>NC_091793.1:1626060-1929090 GCF_041296235.1 Equus asinus | reverse complement strand
GACTCACCAGGCAGAGCCTTACATGTGAAATCAGAGACAACATGGGGAGTGTAATACAAGAAGTCACAGATGCCAGACGGATTCTGACACACGAAGTCAGAGACTCCAGGTGGAGTGTTACAGATGCAGTTAGATTTTCAAGGGGGATTGTAACACACGACCTCATAGATACCAATGGGGTTATTACCCATGAAGTCATAGGTGCCAGAAGGAGAGTGACACACGAAGTGATAAACAGCAGGGGGAGTGTGACTCAAGAAATCAGAGACGCCAGTGGTAGTGTTATACAAGCAGTCCGTGACACGATGGGGGGGTGTTACACACGAAGGCAGAAGGGCCATATGGAGTATTAAACATGAAGTCAGACACAGCATGGGGCGTGTACCACACGAATTTCGAGATGCCAGGGGTAGTGTGACATGTGAAGTCAAAGACGGCAAGTGAAGTGTTACACAGGAATTCTGAGATGCCAGGGAAGTGTGATACACGTAATTGGAGATGCCAGGGGAGCATGACACATGAAGTCAGAGATACAATGAAGAATGCTAACATGAAGTCACAGACACCAGGATAGTGTTACACACAAATTCAGAGACACCAATGGGAATTGTTACACCCAAAGTCAAAGACATCTTTGTTGTGACTGTTACAGAGGAAGTCTGAGATGCCAGGGGGATTGTGACACACAAAGTCAGAGATGCCAGTGGGAGTGTTATAGACGATGTCAGAGATGCCAGGTGTTCTTTGACACATGAAGTGACAGATGACAGGGGGAATGTGATACACGAATTCAGAGACACCACGTAGGAGAGTTACACATGAAGTCAGAGATGCAAATTTTGGAATTGCACATGAAGTCAGAGACAGCAGAGTGTGTGTTAAATGAAATCAGACACCCCAGGTGAAGTGTTACATAAGGAAGGCAGAGACACTATGGGAAGTGTTACAAATGGAGCCAGAGACACCAGGAGGGTTGTTACACATGAAGTCAGAGATGCTATGTGGAGTGTTACACACAGAGCCAGAGATGCCAAGGGGAGTGTTACACATGAAGTTATTCATGGCACAGGGAGTGTGGCACAAGAACTCAGAGACACAATAGGGAGTGTGACATGAAGTCAGAAAGGCCACAAGGTATGTAACGCACTAAGTCAGAGACACAAGGAGTGTGATACACAAAATGAGGGACCCCTGGAGTACTGTGACACACCAAGTCAGAGATGGCATGGTGATTGTTATTCATGAAGTCATGATGAAAGTTGGAGTGTGACACATGAAGTTACACATGCCAGAGGAAGTGTGACACACAAAGTCAGAGACACCAGAGGGATTGACACACAAAGTCAGTGATCCCAGACGGGTTGTGACACACGAAGTCAGAAATGCCAGATAAAGTGTTACTGGATGAAGTCAGAGATGCCAAGGGAGTGTTACACAAACTCAGAGAAGACAGCTGGTTTGTTACACAAGAAGTTTGATATTCCTAGGGGAGTGTGACACACAAAGTCAGAGACACCAGAGGTAGCCTTACACAAGAAGTCAGAGACACCAGTGTGTGTGAGAGATGATGTCAGAGATGCCATGGGGACTGTGGCACACGAAGTCAGAGACACCAGGGGAATTGTGAAACACAAAGTCATAGATGCCAGGGGGAATGTTATACACAAAGTCCAAGATGCCATTGTGAGTGTGGCACAGGATGTTATAGATGGAAGGGGAAGTATGATGCACCTACTCAAAGAAATAAGGATGAGTGTGACAAACGGAGTCAGAGATGCGACAGAGCATGTTACACACAGAGCAAACATGCTAGGGGGAGTTTGAGACTTGAAGTCAGGGACACTAGATGGAGTGTGACATGAAGACTGAGAAACCATGGTGATGATACAACCGAAATCTGAGATGTAAGGGAGATTGTGACACAAAGTCAGAAAAACAAGGGGAGTGTGACCCAGGAAGTCAAGAGACACCAGGAAGTGTGTTACACACGGAGTCAGAGACACCAAGGTGAGTGTGACTCATGAAATGAGTGAGAGCAGGGGAAGTATGACATACGAACTTAGAGGTGCCACAGACACAGAGTGTTACAGACAATGTCAGACATGACAGAGGGACTGTGACACACAAAATTAAGCACCAGGCGGATTGTGACACATGAAGTCAGAGACGCCAGGGGGAGTTTGACACATGAACTCAGAGACCCAAGTTGTGTAACAGATGAAGTAGGAGGCAACAGGGGAATTATGACAAACTCAGTGATGCCAAGGGAGAGAGTTGTACGTGAAGTCAGAGTTGCCAGGAGGACTGTTACAAAGTCAAAGGAACCAGAGGCCAGGGGAAGTTCAACACTTGAAGTCTGGGCGACACATGGAGTATTACACACAAAGTCAGAAATGACAATGGGATTCTGACACACAAAGTTAGACACACCAGGCAGATTGTGACACACAAAATCAGAGATGCCACAGTGAGTGTGTTACATCCAGTCAGAGACACCAGTGTGAGTGTGACACACAAAGTCACAGAGGCCAATGGTAGTGTTGCACGTGAAGTCAGAGTGAATGTTACACATGCAGTCTGAGATGCCAGGCAGTGTGTGACACAGGCAGAGACACAACATGCAGTGTTACACACAAAGTCTGAAATGCCAGAGGGAGTGTGACACATGAAGACAGAGAGGCAAGTGGGGCTGTTACACAAGAAGTCCACATGGGAGTGTTACACTCAAAGGCAGAAAGACCATGTTGAGTGTTACACATGAAGTCAGAGACACGAGGGGGTGTGTACAAAATAAAGTCCAAGACACCCCATGGAGTGTGACAAACGAAGTCAGAGACACTATAGGGAGTTTCAATGAAGTCAAAGAAACCAGGGTTAGAGTGAGAAAGTAAGTCAGACAGGAGAGGTGGTGTGTGATACCACAGTGGAGTGTGACACACTATTTCATTGCCACCTTGGGGAGTGTGAAATGCCACAGGGGATTATTATGTATGAAGAGAAACACATCAGGGAGAGTGTTACACATGAAGTCAGAAAGACTGGGGGAGTGTCATGCATGAAGTCAGAGACACCAGGGTGACTGTGAAACACTAAGGCAGAGATGCCATGGGCAGTGTGACCCACGAGGTTAGAGACAGGATGTGAAGTGTTACACATGAAGTCAGAGACACTAGGGGTTGCTACACACAGAGTCAGAGACACCAGGTTGAGTGTTACCCAGGAAGTCAGAGAGGTCATGTGGAACGTTACATACAAATTCAGAAATGCCACAGGGACTGTGAAACACAAAATAAGTGATGCCATGGGGAGTGTTACATACGATTTCTATGACACCAGGGGAAATGTTATGCACTAATTTGGAGACACCCAGGGTAGAATTACTCATGAATTCATGGACACCACAGTGGTGTGTTACAACAAAGTCAGAACACCTCATGCAATGTTACCCACAAAGTCATAAATGACATTGGGAATGTGACACACATAGTCAGAGATGTCAGGGGAAGAATCACACAAAAAGGCAGAGACGACAGGTGGGGTGTTACACACAATGTGAGAGGTGACATAGGGAGGTTGAAAAATGAACTCAGGGACACCACGGGAAAGTGTTTTACATGGAGTCAGAGACGATGGATGGAGTGTTACACACGAAGTCAGAGACGCTAGGGAGAGTGTTACACACAGTCAGAGACACCAGATAGACTATGACATGAAATCAGAGAAGATAGGATGATTGTGACACACAAAGTCTGAGATGTGAGGGGGTGTCTTACACATGAAGCCAAAGCCAAGAGTGGCTTAGTGACACAGGAATTCAGATACAACTCGAGGACTGTGACACACAAAGTTAGAGATGCCACAGGGGTATGCTATGCAAGAAAACAATTACACTAGGGGGAGTGTTACACACAAAGTCACAGATGACAGCAGGAGTATTAAACACAAAGTCACAGACCCCAAGGGGGTTGTGATGCATGAGGTCAGAAACAACAGGGGAAGTGTGAAACACGAACTGAGAGATACCATGAGAAGGGTGACAATAAGTCAGAGATGACAGTTGGAGTGTTCCACATGAAGTCAGAGATGACCAGGTGAATGTACACACGAATTCAAAGATGTCAAGCGGGAGAGGTACACACAAAGTCAGAGATGCCATAGGATTGTTACAAACAAAGTCAGAGAAACCAGTGGTAGAGTGACACAAAAAGTCAGACATGACAGGGTGTTTCTGATACACGAAGTCAGAGAGGACAGGTGGCTTGGGACCCAAGAAGTCAGAGACATTATGGGAAATGTTACTCAGGACACCAGAGATGACATGTAGACTGTTACACGTGAATTCAGAACACAAGGGGAGAGTGACACATGATATCCATGACACCAGTGAAAGTGGGACACACAAATTAAGAGATGCAATGGTGAGTGGTACACTCAATGTCAGATATGCCAGGGGGAGTGTAACACATGATAACAAAGCCACCACTGTGAGTGTTAAACATGAAATTCAAGATGCCATGGGGGAGTGTTGGACTCAAAGGCAGAAACACCAAACAGAGTGTTACAAATGAAGGCTGAGATGCCAGAGAGAGTGTACCACACAGAGTAAGAGACACCACTTGGAGTGTTACACAATGTCACAGACACCAGGAGGAGTGTTACGCATGAAGTCAGAGATGTGAAGTGGAGTGTTAAACACAAAGTACGAGATGCCAGGCAGAGTGTGACACACGAAGCCAGAGAAACCATGTGGAGTGTGACACAATATGTCTGAGACACCAAGGGAGAGTGTTACACATGAATTCAGAGATGGCAGGGGGAGTGTTACACACCAAACCACTGAAGCCACGTAGTGTCTTACACACAGAGTCAGAGATACCAGGGTGGGTGTTACACAGGATGTCAGAGATGCTACCAGGAGTGTTAAACTCAAAGTCCTTGACACCATATGGATTGTGACACACAAGCTAAGAGAAGCCAGAAATTGTGTGAAACAAGAATTCAGAGACTACAGAGGGAACATTATGCACTAAGTCAGAGATGACAAGGGGAGTGTGGCACACAAATTCAGAGATACCACAATAGAGGGTTACTCATGAAGCCAAAGATGTCACATTAAGTGTTCCAACTGAAGTCAGAGACAGCAGGGGTAGTATTACATACAATGCAGGAGAGGACATGGGGAGTGTTATGCATGACATCTCAGAAACCAGGGAGACTGTGACACACAAATTCAGACATTCCAGGGGGAGTGTAACACACAAAGTCAGTGATGCCTGTAGGAGCGTTATGCATAGTCAGAGGTGTCACAGGGCTGTGACACACTAAGTGAGAGACGCTTGTGGGAGTATTATACACGAAATATAGAAAGCAGATGCGATGCACATACTCAGAGATGCCAGGGGGACTGTGACACATGAAGTAAGAGACGCCAGGGGTGTGCTATGAACGAAGAGAGGCAAGGTGGAATGTCACAGACGATGTCAGAGATGACAGGGAGACTTTTATGCACGAAGTCAGAGAGGACATTGGAAATGTGATACATGAATTCAGAGATGCAATGTAGGAGAGTTACACACAAAATCAGAGGTGCCAGGCTGAGAGTTATACATGAAATCAGAGATGGAAGAGGAAGCAGTAAATGAAGACAGAGAAACCAAGTGGAGTGCTACACACGATTTCAGAGACACCAGTAGGAGTGTTGCACATGGAGTCAGAGATGCCAGGATGAGTGTTACACATGATGTCAGATAGGGTATGTGAGTTGTTACACACGACATCAGAGAATACAGGGTGTGTGTGACAGATGAAGTCAGACTCCACAGAGAGAGTGACACACTAAGTCAGTCAGACACCACAGATCCTGTGTGATATTTGAAGTCATAGACACCACAGGGAATGTTACACACTATGATAGAGACACCACTGGATGTGTGACACACAAAATCTGAGACAACAGATGGAGTGTGATACATGAAGTCACGGACACCAGACTGATTGTGGCACACGAAGCCAGAGACGCCAGGGGGACTGTGACACATGAATTCAAAGATGCCACCTGGAGTGTTATGCATGAAGTCAGAGATGCCACAGTGGAGTGTAACACATGAAGTCAGAGACACCAGATGGAGTGTTACACGCAAAGTCTGAGACTCCAGGGGCACTGTGACACAGGATGTCAAAGAGGCCGGGGGAGTGTTACACACAAAGTCAGTGATGACTGGTTGAGTGTTATACACAAATTCAGAGCAGAAATGGGGTATTTTTGACACACGAAGTCAGAGATGCCATGAGGGAGTGTTACACACAAAGTCAAAGAAACCAGGGGGATTGTTACATAGGAAATCAGAGATGCCAAGAGTAGTGTGAAACATGAAGTCAGAAACAGGTCGTGTGTGACGCTTGAAGTTAGAGACACCACTGGGAATGATACCCATGAAGTCAGGGAAGCCAAAGGGAGTGTTATACATGATGGAAGAGATGCCAATGCAAGTGTTACAAATGAAGTTATAGATGGCAGGCTGAATGTGGTGCATGAACACAGAAACACAAGACAGAGTATGACACACAAAGTCAGAGATGCCACAGGCTGTGTTACACACGAAGTCAGAGATGCCATGTCGAGTGTGGTAAATGAAGTCCGGGACAACAGGCAGAGTGTGATGCATGAATCACAGAAGCTGCAGGCAGTGTGACACAAGATGTCAGAGTCACCACTGGGAATGTTCCACATGATGTCAGAGACAACAGGGGAATTGTAACACACGAAGTCAGAGATGCCACAAGGGAGTGTTAGACACGAAATCAGACAAGAGGGAGTGTAACTCATACAGTCAGAGAAGCCACAGAGAATATGATACACTAAGTCAGAGACCAAACGTCAAGAGTGACACACCAAATCAGACATGCCAGCAGGAATGTTACACACAAAGTTGAGACACCTGGGATAGTGTTACAAATGAAATCAGAGACATGAGTGGTAGTGTAACACAGGAAGTTATAGACAACAGGGGGTGTGTGCTGCACAAAGTCAGAGATGCCACAGTTGCACATGAAGTCAAAGACACTACAAGGAGTTTTACACATGAAGTCTGTGACACCAGGCCAAGAATGATACATGAAGTCAGACAAGCCACAAAAATGGTTAAAAATGAAGTCAGAGACACTATAGGGGAATGTTATACATGAAGGAACAAATGCACGTGGAGAGTTACACAAAAATTCAGAGACACCAAGGAGGAGTGATACACATGAAGTCTGATATGACAAGATGAGTGAAACAGAAGAAGGCAGAGATGGCAGGAGGAATGTGACACTTGAAATCAGAGCTGCCAGGGTGAGTGTTTCTCAAAATGTCCGAGATATCATGGAGGAGTGTTAGACTCAAAGGTAGTTATGCCATGTGGAGTGTAACTTGAAGTTGGAGATGCCACATGGAGTGTTACACACGATGTTACAGACACCAGTGGTAGTTTTACACAACAAGTCAGAGACACCACATGGAGTGTTAGACACAAAGTTCAAGATGCTTGGCAGAGTGTGACACATGAAGTGAGAGAAGCCACATGGAGTGTGAGACACAATGTCAGAGACACCATGAGGGAGTGTAACACATGAAGGCAGAGACAAAAGGGAGACTGTGACACACAGAGTCAGTGACACCTGGAGGAGTGTGATACACGAAGTCAGAGAGGGCATGGAGATTTTTATACACAAAGTCATCATGCCAGGGGGAGTCTGACACACGAAGTCACAGATGCCAGTCTGAGTGTGAGATATGACGTCAGAGATGTCAGAAGGGTTATAACACACGAAGTCAGAGACACCAGAGGGATTGTGAAACAGAAAGTCAGAAACACCAGGGAGAGTGTTACGAATAATGTCAGAGCTGACAAGGGCAGTGTTATGGATGAAATCCCAGACTACATGGGGAGTCTTGCACATGATTAAGTGACATCAGGTTAGGTGTTACACACGAAGCCAGAGACACCGTGGAGCATGTTTCACTCAAAGTCAGAGGCCCGAGGGAGGTGTACTACACATGAAGGGAGAAACGTCACGAGGTTTGATATACAGGAATTCAGAGATGCCTGGGGGAGTGTTGAACACCCAGTCAAAGATTCCAGGTGTGTTACACAAGAAGTCATAGACACCAGAGGGAGTCTTACAAAGGAACTCAGAGATGCCATGGTGAGTGTTACACACGCAGTCCTAGATGCTAGGCAGCATTGACACATGAAGGCAGAGACACAACATGGAGTGTTACACATGAATTCTGAGATGCCAGTTAGAGTATAACACACGAAGTGAGAGACGTCAGGGGGAGTGTGACACATGAAGTCAGAGGCGCCAAGAGGAGTTTGGTGCCCCAAGTAAAAGACGCCAAGGAGTGTTTAACACACAATATCAGAGATGACATCAGGAATGTTACACGCAAAGTCAGAGACGCCAGGGGGAGTGTTATGCAGGAACTCAGAGAGACTCCACAGAATGTGACACACAAAGTCAGAGACAATAGGTAGAGTGTGAAACTTAAAGTATGAGACAGGTTGGGAATGGTACACATGAAGTCAGAGAAACAAGCAGGAGAGTGACACATGAAGTCAGATACAACATGGGGAATGTGACATATGAAATCAAAGACTCCAGGGGGAGTTTTACACATGATGTCAGAGATGACAGGGGTATTGTATCACACAACGACAGACAACATCGGGCGTGTGAGACCCAAAGTCAGATTTGAAATTTGGGGTGTGATCCATGGAGTCAGTGATGCCATGGTGAGCGTGAGGCACAGAGTCAGAGACAACAGCTGGAGTGTTTCAGAAAAGTCACTGACTACAAGGGGAGTGTTACACACGAATCAGAGTCACCAGCGCAAGTGTTACACAGGATGTCAGAGATTCCACAGGGAATGTGACACGAAATCAAAGACGACGTGTAGAGTGGGACTCAGACTCAGAGATGCATCAGGAAAAGATACACAGGCAGTCAGAGATGACATAGGGGAGTGTGACACATGAAGTATGAGACAACAGGGAGCATGTGATGCACAAAGTCAAAGATGCCAATGGGTGGTGTTATGCAAAAAGCCAAAGGAAACAGGGAGAGTGTTAAGCACAAAGTTGGAGGTGCCAAGTGGAACGTTATACACAAACTCTGAGAAGCCAGTGGCATTCTTACACACGATGTTATAGAAGACAGGGGGAATGTGACACAGATACTCAGAGACACCAGAGGGAGTGTGACACACGGAGTCAGAGGCACCACAGGTTGTGTTACATACAAAGTCAGAGGCACCAGGGATAGTGTGATACACAAAGTCAGGGATGCCAGGCAGAGTGTGACTCATGACCTCAGAGATGGCATGTGGATTGTTATACACAAAGTCAAAAATACCTGGGGAATTGTGATACAAGACCTCACAGACTCAAGGGGGAGTGTAACACACAAATTCATAGATGCCAGAGGGATTGCGATCCACATAGACAGAGATGCCAGGTGGACTGTTATAAACAAAGTCAGAGATGCCAGCAGGAGTGTAACACACACTCAGAAACAACAGGGGGACTATTATACATGATGTCTGAGAAAACAGGGGAGTGTGACACACGAATTCAGAAATGCCAGGGGCAGTGTGGCACAGGAAGTTAGAGACATTAGGGAGTGTGTGAAAGAAGAAGTCAGAGATGCCACAGAATTGTACACTAAGTCAGAGAAGAAAAGAGAAGTGTTACACAGGATGACATACATGTCAGGAGGTGTGTTAAGCATGAAGTCAAAGATGCCATGTGGAGTATTACACATGATGTAAGAGACACCAGGTGGAGTGTTACACACAAAGTCAGAGACGCCACACAAAGTGTGACACAAGTCAAAGACGCAATGGGAGTGTTATATATGATGGTAAAGAGGGCAGGGACATTGTGACACATGTCAGAGAAACAAGGGGAAGTGTGACACATGAAGTCACAGATACCAGGAGGAGTGTGACAGACCAAGTCAGAGACACCATAGGGAGTGTGGCACATGAAGCCAGAGATGCCAGGTGGAATTTTACCCATGACATCAGACACACAAAGGGGAGTGTTACATAAGAACTCAGAGGCAAAGCGGAATTGTTACAATAAATCTGAGAAGTTAGGGGGTCTGAGACAGGAAGTTAGAAACAAACACCAGAGGTGGTGTTACAAAGGAAGTCAGGGACAACAGGTAGTGTGTGACAGAAAATCAGTGA
This sequence comes from Equus asinus, assembly GCF_041296235.1. Taxonomy (NCBI): domain Eukaryota; kingdom Metazoa; phylum Chordata; class Mammalia; order Perissodactyla; family Equidae; genus Equus; species Equus asinus. Next base: position 1,918,856 of record NC_091793.1, on the reverse strand, counting down.
ACCCATTAAGTATTACACACAAAGTCAAAGATACCAGGTTGAGTGTTACACAGGAAGTGAGAGACACAACATAAAGTGTTACACAAGTCAGAAACACCAGTGGGAGTATTATACATGAAGTGAGAGAAGTCACATGAAGTGTGAACACAGTCATGGACAACTGCAGGAGTGCTACACACTAAGTCAGAGACGGCATATGGAGTGTTACACATGAAGTCTGAATGTCAGGGGGAGTGTTATGCATGAAGTCAGAGATGACAGTGATTGTTACACAAGTCAGCGACCCACCCTGGTGTGTGATGCAAGAAGTCAAAGATGCCATAGGTAGTGTGACACATGATGTCAGAGACGCCATGGGTTATTGGATGCATGATGTCAGAGATGCCATGTATAGTGTTACACACGAAGTCAGAGACACCAGTGGCAGTGCTACGCATGAAGTCAGAGATGCCTTCAAGAGGGTTACACATGAATTCACAGACCTCATGATGAGTGTGAAACATTAAATCAGAGACACCACAGGCAGTGTTTCAGATGACTTAAGAGAAACCAAGTGTATCGTGACAAATGAAGTCAGAAAGGCCACAGAGAGTGTTAAGAAGTAAAAGATGCCACATGGAATTTTAAGGACGAAGTCAGAGACGCCACAGGTAGCTTTACAAATGAAGTCAGAGACACCAAGTCGAGTCTTACACATGAAGTGAGAAATGCCAGGGGGTGTATGACACACGAAGTCAGAGATGCCAGGGGGCATGTTACTCCCAATGTCAGGGTTGTGAATGGGGCATGTTACATATGAAGTCAAAGACAAAAGGGGAAGTGCTATACGCCAATTCAGAGATGAAGGGGGAGTGTGACACACGAAGTCTCAGATGTCCCAGGGATTGTGACACACAAAGTGAAAGAGGCTAGGGGGATGTGACACATGATGTCAGAGATGTGATGTGCAGTGTTACACATGAAGTCATAGATGAGAAGGGGAATGTTACACACAATTTCCAAGACACAATTGGGAGAGTGAGACATGAAGTCTGAGACTCCAGTGGAATGTGACACACGAAGTCAGAGATGTCAAGGGGAGTTTGACACATGAAGAGAGACCCAAGTTGCCGTGTGGCACATGAAGCCACAGATGACAGAGGGAGTGTGACTCAGAGACACCAAGGTGGAGAGATACACATGAAGAAAGAGTTTCCAGGGGGAGTGTTACAAAAAACATCAAAGAAACCAGGGGGATAGTGACAGGAAGTAAAAAATGACAGGGGTTTGTGACACACGAAGTCAGGGATGACAGGAGGGGTGGGTCAGAAGAAGTCAGAGACCCCAAGGAAACCGTTACTCATGAAGTTAGAGATGCCAGATAGAGTGTTACACACGAATTCAGAACACAAGGGGGGGTACGACACAAAATCCGTGAGGCAAGTAGGGGTATGACACACAAAGTAATAGATGCAAAGGTGACTGATATACTCTAGGTCAGAGACGCCATGGGGAGTTTGATACAGGAAATCAGAGCATCCAACGTGAGTGTTACACAAGAAGACCGAGACGTCACAGGGAAGTGCTATACTTGAAGGCAGAAACACCACACGGAGTGCTGCACATGAAGTCAGAGATGCCACATGGGCTTCACACAAGATATCACAGACACCAGTGGGAGTGTTATGCAAGAAGTCAGAGATGCCAGGGAGAGTGTTACACACAGAGTCAGAGACTCCAGGTAGAGAATGATGCACAAAATCAGAGAAGACGAGGGAATTGTGACAACAGTCAGAGACGTGAGGATGAATGTACACAAGAAGTGAAGACACCACGGGATTAGTGAAACATGAGTTCAGAGACGACACAGGGAGTGGAACACACTAATTTAGAGAGGCCACGGGGCTGTTTATGTGCACTAACAAAGATACCATGGGGAGTGTCATGCAGCAAGTCAGAGGTTACAGGAGCAGTGTGAAACATGAAGTCCGAGATGCCAGTGGGAGTCATATACAGGAAGTCAGAGATGGCGTTGGGAATGTTACACATGAAGTTATAGACGGCATGGAGAGTGTGACACACATACTCAGAGACACAAATGGGAGTGTGAAACACGAAGTCATAGATGCCACAGAGTGAGTTACACACGATGTCATACATGACAAATAGAGTGTGATAGACGAAGCCAGGGATGCCAGGCAGAATGTGACACAGGGTTCTGTGACATTACTGAGAATATTACACATGAAGTCAGATACACCAGTTTGAGTGTAACACATGTCGCACATGCCATGTGGATGGTTACACACAAAGTCTGAGATGCCAGACGGTGTGTGACACACAATGTCAGAAACACCAGGGGTTGTGTTACACGGGGATTCAGAGACACCAGGAAGTGGTTGACACACGAAGTCTGAGACACCCATGCGGAGTGTTATGAACATAGAGACAAGAGGGGGAGTCCTGTACATGAAGTCTGAGACATCAGTTGGAGGGTAACACACGAATTTATAGATGGCAGAAGGAATGTGACGCAAGAGCTCAGAGACACCAGATGAAGTGTGACACAAGAAGTCAGAGACACCATGGGGATTCTGATACGTGATGTCAGGTGCACCAGGTGGAGTGTGACACATGAAGTCAGAGATGACAAGTGGAGGGTTACACACGAATTCATAAGCAGCAAGAGGAGTTACACATGAAGGTGCAGACGCCACATGGAGTGTTAAACACGAAATAAAAGACACCAGATGTAGTGATACAGACGAGGTCACATATGCCAGGGCTAGTGTTACACACGAGCTCAGACACATAAGGGGGATTATTAGAAACACAGTCTGAGACACAAGGGGGAGTGTGACACACGAATTCAGAAATACCAGGGGTAGTATTACACAGGTAGCCAGAGACACAAGGGTGTGTCTGACAGGTGAATCCAGAGATGCCATGGGCAGTGTGACATATGAAGTCAGAAGTGCCATGGTGATTGTTACACTCAGAGTCAGAGAAGCCAGTGGGAGTCTGACACAAGAATTCACAGATGCCAATCTGAGTGTCATAAAAGAAGTCTGAGACACCACAGGGGAGTGTTACTCAAAGGCAGATAGGCCGCATGAAGTATCACACGTGAAGTCAGAGATAAAAGATGGCGTGTACCACAGCAAGTCTGAGATGCCAGGGGAACTGTGACATACGAAGTCAGAGAGCCCAGAGGGAGTGTTACACACCAAATGAGAGACTCTAGGTATAATGTGACCCATGGAGTCAGAGATGACATGGGGATTGCTACACACGAAGTGTGAGATGACAGAGGGAGTCTGACACACAAAGTCAGAAATGCCCAGAGTAGTGTTACACAGGAAGTCAAAGACACCAGGTTGTGTGTGACAATGTCAGATATGCCATGGGGAGAGTGACACATGAAGCCATAGAAACAAGGGGAAGTGTTACACAAGAAGTCAGAAGCACTACAAGGTGTGCTACACACAATCTCAGAGAACCAGAGGGAGTGGGACACACAAAGTTAGAGACACCAGGCAGATTGTGAAACAAGATGACAGAGACTCCATGGTGAGTGTTACACAAGAAGTCCAAGGCATCATGGGAGATTCTCACACTCAAACTCAGGAATGTCACATGGACTGTTACACATGAAGTCGCAGACACGAGGGTGAGTGTACCACATGATGTCAGAGATGACAAGTGAAGCGTTACACACAAAGTTACAGATGGCAGTGGGAGAGTGATGCATTTATATGAGACACATGGGAGAGTGACACCCATAGTCAGAGATGCAAGGCAAGTATGACAAATGAGATCAGAGATGTGTAGGGGAGGAAGACATTTCCTCTTTCCAAATGTGGGTTGTGGGTTCGTCTGGCCAGAGAATGAATCAACTTCACATGAGACAGAATAGCAAGAGAAAATTAAACAAAGCTTTATGAAGAACCATGGCCTGGGGCCTTTCTTCCCGAAGGAAGAAAGGGCACCGAAGAAGTGGGGTGCACATAGTGGTTATATACCCCCAAACAGGGTGTTTCACATGTGATTGAAATGTCCCTCCCACAATAGTCACAAGATTGCCCTGTCGCAACAGGGCTTGATGGACACAGCAGGTAATGGTCTGCTATCTCGGTGGTCGTAGCAGGAGGCAAGTCTATTGTCTGGAGCTGGGCAGGCACAGGTGAGTGTCTCAATCAGCTCCTAGCCTAAGGAAAGATGCTTAATCCTTAAAGAAATGCCAACGTTGGGAGGGGGAGGGAAGTCAGTTACAGGAGGAAATCAGTTACCAGAGAAGCACAATAAAATGCAGATTTAAGTCCTTGCCTTTGGTATTGATTAAGAGTTTTTACAGAGAAGGTCATCTCCTTTCTTCTTCCTGGTACAGAGAGGCAGGCAACTTTTACAGATAGAGATTTACCTTACAAATGTAAATGTGTGCTAACAAAGGGCAAGTTCCATTCCTCAGAGCCTCCTTCCCTGTCCCAGTTTATCAAAAGCAATCAGCTTCAAATAATCCTGATGCCAAAGAGACATATCTTGTGGTGGCCATTTCCAGGTCCCCACATTGGTTAAGAAAGATAAATTTGTCCTACTGTACTAGAAAGGAAGAAAGAAAGCTTGGGACAAATTCTGAAGGCAAAAAGAAAGTTATAGGTTTGTGAAAGAAATTCTGAAAAGAGTTTTGTACCTTGTCAAGTTGGTTGAGATTGAAATGAATCTAATTAAGTAAATGCGTTTTAATATGAAAAAAGTAAACTGGTACAAAAATTAGAATTTGGCTCTCTCTCGAAAGGATAATTTTCTTAAACTCTTAGTCTGCTCTTGATAATGAGATTATAGAAGGTTTTTCCTTCTGAGTAAGTTTACAAAAGATCTATGTTTTGTTGTATCTATGTTTATGTTTCCTAGGTGCAAAAAGACAGAGGTCTCTCTATTGAGGTTTTTTTTTCTGCTGTTGATACCTAAGCATTGCTTCACAGTGAGTGTTGTTTAAATAAGTGTTTTAAAAACCTTTTGATATTTTTGACAAGCTTTTCTCTCAAAAAAAAATATTCAAGTCCCAAATAAAGGTTTTCCTTCGACCTGAATGAAGGAAGAGAGTTTCTCTGAGGATTGTCAGAGGGCCCCTGAGACTTCACAGAGAAAATTTGCTCTCTCATCCTATAAGGTGGAAGATTCTAAACTAATTAGGCTTATTTTGTCTGTTAAATTTCATTGGAAGCATTGTCAGATGAGCGATGATAATCTTTCTTAAGTGATATTATATGGGTAAATGTTACTGATATAAGTGTTTTGAAAACTATATAACATTCCTAAAATTCTGATCTGTCGTGGCTATAAGCCGTAATTCTAAATATTCTTTTAAGGTGTTGTATATCAGAAATAATAAGTTTCTCTGTCAATTGTCATTTTTAAGTCTTTTGTTGTTTACAGTCTGTTGTTTTACTCTGATGCTTTTTGCATTTGCAAGTATGTCTCATTTTCAGAGACATTCATGGAAAAGACTCTGACACTTACTCTGGATTACAGGTTTCTGATAAACTTTCAGATCACAGAACTGAACTGGGTAAGAAACTACAGAAATCTAATGGAGAAACTGATAACCTCATAAATCTGCTAACAGGAGATTAAGCTCAGTAATCAATTATACAGGACTGTGTGAACTGATGAGGATGACTATGACTTTTTATGACTTCTGTTTGAAATATTGTTGAGTTTTGATGTGTTGTTTTGTTTTCTCATATTTAAGGAAATCGTTTTCTCTTTTCTCTTGTGCTATGACTTACAGCAATTTGGTGAAATTATACCTTTGTGAGCAAAACTGAAACATTTATCTTTTTCTCCCTACCTGATCCCTCCAGAATTTGGAAACTCTTTGTGAGTATGGTTATTTCATGGCAATACAGGTATTTGCATAAGTTCAATAAGAATCTGTTCTCCTTATAACAGGACACATTGTTTATCTTGCCAAAACTTTGACTGGAATGTCATATTTGAGGGAAACATACAGACTCGGATATAGCAATACTGCTTTTGAGGAATAAGGTTGACTTTCTGAAAATAAAGCCACTTGGAAATATGGGCCTGGTACCTTGCTTTACAGAGAGATTCCAGCAATCTTACCCGGTAAGTAAGGAAGCTTGCTTATCTGGCAGGTGCGAGGAACCTCGGAATATTTTGGGAGACCTCAAGAAGAGAGGAATCCACCCAAATCTGTAGGTACTGCAGGCAAAATCTGACGGCAAGTCCTTGGCTTGGCTTTCCTGGCCTCGAGAGGTCTTTAAAGTTCAATCTGAGATTCCTCATTAAAAAATTCCAGCAAAGCAGATTTAAGAGCCTATATGATCAACTGCTATTCTTGCTGCACTTATGTAAATAACCAGGCCAAGTTTCTTGAAACTAAACTTATTTTGCAAACCAATTAGTCTTAATTTGGCTATCTTTGGTAAAAATGAGGGTGATTTTAGAGAGAAGAATTATGCTTAAGTGAGAAACTAAAATACATATTTGTGGATGTTGGATCCTAGTTCTGTTAATTGTCTTTGAGGCTTTTTTTTTCTACCTGTGAACTGAACCGGACCCTCAATTCTGCTGAAATATTTGGTTACAAATCTCCAAACGAATGTTTTCAATTTTCTCCTTCATTTTCATTTGGAATCATTGAGAATTGAACCTGCTCTTTTTCCTGAAACCTTGCAAACTGAAGCTGAACGACTTAATAGAAACTTAAGAGAGATTCCTATCTGTTGCTGTGTAAGCTGTAAGCCACTCAAAAAGATACCTGAATGCCAGATGACATCATCAGGGACCTTTCAAGCTGCAAAAAGATGCCTTGACTCTGACATCTAGAAGTCTTCTTGACTGCCTGCCCCCTGGACACAGGAACTAATTTATAATTTGCTCTAACCATTAACCTTGTTACCTTGCTTCCAACATCACAAGGGAGAGAAGACCAGGACCACAATCTATTGTTTAATTTGGTTTACAAATGAGTCTTACTTAAATGATAAGTGAGGATGTTATCAAGCTGGATGTGCTGTCCAGCCTCAAGAATGCCTGATACTTTCTGTTAACTCTAACTCAGTAAAAGATTTCCTTCTACTGGCTCAAGAAATTGCCACAGAACAAGATAAACAGATATGGCAGTCAAAAGGGGGAATTTTTGACACCCCCTCACAGATGTGGTTCGGGCCCAATAAGAAACCCACTTCTTGGGTCACAAGGCCACTTTCCCTTCCTAAGGGACCCTTTGAGGTATGACAATTGGACATTGTCCAAATGCCATCATCTCAAGGATAAATATGTCTTGTAATGATCTGCATGTTCTCACATTGTTTTGAGGCCTTTCCTTGCAGAAGAGCAACGGCTTTAACAGTAGGTAAATTACTATTAAAGTGGATAATTCCTCTTTGGGGAATTCCTACTGAGTTACATAGTGACTGGGGAACTCAAATCTGTTTGTAATGTTTGGCCAATATTGCAGCATTTCCACTGCGCTTACCATCCTCGATCCTCAGGACTGGTAAAACTAATGGCACAACTAGAACTTAATTGACAAGCTTTCAGAAGCATTTACTCTCTCACTGCCAAAAGCTCTTATGCTAGTGCTCTTTGATCTTAGATCTATACTTTTTGTAAACATCGGCTGTCTCCTTTTTAAATAATATAACAGCCTACGCAATTAAATAAAGAAATATATGAACCAGCTTTGCTTAAGGGATGTATTACATTGTTTTCATGGTGTTATTGTGGTGCTTAAAAGAAATGAAAGATTTGTAGCTGATTCTTTCACAGAGAAGTCCCAGAACTTAAGGATCATGGACTGTAACCTGAAGAATTTATTTATTGAAAGAGACATCAAATAAGACTCTTTGCAGCCCTGTTGAAATGGACCAAACCAGGAGGAGAAGAAGACAACATCTTTTGTAGACAGCTGTCCCAAGACTCCAGACCAGGCCTGTATTCCCAACCTTATATCTCCTCATTTAAACATTTGTTATGCTTAAACTGTATACCTATTTTATAATTTGTTTGAAATGCTATCATACTTAAAGTGATTAATTTGGAATAGACTGGTCTTGAAGGCCAGGAATTTATCAAGTGACTCCTAATGGAACTCAATGGTTATGTGGAACAAATCTTTGGCCTTGGCTACTGCCTGGATGGCTATAACACTTCACCCTGAGTTTCCTTTAAAAGCAGGGAAGGAGTCAGGCTGAGTTAAAACCTGGTGTCAGTCTTCCTCTCTTTAAGGCCAAATGGGCTTTTTCAGTGTTCCACTGGTATGGCTATATTTTCAACTATATTTGCTTCTTCTTTGGGGCTAAAAGATGTCATTATTACATTTGGAAGCTCTGACTAAATTTACTCAAGAAGCCCTTAATGATAGTCAAGCAGGAATAACCTTATTCAAATACTGAAATGTGTTTAATGAGAAGGGCTGTCCTTCAAAACAGAATGGCTTTAGACATTATTACTGCATCCCAAGGTGGTACATATACAATCCTTCAGACTGGATGCTGTGCTTTTATAGGTCATGATTCTTCCAATGTGTCCTCTCTGCTAAAGCACATGAAGAAGCAGGTGGATGCCTTATGCAATCCTGCACCTAGTTTGATTTGTTTTGTTGGCTCCCTTTTCAGTATCAGTTCCCTTTTTCGATCCGGATTGGAATTCTTATTTCCATTATTTGGAATCCTTGTACTGGTCATAATATTAAAACTAATTGTTGTTTTCTTTACTCAGTGTTGTAAGAGTAACATACAAATTAGAGTAGTGATTGCTCTATGGCTTGAGATGGTCGATCTGTCTTATAACCCTGAACAAATTTCCTTTTCTGAAAGGGACTATGACTAAGAATTCACTTCAGACTAATCCTTTTAAAAATTCTGAGTTATTATCATTACTGTACTTTTTCTATAATCATATACAATGTAAATGTGAAGTGTCATAAAAAGCACATATACAATGTTTGTGCAACAATCTAAAATTAATTGGAAATTACATGACATATGAAATGCTTCCTCTGTTTATATACATATAACTCTATGCTTGTCCACTATTTCCCCCAATGTGGACGACTAGGCAAATAAATGAAATAAAAGCCTAGCACCGAGTGACATTATGGACCCAGGGCAGGCAGCAGCCACCCTGGAGCCGAGGGACAATGTTTTGATCATCAATGCTTTCTATCGAAAGATTAGAGATCAAAAGGGGGAAATGACAAATAAAAATGGCAAGCAATAGGATATATTGGAGTATATGAGGAAGCCATTTGGTATAAACCTAATTCGGCCTGACTTTGTTTTTTCCAAAAGGACCTGACCGTGGCTGTTGAGCATGCATTGTATATCCACTTAGACATTTCTTATGGCCAGAACAAAGGCCCTTGAGATAAAGATGTAACTTCCCCGCACATTAGCATTTCCTTAAGGATAAGCATTTTTCCTTAGGCTAGGAACTGATTGCTGCACTCACCTTTGACTACCCAGCTCACCTGTCACCACTCAGCTGGAGACAACAGACTGCCACCCTGCGGCATTCACTGAGGCAGAAGACCTACCTGCTGTTTCCAGCAATCGCTGTGCCGACAGAGCAGTCTCACGACTGTTGTAAAAGGGACATTTCAATCCTATGTGAAACATCCTCCCTGGGTGTATATAACCAGTCTGTGCACCCCACTTCTTTGGTGCCCTTTCTTCCTTCAGGAAGAAAGGCCCCGGGTTATAATCCTCAGATTTAAGCTCAGAATAATCTCACCCAAATTTTCATTTATAGATTGGTTATGGATTATTTTCATCGACACATGTAACACTCCCCATGGTGTCTCTGACTTTGTGTGTAACACTCCCTTGGCATCTGTGACACCATGAGTAACACTACATGTGGCATCTCTAACTTCATGAATCACACCCTCCCTCGTGTCTCAGAATCCCTGTTTAACACTATTCCTGGTGATTCTGACTTCACAATTCAGATTTCACCTGTGGTCTCTGACTTTGTATGTCACATTACCCTTGTTGTCTCTGTCATCTCATCTCACACTTCACATGGTGACTCTGATGTCATGTGTCACACTATCCCTGGGATATCTGACTTCATGTGTAACACACCCCTTGGAGTCTCTGATTTCCTATGTCTCAATCTGCTTTCGTCTTGTACTTCCTGTGTAACACTAAATGTGTGTAACACTCCCCCTGCTGACTCTAACTTCATGTGTAGCACTCCCCCGGCATCTCTGACTTTATGTGTGACACTCCCCCATTGTATCTGAGATTGTGAGTCACACTTGCCCTGGCATCTCTGATTTAATGTGTCACACTCCCTTGGCATCTCTGAATTCTTGCATCACTCTCTCAGTGGTCTCTCTGACTTTGTGTGTCACACATCTCATGGCATCTCTGAATCATGTCTGACAATCACCCTCTCATCTCTGATTTTGAGTGTCACACTCCACCTGGCATCTTTGACTCGGTGTGTAACACTCCCCATTGTGTCTGTGACTTCATGCATAACACTCCCTATGTCATCTCTGACTTCGTGTGTCACACTCCCTGTGATGTCTCTGAAGTTGTGTGTAACACTCCACCTGTCATATCTGACTTCTTGTGTAACTGTAAGCATAGTCTCTCTGAATTCGTGTAACACTCCCCCTGTCGTCTATGTCATTGTGGATAGCACTCCCCTGTGGGTCTCTTACTTCACATGTAACACTCAACCTGGCTCCTCTGACATCATGCACAAGACTCCACGTGTCATCTTGGACTTTGTGTGTAACACTACCACTGGTGTCCGTGACTTCACTCTCTCCACACTGTCTTTGTGTGAAACAGTCCCCTGGCATCTCTGACTTTGTGTGTAAAAATTCCCCTGTCGTCCCTGACTTCATATGTAAACTCCACGTGCCATTTCTGCCTTCATGTTAACCCTCCCTCATGGCATTTTGAACTTCATGTGTAACACCCCACTTGGTGTCTCTTAGTTCATGTGTCACACTACCCATGACTTCATGGACTTTGTGGGTAACACTCTCACTAACATCTCTCAATTCCTGTGTCACAATCCTCCTGTCATCTATGACATCACCTGTAACACTCCACATAGCCTCTCTGACTTTGTGTGTAAAACAACCCCTGGCTTGCCCTGCTTCATGCGTAACACTCCCACAGTATCTCTCACTTTGTGTGTAACACTACACGTGGTATCTCTGAGTTCATGTGTCACACAGCCCCTGACACCTCTGACATCATGTGTAATGCTACCAGTGGTGTCTCTGACTTCATGTGTTGCATTCAACCTTTCATCTCTGAGATGGTTTGTCACAGTCCCCATGGCAGCTGTGACATCCTGCATAACACTTCCCTTGGTGTCTTTGACTTCATGCCTAACACTCCCCAGTGGCCTCTCTGACTTCTTGTGCAGCTCTCCCCCTGTTGTCTCTACTTTGTGTGTAACACTCTGATTGACATATCTAATTTTGTGTGTCAAACTCTACGTGTTGTCTATGACTTCATGTGCCATACATACCATGATGTGACTGACTTCGTGTGTAATACTCCCCTATGGTATCTCTGACGTGTGTCACACTCTCACTGTCTTGTGTGACTTCCTGTGTAACACTCCCTTTGTTATCTTTCAGTTCATGGGTAGCACTCCTCCATGGCATCTCTCTCTTCATGAGTAAAACTCTCCCTGTTGTCTGTTGACTTTGTATTTAACAGTCACCTGTGACATGTCTGACTTCATGTGTCACACTTCCACTGTTGTCTCTGACTTGCTTGTTACACTCCCCTGGTGTCTTTGACTTGCATAACACTGCACATGGTGTCTTTGAATTCATGTGTAATACTCCGCCTGGTGTCTCTGACTTCATTTGTAACATGCTCTGTGGCATCTCTTACTTAGTGGGTAACACTCACCCTGTCACCTCTGAATTTGTCACAATCCACCTGTCGTCTCTGACTTTGTGTGTCACAGTCCCTGCTGTGTCTCTGACCTGGTATGTCACACTACTCCTGTTGTCTCTGACTTCGTGTGTCAGTAACCCCCTGATGTCTTTGACTTCATGTATAAACACTCCACTTGACGTCTCTGACTTTATGCATCACAATGACCCTGTACTCTGACTTTCTGTGTCACATTCTACCTGGAGTATCTGACTCTGTGTAAAACTTCACGTGGGATCTCTGACTTTGTGGATAACACTCCCCCTGTCGTTTCTGATTTCTTGTTCATCATTTCCCAGTTGCATCACTGTCTTCCTATGTCACACTTCTTTTAGTGCCTCTGACGTTGTGTGTAGCACTCGCCCTCTAGTCTCTGATTTCTTCTGTAGCCCTCCTCCGGCATCTCTGCTTTCAAGTGTAACCCCCCACCATTCGTCTCTGACTTCATGATTCACAATTCCCCTGTTGTTTGTGATTTTGTGTGTTCAGAATCTATTCGGTGTTGATGATTATGTGTGTAACACTCCTCGTGGCGTCTGTGACTTCGTGTTTAATGCTACCTCTGAAGTCTCTCACTTCTTGATTCACAATCCCCCTGTCATCTATGAATTCGTGTGTAACAATCTATCTAGTGTCTCTCTTTGTGTAACACACCCTCTTGGTGTGTCTGAATTCGTGTGTTACACTATGCCTTCATTTCTGACAGTGGCTAATAATCCAAATTTTGTCTCTGACTTTATTCGTAACACACCTGCTGGCGTCTCTGACTTCGTGTGTGACACTCTCCATGGCGTATCTGACTTCACCCATCACAATCATCCTGGCATCTCTGACTTCGTTTGTAACTCACCCCCTGGCATCTCAGACTTTGTGTGTAACAATACCCCTTTTGTCTCTGAGCTCGTGTGTAGCACACCACTTGTCCTCTCTGTCATCATATTTAAAACTCCACCTGGTATCTTTGAGTTCATGTGTCACACTGTCTTTCGTGGCTCTGACTTCATGTGTCATGCTTCCCATAGTGTATCTAACTTCGTGTCACACTTGCTGTGGCATCTCTGACTTTGAATGTCACATATACTTGTGACTCTGACTCTCTGTGTACCACTACACCTGGTGCTTCTGACTTCCTGTGTCACAATCCCCCTGGCATCTCAGAATTCCTGTGTAAAAATCCCACTTGTGTCCTGAGCTCATGTGTAACAGTCCCCTTGCATCACTGACTTCATGTTTAACACTCCAAATCGTATCTTTGACTTGATGTATTATAGTCCTCCTTGTCTCTCTGACCTCGTGTGTAACAATTCACATTACACACCTCCATGACTTTGTTTGTATCATGCTCCCGGTGACTCTGACTACTTTGTCACAAACCCCAGGGCATCTCTGACTTCCTTCATAACACTAGGGGGATTGTGAAGCAGAATGTCAGAGACACCATGGGGAGTGGTACACACGCAGCCAGAGATGCCAGGGGGAGTGTTACAGAAGAAGCCAGAGAGGGCACATGATAGGTCACAAAGAATGAGAGACTCCAGGGGAACTATGACAGACGAAGTCAGAGAATCCCAGGGGAGTGTTACACACAAAGTCAGTGATGTCTTTGTGAGAGTTATACATGAAGTCAGAGACACCATGGGGTGTTTACACACGAATTCAGAGATGCCAGGTGGAGTGTGAAACACAAAGTCAGGGATGCCATGTGGAGTGTGAGACAAGAATTCAGAGATGACATGGAGTTGTTATACATGAAGTCAATGATGCAGGGGTTGTGACACACTAAGTCACAGACACCAGTGGGAGTCTGACACATGAAGTCAGAGACACCAGGGGGATTGTTACAAATGCAGTCAAAGAAACCTGGGGTAGAATGACAAACGACATCAGAGATGACAGATGTTTTGGGACACAAGAAATCAGAGACCACAGGTAGAGTGTGACACATGAAATAAATGACACCAAGGAGTGTGTTACTCACAAAATGAGAGACGCCATGCAACAGTATTATGTATGATGTGAAACACACCAGGGAGAGTGTTAGACACGAATTCAGAGAGAATAGACAAAGTGTTACACATCACATCAGAGATGCCACGGTGACTTGAAACATGAAGTCAGAGACAGCATGTGGATTATTACACACATAAGAGAAACCAGGGGTTGAGTTACACACAGACTCAGAGATGCTTGGGGGAGTGTTACACACGATGTCAAAGAGGCAATTTGGGGTGTTACACACGAAGTCAGAGATGATGGGGGACTGTGAAACAGGAAGAAAGAGATGTCATGTGGAGTGTTACACACAAAGTGACTGATGCCAGAGGAAGTGTTACACACAAACTCAGCACCCTGGAGAGTATTACTCATAAATTCAGAGATGACGTGGAGGTGTGTTATACCCGAAGGCAGAGATGCCAGGTGCAGTGTTACCCATGAAGTCATAGATGACATAGTGGGAGTGAAACACAAAAACAGAGATGCAAGGGTGAGAGATAAGTCAGGGACCACAGGTGGACTGTTACACAAAATGTGAGAGACACCACAGAGAGATTGACAAAGTCAGAGACACCACTAGGAAGTGTTACACTTGAAGCCAGAGATTACAGCAGGAGTGTTATGCATGAAGTGATAGATGCCACGGGAAGTGTTACACAGAGTCATAGACAACAGGTAGAGAGTAACATAAGAAATCAGAGAACACAGGGGAGTGCAATGCACAAACTCAGAGACATGAGGAGGAGTGTTATATATGACCTCAAAGACACCAGGGGTTTTGTGACATGTGAATACAGAGATGACAGAGGGAGTATAACACATGAATTCAGAGACGAAATGGGGGTGTATTATGCATGAAAACAAGGATACCAAGGGGAGTGTTATGCACAAAGTCAGAGAAACCATGCAGAGAGTTACACACTAAGTCCAAGATGACATGTGTGTGTAACACACAAAGGGAGAAATGTCACGTGGAGTGTTACACACGTAATCAGAAACACCACATGGAATGTTATACATGAAGTCAGAGACACCAGAAGGAGTGTTACATGGAGTCAAAGATGCCATGTGGTGTGTTACACAAGAAGTCTGCAGCAATAGGGGGAGTGTGACACACGAAGTCAAAGATGCCAGGGAGGGGTTGGCTTGGTGGTGCAGCAGTTAATCTTGCATGTTCCACTTTGGCAGACTGGAGTTCACCTGTTCTGATCCTGGGTGCAGACATGACATCACTTGGCAAGACATGCTGTGGTAGGCGTCCCACATGTAAAGTGAAGAAAGATGGGCATGGATGTTAGCTCAGGGCCAGTCTTCCTCAGCAAAAAGAGAAGGATTGCCAGCAGATGTTGGCTATGGGCTAATATTACTAAAAAAAAAAGACTCCAGGGTGAGTTTGACACAGGAATTCAGAGACACAAGTTGCATAGTGCTACATGAAGTCAGAGACAAAAGGGGGAGTGTGATGGATGACCTCAGAGACACTAGCGGCAGTGTGACACATGAAGTCAGAGACCCCACTGGTTATGTTACACACAAAGTTAGAAACTACAGAGATTGTGTGATACATGAAGTCACAGATGCAAGGCAGAGTGTGACACATGAACTCAGAAGCAAAACAGGGAGTGTGACACATGAAGTCAAGACTACAGGGAGTGTGAAACACAAAATCAAAGACATCATGAAGATTATGATACAAGAAGTAAGTTGCCAGGGGTAGTGTTACACATGAAGCCAGAGATGCAATGGTGTTTGTTACACGCAAAGTCAGAGATGCCAGGAGGTGACACATGGAATTAGAGCCACCAGGGTTACTCTTACACAAGAAGACTGAGAGGCCACAGGGGAGCATTACACTCGAAGGCAGAAACATCACATGGTGTGTTACAGATGTAGTCAAAGACTCCAGGGGCAGTGACACATGACGTCAGAGAGTCCACATAGAGTGCTACACACGACGTCACAGACACCTTGGGGAATGTTACAACCAGTCTCTGAGACTACACAGAGAGTGTTACACACAAAGTCTGAGATACCAGCAGCAACATTAGACATGAAGGCACAAACGTCATATGGTTTGTTACAAATAGAGTCAGGGACCCCAAGGGTAGTGTTACACACCAGTCAGAGATGACACCTGTGGTATTACACAGGAAGTCGTAGACACCAAGTGGAGTCTTACAAATGAAAACAGAGGTGTCACGGGGAGTGTTACACAAACTGAGATGTGAAGGAGTATGTGAAACCCAGAGGCAGAGACACAAGGTGGAGTGTTACACACAAAGTCCGAGATGTCAGGGGGAGTGTGACATAGTCATTTGTGAATTTGTATGTCACACACCCCGTGGCATATCTAAGTGTGTGACATTGACAGAGGTGTCTCTGACTTTCTGTGTCACAACACCCTGTCGTCTCTAACTTTGTAACACTCCACCTGGCATCACTGACATCATGTGTAGCACTCCTCCTGGTGTCTCTGACTTCTGGTATGACACTCCTCGTCATCTCTGATTTCCTCTACAGCACTCACCCTGGTGTCTTTGACTTTGTTCATAAAAGTTCCATGTGACATCTCTGACGCATGTGTCACACACTCCCTGTTCTCTCTCACTTCCCGTGTAACACTATTCCTGGTGTTTCTGACTTCATGTGCCACACACTCCCTGGTGTCTCAGATTCATGTGTAACAATCCCCATTGTGTCTCTGGGTTCGTGTGTAACACTCCCCTTTGTATCTCTGACGTCATGAGTAAAATTCCAAGTGACATCTATGACTTCCTCTGTCCTACTCCCTTTGTTGTATTGACATCATGAGTCACACTCCTCCTGGCATCTGTGACATCATGTCTCACACTCCCCCTTTTTCCTCTGAGTAGGTGCATCACACTCCCCTGCCATCTATCACTTCTTGTGTAATAATACCAATGGTGTCTCTGATTTTGTGTCACACTCTATGTGGTTTCTCTTACTTCATGTGTAACTCTCCACGTAGAGTCTGTTTTCGTGTGCAACACTCCTCCTGGCATATGTAATTTCTTGTGTAACACACTACATTTTGCCTCTGACTTCGTGTCTGACAATCCACCTGTCATCTCTGACTTCATGTGTCACACTTCATGTGGGATATATGACTTCTTCTGTCACACATACCCTGGTGTCTCTGACTTCCTGTGTAACACTACCCCTCCTGATTCTGACTTGCTGTGTCAGACTTCCACTGGTGTCTCAGACTGTGTGTGTAACCATCCACCAAGCATCTCTGAGTTTGTGTGTCACACTTCCTCTCGTGTCTCTGAGTTTGTGCTCACATTCTCCCTGCCATCTATAACTTCATGTGTAACACTCCAACTGCCATCTTAGACATTTTCTATAACACTCCCCCTGTTGTCTCTCACTTTATGCATAACACTCCCCATTGGCATCTCTGATTTTGTGTGTCATGCACTCCCTGATGTATGTGACTTCCTGTGTAACACTACCACTGGTGTTTCTGCCTTCATGCGTCACCACCCCCGGCCTCTCAGACTCCGTGTGTAACAGTGCAAATTGTGTCTTTGTGTTCACGTGTAACAATCACCCTGGCATCTCTGATGTCATGTGTGAAACTCCACCTGGCATCTCTGACTTCGTGTGTCACAATCCCCATGGCGCCTGTGACTTCATGCATCAATCTCAACCTGGTGTCACAGAATTTATGTGGAAGACTCCTCCTGGCATCCCTGACTTCGAGTGTCACATTTGCCTGGCGTGTATGACTTCGTTTGTAAATCACCCCACGATGTCTATGACTTCGTGTGTCACAAGCCCCTTTTGTGTCTCTGAGTATGTGCATCACACTTCCCCTGTCATCTATAACTTCCTGTGTAAGACTTCCAATGCCATCTCTATCTTTATATATAACACTTCCCCTGGTGTCTCTAACTTCATGTTTAATACTCCACCTGTAGGCTCTGACTTCATGTTTCACACTCCCCGTCATCTCTGACTTAGTGAGTAACACTCCCCAAGGTATCATTATTTCCATGCATAAAACACCCCCAGACCCCTCTAAATCCGTGCCATAATGCCCATGTCATCTCTGCATTCGTGTGTCACTAAACCCATGGTGTCCTTGACTTCATTTGTAACATTTCCCCCTCAACTCTCTGGCTTTGTGCATCACAATCCCCGTCTTTTCTGATTTCATGAGTCACCCACTACCTGGTTCTCTGACTCTGTGTATAACACTTCCCCTGGCTTCTCGGACTTCTTGTGTAACACTCCCCATGGCGTCTGTGCCAGCATGCGTAACACTCCATGTGACATCTCTGACTTTGTGTGGTATACTCCCCCTAGTGTCTCTGACATCCTGTGTGACACTCCTTGTGGCATTTCTGCCTTCACGTCTAACACTGCCTTGTGGCGTCTCGGACTTCTGATGTAATGCTCACCCTGGAGGTTCTGATTTTGTGTGTCAAAATCCCCCTGGCATCTGTGAATTTGAGTGTATCACTCACTGTATTATCTCTTACTTCTTGTGTCACACTCCCACTGGCATCATGGATTTTGTGTGACATACTCTCCATTGCGTTCTGAATTCGTAACAGTTCATGTGGCATCTCTGATTTCATGAGTAACACCTCCCCTGTTGTATCTGACTTCAACAGAAAGACTCAGCATGGTGGCTCTGATTTCGTGTGTCACAGAGCCCATGCCATCTCTGACTTCATATTTTGCGCACACCCTGGTGTCTCTGGCTTCCTGTGTAACACTAACCCTGGTGTTTCTAGACTCGTGTGTCACACTCCACTTGGTATCTCAGAATTCGTGTCTAACAACCCCCTAGTGTAGCTGAGTTCGTGTATAACACTCACCCTGGCATCTCTGACTTCTTGAACGCTCCATCTGTCGTTTCTGATTTCATTTCATAATCCCTTTGGCCTCTCCGACTTTGTGTGTCACTGTGTCCCTGCCATCTATAACTTCCTGTGTCACACTTCCACTGACATTTCTAACTCCGTTTATAACACTACCTCTGGCATCTCTGAATTTGTGTGGAACATTCCCCAAGCATCACTGACTTTGAAGATCACACTTGGCCAGTAGTGTCTGACTTCGTGTGTCACATTGCCCCAGTTGTCTCTGACTTGGTGTGCTGTGCTCCCCTTGGTGTCTCTGACTTTGTGTGTCACACTCCCCCTGTCATCTCCGACTTATTGTGTAACACTCACTGTGACATCCCTGACTTCGTGTGTCACAATTCCCCTGGTGTCTCTGACTTCATATTTCCCACTCCTTCTGGCATCTCTGACTTGGTGTATAACAATCCCCAGGCATCTCCAAGTTCATGTGTAACACATGCCCTGGTGTTTTTGACTTCCTATGTAACATTACACCTTTTGTTTCTGACTTTGTTTCACACTCCACCTGCAGTCTCAGATTTGGTGTGTAACACACCCCATGGCATCTCTGTCTTCGGGTCACATGCTGCCTATCTTCCTTGAGAAGGCATATCACACTCCACGTCATCTCAGAATTCATGTGGAACAGCCTCATGGCATCTCTGACTTGGTGTGTCACAATCCCCTTGGCATCAAGGATCTCACCTGTCAAACTCCACCTGGCATCTCTGATATCCACTGTGGAGTCTCAAAATTCTTTTGTAACACTCATACTGACATCTCTGATTTCCTGTGTCACACTACCCCTGGCATCTCTGATTTTGAGTATAACACTCATCATTACATCTCACACTTGTTGTTTCAC
Organism: Equus asinus; assembly: GCF_041296235.1. NCBI lineage: Eukaryota > Metazoa > Chordata > Mammalia > Perissodactyla > Equidae > Equus > Equus asinus. Next base: position 1,899,192 of record NC_091793.1, on the reverse strand, counting down.
AATCCACCTGGTGTCTCTGTCTTCATGTGTCACACTCCAACTGCCATTCCAGACTTCGTGTATCCCACTCCCCATTTCATCTCTGCTTCCTTGTGTAAAATAACTGGTGGCATCCCTGACTTCATGTGTCACTCCTCCCCTTATGTCTCTGTGTTCATGTTTCACACTCCACTTGTTGCTGACTTGGTGTGTCACACTGCAACTTGGGTCTCTGACATCATGTGCCACACTGCCCCTGGCATCGTGGATTTCTGTGGAACACACCATGTGGCGTTTCTGACTCTATGTGTACCATAAACCCTGGAGTCTCTGACTTCTTGTGCAACACACCACTTGGCGTATCTTTTTGTGTAATTCTCCCTCTGTTGCCTTTGCCTTTGAGTCTAACACTCCCCTGTGAAGTCTCAGACTTCTTGGGTAACACTCACACTGGTGTCTCTGATTTCCTGTGTCACACTACCCCGATGTCTCTGACTTTGACTATAATGCTCACCATTGTGTCTCTGACTTAATGTGTGACAATCTGACAGGTGTCTCTAACTTCACGAGTCACACACCCTTGGGCATCTCTCACTCTGTGTGTAACACATCTTCTTGCACCTCTAACTTCCTGTGTTACAATTCCCCTGGCATCTCTGACTTCACATGTCACATTCCCTTTGGCATCTGGGACATCATGTGTCACACTTTCCTGAAATCATAACTTCGTGTGTAACAATCACTGAGCTGTCTCAGACCTTATGTATCACATTACACCTTGTGACTCTGACTTTGTGTGTCACTCACCCTATGGCATCATGATTTCCTATAACAATCCCCTTGCCACCACTGTATTTGTATGTCACTCTCCACCTGGCCTCCCTGACTTCATGTATCAACTTACCATGTTGTCTTTGATTTTGTGTGTAACACACCCCTTGGCCTCTTTTCTGTTTGTCACATTCCCTCTGGTGTCTCTGAGTTCATGCTTCACTCTCCTTCCACTGACAATAACTTCGTGTTTAAAACATTCCCGCTGGCATCTCTGACTTTGTGTATTAAACTCTTGATGGCATCTCTGCCTTCATGAGTATCAATCCCTGTAGCATCACTGACTTCAAGTGTCACACACGACTGCAGCTTGAGTGTCTGACATTGTGTGTCATACTCCCCATTGCATCATCAACTTTGTGTGTAACTCACCACATGGAGTTTCTGACTCCATGTGTAACAATCCAACTGTCATCTCTGAGTTCATGTGTAACACTCCACATTGCATCTCTGACATCATGTTCACATCCCTCTGGCCTATTTGACTTTGTGTGTGACAGTCCCCATGGCATCCTGACTTCGTGTGTCACACTACCCCTCTCAACTCTGACTTCATGTGTAACACTCCCCATGGTGTCTCTGAATTCCTGTTTCACACTCCACAAAGCATCCCTCACTTTGTGTTCACACTCCCCCTCAAATGTCTGACTTCACGTTTAAAACTCCCCAAGGTGTCACTGACTTCAGGTGTCACAATCACCCTTTCTTCTATGACCATTTTGCTAACACTGCACATAGTGTCTCTGAATTCCTGAGTAACACTCTCCCTGGTGTCTGTGAATTTGAGCCTAAAACGAACCCTGGCATCAGTGTCTTTGTGTTTACACTCTCCATGGTGTCTCTGATGTATGTCAAACTCCTGGTGGTATCGCTGTCTTCTTGTGTAACACTTCCCCTGGTGTCTATGACTTCTTATGTAACACTCCCCCAAGATGTCTCCTAGTTCGTGTGTTACACTCCCTATGTTGTTTCTGACTTCATGTGTCACACTCTCCCTGGTGTCTTTGCCTGAGTAGCAGTCTCCCATGTGTGTTTTATTTTATTAAACTTTTTTGGAGGAAAATTAGCCTGAGATTACATCTGCTCCCAATCGTCCCATTTTTGTTAAGGAAGACTGGCCTTGAGCTAACATCCATTCCCATCTTCCTCTACTTTATATGTGGGATGCCTGACACGGCATGGCTTGCCAAGAGGTGCCAAGTCTGCACCCAGCATCCAAACTGGTGAACCCCGGGCCACCAAGGTGGAATGTACACACTCAACCACTGTGCCACCAGGCAGGCACCCCATGTGTATTTTGATTCCTGCCTAACACTCACCTTTGGTGACTCTGATTTTGTGTGTAACACATCCCGTGTCATCTCTGACTCCATGTGTCACACTCGCTCTCATGTCTCTGACCTCGTGTGTGACACTACCTCGTGCATCACTGACATTGTGTGCAACACTCCCCCTTGCATCTCTGACGTTAGGTGTTACACTCCACCTGTCATCTTTGACTTCATTTGTCACACTCCCCCTGTTATCTCTGAATTATTTCTAACAATCCACCTGCTGTCTCTGAGTTCGTGTGTGACACTCTTTTGTCATCAATGAATTTGTCTGTAACACACTCCTGGCAGATCTAACATTGTATGTAACACTCCATGTAGTGTCTCTGACCTAGTGTGTCACACTCCACCTTGTGTCCCTGACTTCATGTATCACACTCTGCCTGATGTCCCTGATTTCATGTATCAACTCACTTTGGTGTCTCTGAATTCATGTGTAACTCTCCCAATGGTGTCTATGACGACTTTGTGTGTCACCCACGACCTCTTGTCTCTCAATTCATGTGTAGCAATCCCCATGTCATCTCTGACACTGTGTCAGACACCAGCTGTCATCTTTGACTTCATGTGTCACCTGCCTGGTGGCTTCTCTGACTTCGTGCATAACACTCATTCTTTTGTCTTTGATTCCATGCATTACACTCCCCCTGGTCTCAGATTTCATGTGTCACACTCCCCCTGGCAACTCCAAGTTACTGTGTAACACTAACCATGGTACCTCTGACCTCGTGTGTTAGAATGTCTGGTGTCTTTCTCTTCTTGTGTCACATTCCAACTAGTGTCTTTAACATTGCATGCAACACTCCCTGTGGTGTCCCTGAGTTCATGAGTCACATTTCCCCTAGTGTTCTTTGTGTGTCACACTTCCCCTGGCATCTCTGACTTCAGTGTCTCACTTCCCCTAGCATCTCTGACTTCATGTGTCACACTCCCATTGGCGTCTCTGACTTCATGTGTAACATACTCCATGATGCCTTTGAATTCGTGTGTAACACTACGCTGGTATTTCTGACTTCGTGGGTCACACACCCCAGGACATGTCAGACTTCATGTGTAACACTCTCTGTGAAGTCTCAGAGTTCGGGTGTAAAAGTCCCCCTGGTGTCTGTTTCATCTTGTTCAGCACTCCATGTGGCTTCTCTGACATCATCTCACAGGTCCCGTGGATTCTCTGACTTTGAATGTAACACTCCCCTATGGTGTTTTGGACTTCTTGTATAACACTCCCAATGGCATCTCTGATTTTGTGTGTCAAACTCCTCCCAGCGTCTCTGACTTCAAGTGTATCACTCACCCTTGCATCTCTGGCTTTACGTGCAGCACTCCCCCTGGTGACTGACTTCTTGTGACAATCTCCATTGTGTCTCCGACATCATGTTTTACACATCACCTCTGGTCTTGACTTTGTGTGTCACACTCTAAATGGCATCTGTGACTTCCTGTTTCACACTCCCCCATCATATCTGACTTCTGCGTAAAAATCCAATTCTTGCCTCTGAAATAGAGTGTCACCCTCACCATGGTGCCTCTGAAATCATGTGTCACTCACACTGCTTGTGGCATCTCTGATTTTGTCTCTCACACACCCTGGTGTCCCTTACTTCATGGGTAACACTCCCACATGGCAACTCTGAATTCGTCTGTAACACCCCCCCCGACATCTCTGACTTTGTTTTTCACGGTTTTCCTAGAGACTCTGATGTTGTGTGTGACACTCCACGTGCCCTCTCTGACTTCATGTGTCACACTTTGCCTGGCATCCATGGCTCTGTGTGTAACACTCCCCCTGGGTCTCTGACTTCTTTTGTCACATTCCACTTGGCATCTCTGATGTCATGTAACACCTCCACTCCCATGTCTGAATTCTTGTGTAACAGCCAGTGTGGCGTCTCTGACTTGATGTGTAGCTCTCCTACATGGTGCCTCTGAATTCGTGTATCATACTTCCCATGTCCTTTCTGACTTTGTGTGCCACACTCACCTGGAGTCTCTGAGTTCCTGAGTAACACTCCCTCTGGTGTCTCTAACTTCATGTGTAACACACCATCATGGCAGCTCTGAATTGGTGTGTAACACTCTCACAGGTATCAATGACCTCGTGTGTAACTCTCCCACTGGTGACTCTGACTTCCTTTCAGTCCCCCTAGAGTCTCTGTTGTCGTGTGTAACACTCCACATTCCCACACTGATTTCATGCTTAACACTCCCCTGGCTTCACTGGCTCCATGTGTAGCACTCCCTTTGGTGTCTAAGACATTGTGTGTCACAGTTCCCATGGCATCTCTGACTTCCTGCATAACACTACCCCAGGTCTTTCTGACATCTTGAATAACAATCCCCCTGGCTTCTTTGATTTCATTTGTACCCTACCTCCTTGGAGTCTTTGATTTCGTGTGCAACATTCCCCCAGACATCAGTGACTTTTTCTGATACAATCCCCCTGATGTCTCCGAGATCTTTTGTCACAATCCCCCTGATGTCTAGAATGTTGTGTGTAACACTCCTTTTGGCCTCTCTGACTTCGTGTGTAACACTCCCACTGGCACCTTTGGTTCTGTGTGTAACCCTTCAACCATTGTCTAGGATTTCATGTGTAACACTCCATGTGGCATCTCTGTCTTCGTGTGTAACACTCCCCCTGACATCTCTGACTTCATTTGGAGCAACCAAAGTGGCATCTCTGACTTCATATGTAACGCACCACCATGGAATCTCTGACATTATGTGTCACAATCCCTGTGGTGTCTCTGACATTGAGGGTAACACTCACCATTTTGTATATGAATTCATGTGTAACTCTCCCCCTGGATTCTCTGACTTCATGTGTCAAACTCCCCCTGTTGTCTCTGATTTCATCTGTCACTCTCCCACTGGTATCTCTGAATCTGTGTGTAAAAATCCCCGTCATCTATGACTTCGTGTGTCACACTTTCCATTGTTTCTCTGAAAACGAGTGTCACACTCCCCCATCATCTACAACTTAGTGTGTGACACTCCCAATGGCATCTCTGACTTCATGTGTTGCATTCCCCATGGCATCTCTAACTTCAAGTGTCACACATGACCTATTGTCTCTGACATCGTCTTTAACAGTCCCCATCGTGTCTCTGACTTTCTGACGTTATGCATAACACTGCACCTGGAGTCTCTGACATTGTGTGTAACATACACCTGTGGTGTCTTTGACTCATGCATAACACTCCCTCACTGTCTTCATGTGTTACACTCCCCCTGGTGTTTCTGACTTCGTGTTTCACACTACTACTGGCATCTGTGACTTTGTGTGTCACACTCCTCTTGGTGTCTTTGACTTCATGTGTAACATGCTACCTGGTGTCTCTGAAATCCTATGTAACACTACCACTTGTGCTTATGACTTGTGCCTTGAACCCACTGGCATCTCAAATTTGTAACACTCCCTCTGGCATCCGTCTTCATGAGTCACACTCTGCCTGGCGTCCCTGACTTTGTGTATCATACTACCCTTGTCATCTCTGACTTCGCATGTCATGCTCTCAGTGGCATTTCTGATTTCATGTTTCACACTCCCCATTGTGTCCCTGAGTTCATGAGTCATACTCCCCATGTTGCCTCTGACTTCTTGTGGCACACTACACCTTGGCTCTCTGGCTTCTGTGTCAAACTATGCCTGGTGTCTCTGACTTTGCGTGTCACAATCCTACTGGCCTCCGGACTTTGTGTGTAACACACCATGTGGAGTTTCTGACTTAGTGTGTAACACTAACCTTGCTGTCTCTGACTTCATGTGTAACACTCCACGTGGCCCCTCTGAGTTTGTTTTGTACACATCTCCTGGTGTCTTTGACTTCATTTGTATCACTCAACATGGCCTTTCTCCTTTTGAGTGTAACACTTAACCATGGAGTCTCAGACATCTTGTGAAGCACTAAAACTGGGGTCTCTGATTTCATGTGTCACACAACCCCTAGAGTCTCTGACTTAGAGGGTAACACTCACTATTGCATGTCTGACTTCGTGTTTAACACTCCCCCTGGTGTCTTTGATTCATGTGTTACACTCCACATCTTGTCTGTGACTTCCTGTGTACTGATTCCCCTGGCACCTCTGACTACATGTAGAACACTCCACATGGCATTTCTGCATACATGTGTGACACTTTCCCATGCCATCTCGTACTGCCTGTGTAATACTCCACGTGGCTCATCTGACTTTGTGTGTCTCATTCTGCCTGGCATCTCGGAATTCATGTAAAACCCTCCATGTGACATCTCAGACTTGGTTTGTCACTGTCCCCCTTGTGTCTCTGACTTCACATGTAACACTCAATGTGGTATTTCTGCCATCCAGTGTAACACTCTCCAGTCCATTCTCGGACTTCTTATGTAACACACAGACTGGAGTCTCTGATTTCTTGTGTCACACTACCTCCTGAAGTCTCTGATTTTGAATGAAACACTCACCGTGGTATTTCTGACTTCGTGTGTCACAATCCCCATGACACATCTGACTTCTTGAGTCAGCCTTCCCCTGGCATCTCTGACTTTGTGTGTCACACTTCCCATGGCATCTCTGATTTTGTGTTTGATACACTCCCTGGTTTCCCTGACTTCCTGTGTAACACTAGCCCTGGGATTTCTGACTTGTGTCACTTTCCCCCTGATGTCTCCAATTTTTGGTGTAACACTCGCAGTGGCAATTCTGACTTCGTGTGTCACAGTCGCCCTGGAGACTCTGACATGGTGTATAACACTCCATGTGCATTGTCTGACTTCCTGTGTAACACTATAACTGGTGTCTCTGCCTCCACGTGTAACACTCCCCCTGGCACCATGACTTCTTGTATAACAATCCCCATGCCCTCTGACTTCTTGTGTCACACTCCACCTGGCATCCCTTACTTCGTATATCACAGTATCCTTGTCGTCTCTGACCTCGTGTGTAACACACCTGGTGGCATCTCTGACCTTATATGTTTCACTCCCCATTGTGTCTCTGAGCTTGTGTGTCACACTCCCCATGTCATCTCTGACTTCTATTGTCACAAACCCCATGGTGTGACAGACATCTTGCACTACAATACCCCATGGCATCTCTGAATCCTGTGTCACAAGCCCTGTGTCATCCTCCCCTGGGTGTCTTTGACTTCATGTGTATCACTCCCCCGTGCTGTCATTAAGTTTGTGTGGAATACCCCCCGGTGTCTTTGACTGCATTTGTAAGACTCCCCTTGGCGTCTGTGCCTTTGTGTTTAACACTCCACCTGTAGTCTCTGACTTCGTGTTTTACATTCCCCATCATGTCTCTAAGTTCCTGCATCTCACTCACCCTAGTGTCTCTGACTTCATGTGTTACCTACCTGGCATCTCTAAAATGTCTAATTCTGCCCTTTAGCATCACTGACTTAGTGTGCAACACTTCCCCTGGTGTCTCAGGCTTCATGTGTCACAGTCCCCCTGTAGTCTTTGACATCATGTGTAACATACCATGTGCCATCTCGGACTTCTTCTGTAACACATACACTGGTGTCTCTGGTTTCATGTGTCACACTACCTGTGAATTCTCTGACATCGTGTGTCACACGTGACCTGTCTTTTCTGACTTCCTGTGTAACACTTCCCATTTTGTCTCTAGCTCCATATGTAACACTTACCCTGACATCTCTGACTTGGTAATTAACAATCCACTATGCGTCTCTGACTTCATCTAACACTCCCCTGCCATCTCTTTCTTCCCGTGTAATTCCCATCACTTCTATGAACTCGTGTATCACACTCCCAAAGTCGTCTCTGACTTCATGCATAACTTTCCCCTTGTCATCTGTGACATTGTGTGTCACATTCCCCTGGCTTCTCTGAATTTGTGTGTAGCACTCCATCTGGAGTCTCTGACTTTGTGTGTGAAAATCCCCCTTGCATCTTGGTCTTCCTGTGTAATGTTCACCCTGGTGTCCTTGACTGTGTGCATAACACTCCCCATTGGCATCGCTGACTTCATGCGTCAAACACTCCATGTTGTCTCTGACTTCCTGTGTAACACTACCCCTGATGTTTCTGTCTTCGTGTGTCAATCACCCCCTGGCATCTCAGCCATCATTTGTAACTATCCAACTTGTGTTTCTGAGTTTGTGTTAAACACTCCCACTTGCATCTCTGATGTTGTCTGTACATCTCCAACTGGTGTCTTGGATTTCATGTCACCACCGCCCTGGAGTCTGTCACTTCATGTGTCACACTCCCCCTGGCATTTGTGACTTCAAGTGACTCACTGCTCCTGGAATTTGTGACCTCGTGTTTCACACTCCCACTTGCATCTCTGACATCGTGTGAAACACTCTTCCTGGCATCTGAGTTCGTGTGCAACACTTCACCTGGTATCCTTGACTTCCTGTATCACAATACCTCTGGTGTGTCTGACTTCATGTGTAACACACCCCATGACATCTCTGACTTCGTGTGTCACACTCTCCTTTGTTTCTCTGAGTATGCTCATCACACTTCCCCTGCCATCTATAACTTCGTGTGTCACACTCACAAGGGCATCTAAGGCTTCGTGTATAACACCATCCCAGCACCTCTGACTTCATATGTCACACTTCCTCTGGTGTCTCTGATTTCATGTGTCATACTCCCTCTGGCATCTCTGACATCATGTGCGATACACTCCCTGATGTCTCTGACTTCCTGTGTAACATTGTCTCTCGTGTTTCTGACTTCATGTGTCACACTCCCCATGATGTCACAGACATTGTGTGTAACACAGCCTATGCCATCTCAGAGTTTGGGTGTAACACTTTCCTTGGTGTCTGTGACATCGTGTGTAACACTCCAGGTGGCAACCATGACTTCATGTGTCATTGTCCCTCTGGAGTCTCTCATTTCATGTGTAACAATCTATGTGGCGTTTTGGCCTTTGAGTGTAATACTGCCTCATTGCCTCTCAGACTTCTTGTGTAACACTCACCCTGGCAGCTCTGATTTAGTGTCTCAAAGACCTCCTTGCATTTCTGACTTCAGGTGTAACAGTCATATTTGTGTACCTGTATTCGTGTGTGACACTGCCCCTGGCAACTCTATTTGTGTCACAATCCCCATAGTGTCTCTGAATTTACGTTTCACACTTCACCTCTGGTCTTGATTGGGTGTGTCACATTCCTGTGGCATCTGTGACTTTTTGTTTCACAGTCTGCTTGTAGTCTCTGACATCATGCATAACAGTCTTCATGTCATCTGTCTTTGTGTGTCAAATTCCATCTGGTGTCTCTGATTTGGTGTGTAACACTCTAAGTGGAACCTCTGACCTTGAGTGTCACACTGTCCCTGGCATCTCAGACTTCTTGTGGTACACAACCCCTGGTGTCTCTGACTTCATCTGTAATGCTCCACATGGTCTTTCTTCTTTTGAGGGTAACACTCCCCCTGCAGTGTCTCATAATTCTTGTATAACACTCACTGAATTCTCTCATTTCCTATGTCAGACTCTTGCCAGTGTCTCTGAATCTGAGTGTAATGCTCAATATGACATCTCTGACATCATGTGTCACACTTCCCCTTGCGTCCCTGACTTCGAGTGTAACACTCATGTTGCTTCTCTGACTTCATATGTCACTCATCCAATATCGTCGCTGAATTAGTGTGTCACTCTCTCCAGGGTTTCTTTGAATTCTTGTGCAACCCTCCCCCTGGTGTCTTTACCTTTGTGTGTAATACTCCCCTGGTGTCTTTGATTTTGTTTGTAGGACTCCCCTTGGTGTCTCTGACTTTGTGTTTAACACACCACATGTAGTCTCAGACGTCTTGTGACACACTCACTGTCATGTCTCTGACTTCATGTGTCACACTCATCCTGGTGTCTCTGACATCGTGCAATCTCCATGGCTTCACTGACTTGGTGTGTAACACTAGCCCAGACGTCACTGACTTGGTGTTTAACACTCCCCGTGGTGTCTCAGACTTCGTGTGTCACAGTCCCCCTGGAGGCTCTGAGATTATGTGTAACACTCCATGTGCCCTCTCTGACTTCTTGTGTAATACACCCATAGGCATCTCTGACTTAGTCTTTCACATTTTACTTGTGGTCTTTGATTTTGTGTGTCCCACTCCCCATGGCATCTGTAACTTCGTGTTTCACACTCACCCTGTTGTCTCTGACATTGTGTGTCACACTGCATCTTGGGTCTCTGGCTTCATTTGTCACACTTCCCCAGTAATTTGTACTTCATGTGTACCACAGCATGTGGTGTTTCTGACTCCGTGTCTAACACTCCCCCTGGTGTCTCTGACTTCATGTGTAACACTCCGCATGGCATCTCAGACTTCATGTGGTACACACCCCCTGGTGTCTCTGACTTCTTGTGTAACACCCAACCTGGAATTTCTTCCTTTGAGTGTAACACTCTCCCATGGACTCTCAGACTTCTTTTGTAAGACTCTCACTGGCCTCTCTGGTTTTATGTATCACACTATCCCTGACATCTTTGGCTTCAATTTTAACACTCACCGTGGTGTCTCTGACTGTCTGAGTCACAATCAGCCTGGCATCTCTGACTTCATGTGTAACACTACACTTTGCATCTCTGACTTTGTGTAACACTTGGCCTGCAGTGTCTGACTTCATGTGTATCTCTCAAAGTGGAGTCTCTGACTTCGTAAGTCTCCTACATGGCATCTCTGAATTCATGCATCACACTCCCCATGTCCTTTTTGACTTCGTGTCACAATCCCCTTAGAGTTTCTGACTTCCTGTGTAACACGCCCCCTGGTGTCTGTGACTTCATGCATAACACTCCTTCTGACGTCTCTGACTTCATGTGTAACACTCCCCCTTGGCATCCCTGAATTCATGCATAATACTCCCCCAGGCATCAATGACTTCATTTGTCACAGTCCCCCTGGAGTCTATGACATCATGTGTAACACTCCACGTGCCCTCTCTGCCTTCCTGTATAACAATCCCCATGGTGTTCACTAGCTCCATATGTAACACTTCCCCTGTTGTCTCTGACTTCCTGTGTCACACTCCATGTGGTTTCTCTGACTTTGTGTGTCACTAACCCCTTGGTGTCTTTGATGTCGTGTGTAAACTTCCCCCGTCTTCTCTAATTTTGTGTGTGACAATCTAACTCGTTTCTCTGACTATGCATGTAACACTCCCAATGGCATCTCTGACTTGATGTGTAACAGTCCCCCTCCTCTCTCTGACTCTGTGTATAACACTTCTCTGTGGTGTCTCTGACTTCAAGTGTCACACTCCCTCTTATGTCTCTCACCTTGTGTTTAACACTCCACTTATCATCTCTGACTTCTTGTGTAACTCTCCCTCTGGCTTCTGACTTCCTGTGTCACACTCCCCATGTCATGTATGACTTCATGGGTAACACTGCATGTGGTGTCTCTGACTCCATGTGTAACATCCCCAGTGGTGTCTCTGAATTCATGTGCAATACTCCCCACTTTGTCTCTGAATTCATGCTTAACATTTCGTGTCATGTCAGTTACATCATCTGTAACATGCCCCGTGGCCTCTTTGACTGTGTGTAACTCTCCTCATGGCATCTCCAACTGCATGTGTCAGACCTCCCTAGGGGTCTCTGACTTGGTATGTCATCCACCTGCTGTCGTCTCTGACTTCATTTCTTACTCTACTCCTGGTTTCTTTGACTTTGTAACACTCCCCTTGTCATTTCTGATTCATGTGTCACACACTCCATGTCATCTCTGAATTCATGTGTCATTCTTTCTCTGGTGTTTGTGAATTTGTGTGTCACACTTCCCCTGGTGTCTTTGACTTCATTTGTAACTCTCCCCTTGGTGACTCTGAGCTTGTGTTTAACTCTCTACCTCTAGTCTCTGACTTCCTGTGTTATACTCCCCTTCATGTCTTTGATTTCGTGCATCACATTCACCTGGCCGTATATAACTTCATATGTAACTCTCCCACAGGCATCCCTGACTTCATGTGTAACACTCCCTCGTGTGTCTCTGACATCATCTGTAACATTCCATGTGGCGTCTCTGACTTCCTGCATAACACTCCATCTGGCATCTCTGGCTTCCTGTATCACATGAATCCTGTTGTTTCTGACATAGTGTGCAACACACCCAGTGCCAACTTCGTGTGTCACACTCCCCAGTTTGACTCTTAGTTTACACATCACACTCCTCCTGTTGTCTCTGACTTCGTGTAGCACACTACACACTGGGTCTCTGACTTTTGTGCCATGCTCTCCCTGTCATCTTTGACTTTGTGCATAACACTTCCTCTGCCATCTCTGGCTTCATGTGTAATACTTCTACATGGCATCTCTGACTTTGAATGTAACACTCACTGTGGGGTCTCTGACATTATGTGTCACACTTCCCCTTGAATCTCTGACTTTTCGAGTATCACTCACCAGGGCACCTCTGACTTCCTGTGTCACACTTCTGGTGTGTGGGAAGCATTCCCCCAATCTAGCTGCCATTGCATTGTGACAAGGTCTGGCAATGGAAGGAGAATCGTGCAAGGCACTTCTCCAGGGAACATAATTCTTTAAGCAGAGTCCTTTGTCCTCCTTTCTAAAGCCTATTACTGATTAACGTCTTCCCTCTGTCCTGGAAGCCTTGTAAAAACAGGCAGAACTAACAATAAACATATCTCAAAGAACAAACAGCAGCCCCCAAGGAGGTGGGGGTCTATAGTCCGTTAATTATATGCTCGCTGCCCTCCTAACTTTTTGAAGACCCTGAAACTATGTAACCTCTTCCTAAACAATCGATATGTATGCTGCACATCTGGTAAGTAGATAACCACCTTTGATTATTACCTTTAGTCACGCACTGCCCCTCACCTATTGTTCCCATGATGACAATAGTTAGACCACCTCGTGTTATTTTTTCTATATAAGTGTACCCTGTCCCCGAAATAAATTGACTTGCTTACAACTGCTTCGAGTCTCACATCTAGCACTTACACTTTCGCTGATGCCGTCTCTCCTGTGGGAACCTGGACTCTGCCGAGGCTGGACCCTGGCACTGGTGTCTCCGACTTCGTGTGTGACACTGACCATGACATCTCTGACTTAATCTGTCACACATACCTTTTTGTCTCTGACTTCCTGTGTGTAACTATCCCCAGTGTTTCTGAGTTCCTTGTAACATTACCTCAGTTGTTTCAGACTTCCTGTGTCACACACCCCCTGGCATCTCAGGCTTCGTTTGTAACAATCTACTTTGTGTCTCTGAGTTTGTTTGTAACCCTCCCCCTGGCATCTCTGATGTCATGTGTAAAAGTCCACCTGTCGGCTCTGACTTATATATCACACTACCCCTGGCATCTCTGACTTCATGTGTCACACTCCAGATGGAATCAGTGACATCTTGTGTCACTCAACCTGGTGTATCTGACATCGTGTGCAACCCTCCCCTTGGCATCTCTGAAATAATGCCACACTCTGTCTGTCATCCCTGACCTCCTGTATCATGATACCGCTGTCATCAATAACTTTGTGTGTTAACTCAACCAGTGGTGTCTACGATTATGTGGGTCATACCCCCGTTTGTGTCTCTGAGTATGTGCATCACACTCCCCTGCTGTCTAGAACTTCACGTGTAACACTCCCAATGGTATCTCTGCCTCCATACATAACACTCCCACTGGCATCTGTGATTTTGTGTATCACACACCCCCTGGTATCTGTGACTTTTGTGTTTCATATTCTCCATGTTGTCTCTGACTTGGTCTGTAACACTCCCCATGATATTGTTGTTTTCACGCATGACACACATCTGGTGCCTCTATAACTTTGTGTGTCACACTCCCCGTCATCTCTGAATTCATGTATCACTAACCCCACTGGTCTCTTCAATTTCATGTGTAACATACTCACTCACATCTATGACTTGGTGCATCAGAAACCCCCTGTCATCTCTGATTTTGTGTGCCACAATGTACCTGGTGTCTCTGATTGTGTGTGTAACACTCCTGCTGTCAGCTCTGATTGTGTGTGTAACACTTCCACATGGTGTCCCTAACTTCATGTGTCATGCTCCCTGTGGTGTCTCTAACATTGTGTGTAACACTGCACCTGTCATCTCTGATTTCCTGTGCAACACTCCCTGTGGTGTCGCTGACACCCTGTGTAACACCACCCTGGTGTCTCTGACTTCCTGCATCAGACTCACCCTGGTGTCTCTGACTTTATGTGTCTCACTGTGCCTGGTGTCTTGGACTTCGTGTGTAACACTCCACTTGTATCTCTGCCTTCATGTGTTATATGTTGCCTGGCATCTCCAACTGTGTGTGTAGTAATCACTGAGGCATTTCTGATTTAATTTGTAACACTCCCCCAGTGTCTATGACTTTCTGTGTAGTACCACATCTGGTGTCTGTGACTCGGTGTGTAACAACCCCCCTGGCGCCTCTGACTTTGTGTGTAACAAACCAAGTAACCTTTCTGCATTTGTGTGTAACACCCCTCAGTGTCTTCTTTGACACTGAGTGTAAAACTTGCCCAGGTGTCTCTGATTCATTTGTAACACTCCCTCTGTCGTCTGTGACTTCATCTGTAACACTCCACCTGTCATGTGTGACATTTGTAAATGTCACATCTCTGACTTCATGTGTAACAAACCAAGTCACCTTTCTGCCTTCATGTGTAACACGCCCTCATGGAATCTCTGATTTTGACTGTGAGACTCCCCGTGGCATCTCTCACTTCATGTGTCATGTCCCAGATGTTGTCTCTGACCTCGTGTGTCACACTCCCAATGTTTTTTGTGTCATTGTGCAATACAATACCTGTCATCACTGACATCGTGTGTCACTCTCCCACTTCTGTCTGTGACTTCGTAACACTCTCCCTGTCATCTTTGACTTCATGTGTAACACTACACATGGCATCTCTGACTTCATATGTCACCTTCCCCTAGCCCCTTTGACATCATGTGTCACAATCCCCAGAGCATCTCTGACTTTGTGTGTCACACTCCCTCTGGCATCTCTGACTTCGTTGTGACACTCCCCATTATGTCTCTGACTTCCTGTTTCACCATCCACAAGGGCTCCCTGACATCGTGTATCACAATCCCCCTGGCAATTCTGACTTCATGTTTCACATTCTACGTTGTGTCTGCCTTTGTCTGCCACACGCTGCCTCGCATCTGGGACTGTGGGTATAACACTCACCATGGCATCTTTGACTTCCTGTCTAAGAAGCAATGTGATATTTCTGAATATGAGTGTAACACTCCCCTGTGACATCCTTACTTAGAGTGTAACATTCCTCACGGAGTCTCTGACTGTGTGTAGCACTCACCCTGGTGTCTCTGATCCATGGGTAACATACCCCATGTAGTCTGTGACTTCATGAATAACACTCCACATTTAGTATCTGACATTGTGTGTAACACTCCAACTTGTGTTTCTGGCTTCATGTGTAAGACTCCCCATGGCACCTCAGACTTCATCTGTCATGCCCCAAATGTCTCTAACTTTGTGCATCTAACTCCCAATATTGTCTGTCTCATCGTGTGATAAAATACCCCTGTCATCATTGACATACTGTGTAACACTACTCCTGGTGTCTTTGACTTCGTGGATAACACTCCTCCTTGGCATCTGTAAATTAGTGTGTCACACTCCCCCTGTCGTCTGTGACTTTGCGTGTCATTCTCCCACTGGTGTCTCTGAAGTTTTGTGGAACAATCCCCCGTCATCTCTGATTTTGTATTTGACACTCCCCCTGGCATCTCAGACTTTGTATATAGCAGTTCCCATGGCATCTCTGCTTTCATGTGTCACACTCCCCCTGGCATTTTGGACTTCGTGTATGACACTCACAATGTCTTCTCTGACTTTGTATGTAACACTCACCATTTCATCTCTGAATTTGTTTGCCACACATCCCTTGGTTTCTCTGACTTCATGTGCAACACTCCTCTGCCATCTCTGATTTCATGTATTACACCCAACATGGTGTCTCTGACTTCGTGCATAACTCTCCTAGATGATGTCTCTGAATTCGTGTATCACAGTCCACATGTCATCTCTGACTTTGTGTGAAACACTCCTACAGTTATCTCTGACTTCATGTTTAACACCCCACCTGTAGGTTCTGACATCATGTGTCACACTACCACTTGTGTTTCTGATGTCAAACAACACACTCACCCTGCTGTCTATAACTTCATATGTAACGCTCATATTGGCATCTTGGGCTTCGTGTATAACACTCCACATGGCATCTCTGACTTCAAGTGTCACATTCCCCCTGGAGTGTCTGACTTCATGAATAACACTTCCCTGTGTTTCTCTGACATGGAGTCTCTCACTCCCGATGGCCTCTCTGACATCATATGTAACACTCAACCTGATGTCTCCCACTTTGTAACATTCACTGTGGCATCTCTGACTTTGTATATCACAATCTGTCTAGCATCTCTAAATTTGTATGTCACACTTCCCTTGGTGTCTCTGACTTTGTGTGTAACACTCCCCATGTGCCTCTAAATCCGTGTGTCAAACATCCTGTGGCATCACTGACTTCATGTTTATTACACAAAAAGTTATAGATTGCAGAGGGAGTGTGACACATGATGTCTGAGGATCCATAGTGAGTGTTACCCACAAAGTCAGAGAAGCCAGGTGTAGTGTTATATATAATGCCATAGACACCAGGGAGAGTGTGATACATGAAGTCAGTCATGCCACATGGAGTGTTAGACACAAAGTCAGAGATGCCAGGGAGACTGTTACACACAATGTCAGAGACATCCAGGGGATTGATATGGCTGATGTCAGAGATACTAGGGTGAGTATGACACTTGACATCAGAGATTCTTTGTGTATTGTTATACGCAAAGTCAGAGAAACAAATTTCAGTGGTACACATGAAGTAAGAGATGCCTGGAGAAGTGTTACAAATGAAGTCATAAACACTAGAGGGATTGTTACATAGGAAGCCAGAGATGCATTGTGGAATGTTACATACGAAGTCAAAGACTAAAGGTCAGGTGTGACACAGGAAGTCAGAAATTCACTGGGGAATGTTAGGCAATGTCAGAGATGTTTGGGGGATTGTTGCACACGAAGTTATAGAAGATAGGGTGAGTGTGATGCATGAAGTCAGAGACAGGGTAAGGAGTGTGACACATGAAGTCTGAACCTACAGGTGGAGTGTTAAACACAAAGTCAGAGATGCCAGGGGGAATCTGACAAAGCCAAAGACACGAGGGGAAGTGTTACACATGAAGTTAAAGATATCAGGTGGGGTGTTACATAAGAATTAAAAGAGACTGGGGTGAGATTGATACACGAATTCAGAGATGACATGGCAGGGTGTGACACAAAAAGTCAGAGAATACAGGGGAAATGTGAAACACGAAGTCACAGACACCATTTTGAGTGACACACACAAAGTCAGAGACAAGAAGGGGACTGTGACATGAAGTCAGGGACGCCAGGGGAAGTTTTACACATGTAGACAAAGACAACAGGGAAAGAGTGACACACAAATTCAGAGATGGTATGGGGTGTTATAACACAGAAAGTCAGAGATGCCATGGGTGAGTGTTACATAAGAAGTCAAAATACTGGAGAAGTGTTACACACAAAGACAGTGACACCACAGGGAGTGTGACACATTAAGTCTGAGATGCAACTGGACTGTGACACACAATGTCAGAGATGCCACAGGCAATATTACACAAGGTCTTGCCACATCAGGCATTGTGTAAAATATGAAATAATAGATGTCAGAGGCAGTGCTATATACTTGGTGTCACTGACACCAAGGGAAATGTTATGCACGAATTCACAGATACCAAGAGGAGTATTACTCACAAATTCAGAGACACCACGTGCAGTGTTACCCACGAAGTCATAGATGAAATGGGATGTGTGACACAAGATGTCAGAGACGTGAGTGGGAGAGTTACACAAAAAGTCAGAGATGAGAGAGGGAATGTAACACACAACATCAGAGACACCACAGGGAGTGTGACACAGGAATTCACAGATGCCATGGGGAAGTGTTACACACGAAGTCATAGATGACAGGTGGTGTGTTATGCATGAAGTCAGAGACATGAGAGGGAGTGTGACACATGGAGTCACTGATGCCAGAGGGAATGTTACAGACCAAGTCAGAGCACAAAGATGAGTCAGAGCACACTAATTCAGAGATGCCAGTGGCACTGTGACACAAAGAGTCAGAGAGGCCAGGGGCAGTGTTACACAAGAAGTCAGTGAGACCCTGGAGGATCTTTCACCCAACATCAGAGACACCATGGAGGTTATTACATGCAAAGTCAGAGATGCCAGGGTGAGTGTCACACAGAGACACCAAAGAGTGAGTGACACATGCACTCAGAGATGATGTGTCAAATGTGGCACACAAAGTCAGAGATGCGACAGGGAGAGTTACAAATGACATCAGAGGTGCCAGAGGGATTGTTATGCATGAAGTCAGAGAGATAATGGGCACTTACGCACAAAGTAAGAGACACCATGTGGTGTGTTACACACAAAGTCATAGACGACATGGGGACTTTTACACATGAAGTCAGATATGCCACGTGTTAGCATCAAGTATGAAGTAAGCAAAACCAGGGGGAGTGTCCCACAGGACGTCAGAGAGACCAGTGGGAGTGTTAAACACAAAGTCTGAGACCACAGTGGTTATATTATGCAGGAACTCAGAGACATCTGGGGATGTGTTAGACATGAGGTCTGTTATGCAAGTGGCAGTGTTCCACATGGAGTCAGAGACAACAGGGAGAGTGTTACCCAAGAAGTCAGAGATGCAATGGGGAGTGTGATACATGAAGTGAGGGACGCCAGGTGGAGTGTGACACATGAAGTCAGAGATGCCAGGGGGAAGTGTTAGAGAAAAAGTCAGATTCCAAGTGGAGTGTTACACGTGAACTGAGACTTCAGGTGGATTGTGACAGACGATGTCTGAGACACCAGCGTGTGTGACAAATGAAGTCAGATATGCCAGGGGTACTGGTATACAGGAAGTCAGAGACACCAGTGTGTTTATGACCTAAGAACTCAGATGCCACAGGGAGTGTGACGAAGTCAGAGATGCCGGGAGAAGTCTGAGACACAAAGTCAGATGTGCCAGGTGGAGTGTTATACCCAAAATCAGAGATGCCAGAGGGACTGTCACACATGAAGTTATACAGGCCAGCCATATTGTGACACATGAAGTCAGAAACACAATGGTGAGTGTTACACTTGAAGTCAGAGATGCCAGAGGGAGTATGACACATGAAATCAGAACCATCGTGGTGAGTGTTACACAAGAAGTCTGATGTGCCACAAGGGAGTGTTAGAATCAAAGGCACAACCACCATGCTCTGTTACACATGAATTCAGAGATGCCAGGGGAAGTGTACCAGACTGAGTTAGAGAAGCCACGTGGAGTGTGATGCAAGATGTCCAAAATGACATAGAGGTGTGTTACACATGAAGGCAGAGAAGGCAGGGGGAGGGTTACACTCGACATCACTGAAGCTACATGGAGTGTTACACACAAAGTCAGAGACAACAGGGAGAGTGTTACACATGAAGTCAGGGATGCCATGTGGAATGTTACACATGAAGGCAGAGACACCAGTGAGATTGTTACACAGGAAATCTCAGACTCCACTTTGTAGTTTTCCACACAATGATAGGAATGCCACATGGAGTATTACACGTGAAGTCAGAGACACCAGGGTGTATGGTACAGATGAAATTAGAGAGGCCACATGAAGTGTTACACATGAAGTCAGAGATACCAGGGGTGTTATACACGAAGTCAGAGATGCCATGTGGGGTGTTACAGAAGAAGACCCAGGTGCAAAGGGGGAATGTTAACACACAAAGTCAGACGCAAAAGGAGGATTGTGAAACACAAAGTCGGAGATGCCAGGGGGTGTATGATACACAAATTCAGCAATGCCAGGTCAAGTGTGACCCACGAAGTCAGATGCCATGGGGAATGTTAACACAATGTCAGAGATGTGTTATACATGAAGTCAGAAATGCCAGTGGGAGAGCTACACATGAAGTTATAGACAGCAGAGGGTTTGACAAATGACCTCAGAAACACTAGGGGGAGTGCTACACACGAATTCAGATATGCTACCAGGTGTGTTATAAGAAGACATCAGATATGCCAGAGGGTGTGTGATACATGAAGTCAGAGACCTCAAGCAGAGTTTGACACACTATTTCAGAGACACCATGGGGAAGTGTTACCCAGGGAATCAGAGAGATGAGGGTGAGTGTCACACTCAAAGTCAAAGGTGCCATCAGTACTGTTACACACAGAGTCAGAAACACCAGGTAGAGTGTGACACATGAAGTCAGAGATGACAAGTTGATTGGGACAAAAGAAGTCAGAGACATGAGGGGAAGTGTTACTCACAAAGTCAGAGATGCCATGTAGAATGTCACACACTAATTGAGAACAAAAGGGAGAGTGAGGCACATGAAATCTCTGACACCATGACAGTATGACATGAAGTAAGAGACATGAGAGGGAGTGTTACACAAGCACTCAGAGACCCAGTGGGAATGTTATATGAAGTCAGAAAGGCCACATGGAGTATTGCACACGAAGTCAGAGACACCAGGGAGACTGTGACACAGAGTCAGAGATGACAGGGGAAGTGTTACACATGAAGTCACAGACACCAGAGGGAGTGTTTTACACGAAGTCAGATGTGCCACAGGGTGTGTTACACACACAGTGAGAGACAACAGAGTGGAGTGTTCTGCACGAAGTCAAAGATGCCAGGAGGAGTTTTACATATGAACTCAGTGACCCCATGCGGTTATTTACAAATCAATTTACAGACACTGGGGGGAGTGTCATGCACAAAGTCTGAGACGACTGAGGGAATGTTACACAAGTAGTTAGAGATGATAGGGAGAGTATTACACACAAAGTTAGAGACACAAGCGAGAGAGTTATACATGAATTCAGATACAAAAGGGGAGTGTGATGCACAATGTCAGAGATGCCACAGGGATTGTGATTCACAAAGTCAAGGATGCCATGGGTGTGAGTCACACACTAAATCAGAGACGACACGTTGAGTGTTACACATGAACACAGAGATGGCAGCAGCAGTGTTACTCATGAAGCTAGAGACGCCAAGGGGAGTATTACACATGAAGACAGAGACACCAGATGGGGGTATTACACACGAAGAGAGAAATGCCACTTGGAGTGTTACACAAAATGTCAGAGATGCCAGGAGGAGTGTTACACACGTAATCATATACGATAGGGTGAATGTTACACATGAAAGTAAAGATGGCAGGGAGAGTGTGATATATGAAGTCAGAGAGGCCACATGGAGTGTTAAACATGATGTCAGGACTCCAGGGGAACTGTGGCACATGATGTCAGAGATGCCAGGGCATGTGTTACACATGAAGCCAGTAATACCTGGGGGAGGGTTACACGTGACATCAGAGATGCCACAGGGGAGTGAAACACAGGAAGTCACAGAAGTCAGTGGGATTATTACTCAAGAAGTCAGAGAAACCAAGGGAGTGTTACGGAGGAAGCCAGAGATGCCATGGGGAGTTATACACACGAAGTCAGAGAGGCTACTTGGAGGTTTTCACACTAACTGAGTTATGCCAGAAGGAACATTACAAACGAATTCAGAGACACAAGGAGGTGTTTGGTGCATGATGTCAGAGATACCATGGGGAGGGTGTCACAAGAAATCAGAGAAAACAGGGAGACTTTTACACACTAAGCCAGAGAAGCCACGGGGCAGTGTGACAAATGAAGTCAGAGATGCCAGGGGCAGTGTTACAAAGTCAAAGAAATCACAGGTAAAGTGGCAAATGAAGTCAGAGACAAGAGGTGGTGTGTGACTTATGAAGTCAGAGGCCACAGGTAGAGTGACGAAGTTACCAACACAAGGGGGATTGTTATTCACAAATTGAGAGATGCAATGGTGGAGTATTACACACAAAGTGAAACACGCCAGGGGGACTGTTACACATGAAGTCAGAGAGACAAGAGGGAGTGTTATGCACAAAGCCAGAGACTCCAGGGTGTCTGCGAAACACGAAGACAGAGACGCCATGGGACGTGTGACACAAAAAGTCAGAAATGGCACATGAACTGTTACACATGATGTGAGTTACACCAGGGGGTTTGTTACACATGGAGTCAGAGATGGCAGGGGGAGTGTGACATCAATTTAGAGAGGTCAAAGGTGAGAGTTACACACGAAGTCAGAGTTGCCAGGTGAAGTGTCACAAATGAAGTCAAAGAAACTAGGGGTAGAGTGACACATGAAGTCAGAGATGACAGAATTTTGTGACACGAAGTCAGAGATGAGGGTGACATGCGACACAAGAAGTCAGAGATAACAGGGTAAGTGTTAATCACGAAGTCAGATACACCATGTAGACGGTTTCACAGGATTTCAGAACACAGGGCTAGTGTGATATAAGAAATTCATGATGTAAGTGGGAGCATGAAACGCAAAGCAAGAGATGAAATGTGGAGTGTTACACTCAAAGTCAGAGATGCCAGGGGGAATTTGACAGATGAAATCAGAACTGTCAAGGTGATTGTCATACAAGAAGTCCGAGAGGACACACAAGAGTGTTAGACTCGAAGGCAAAAATTCCACGTGGAGTGTAACACATGAAGTCAAAGACAACACAGTGAGTGTATCACACAAAGACTGAGACGCCACATGGAATGTTACACATGATGTCACGGACCTTAGGAGAAGTATTACGAAAGACATCAGAGACGTCAGGCGGTGTGTTACACGGAGAGTCAGAGACACCAGGTATAGTATGACACACAAAATCAGAGGCGGCAGGGGCATTGTGAATTATGAAGTAAGAGACGAGAGGGGGAGTGTTGAGGGTTTTAGTGACACACAAATTTAGAGAAGATATGGGGATTGTGATATACACAAAGCTACAGAGGCCACGGGGGTGTTTTATGCATGAAAACAATGATACCAGGGGGAGTACTAGTCACCAAGACAGAGACGACAGGGAAAGTGTGAAACACGAGGTCACAGATGCCAGTAGGAGTGTTATACAGGAAGCCAGAGACGGCATTGTGACTGTTACACATGAAGTTATAGATGGCAGGAGGAGTGTGATGCACATACTCAGAGATACCAATGGGAGGTTGATGCACGAAGTCTTAGACTCCATGGGGTGAGTTACACTTGAAGTCATACATGCCAGGGGGAGTGTGATACAGGAAGTCAGGGATGCTAGGGGGAATGTGACACACAAATACCAAGACACCATGTAGAATGTTGCACACGAAGGCAGATACACCAGGTTGGGTGTGACACACAAAGTCAGAGATGCAATGTGGAGTGTGTCACAGTTTGTCAGAGATGCAAAGGGGTGTGCTATGCACATGCACAATGTCTGAGACACCAGTGAAAGTGTGACACAGGAAGTCAGAAACAAGGGGTAGTGTTGCACAGGAAGTCAGAGACACCATAGTGTGTGTGAAAAAGTCATAAATGTCATGGGGAGTGTGACACATGAAGAAAGAGGCAAAGGTTAGTGTGAAACAAGATGAAGAGACAGCAGGGGTCATTTTACACAAGAATTCAAAGACACCAGGGAAAGAGGGACACAGGAATTTAGAGATAACATGGGGTATGTGACAAATGAAGTCAGAGACACCACGAGGGTGTGATACACATGAAATCTAAGATGACATGGGGGAGTGTGACACATGAAAGCAGAAATGCCAGGTAGAGTGTTACACTCAAAGTCAGAGACACAAGTGGAACTGTTACACCAGATGTCCTTGATGCCATAGGGATTTTGACACATGAAGTCAGACACCAGTGGGTGTGTGATGCACAAACTCAGAGAAGACAAGGGGAGTGTTACACAAATTGAGAGATGACATAGGAAGCGTGATACAATTCAGAAACACCATATAGGAGAGTTACACACGAGGTCAGAGACATCATGTTTTGTGTTACACATGAAGTCAAAGACAGCAGCGGTTGCTTACACACAAAATCAGAGATGCCAAGTAGTGTGTTACGAATGAAGACAGAGACAACAGGGGAAGTGTTACACATGAAGTCGGGGAAGCCACATGGAGTGGTACACGTAATGTTAGAGACACTAGGGAGACTGTGAAAAGCAAAATCAGAGATGCCATTGGGAGTGTGATACATGAACACAGAGATGCCAGTTGGAGAGTTACACATGAAATCAGAGACAAAAGGAGGATTGTGATAGAGGAATTTATAGATGCCACCTAAGAGAGTTACACACGAATTCAGAGACACCAAGTTGGGTGTTACACATGAACTCAGAGATGGCAGTGGAATGTTACACACAAAGTCAGAGACACCTGGGGAAGGGTAACACGTGGAACCAGAGACTCCAGGACGTGTGCTACAAATGAAGTTAGAGAGGGCACATGTAGTTTACCACATGATGTGAGAGATGCCATGAGACTATGAAACACGAAGCCAGAGATGCCAGTGTGAGTGTTACACACGAAGTCAGTGATGCTTGGGGTAGTGTAACAATGAAGTCAGAGACATCACGAGGATGTGTTACACATGAAGTCAGGGATGCCAAGGGGAGTGATTTGCATGACATCTGAGATGCCACAGGGAGCGTGACACAAGACGTCATAGATGCCACCAGGAATGTTATACATGAAGTCAGAGAGGCCAAGGTGAAAGTTATACACTGTCACAGATGCCAGTGGGAGTGCTACTTATGAAGTTATAGACAGCAGTGGAATTGTCACCCATAAACTCAGAGACACTAGAGGAAATGTGACACACAAAGTCAAAGATGCCATGTTCAGTGTTACAAAGTCAGAGATGCCAGAAGCAGTGTGATATATGAAGTCAGGGATGAGAGGCAGCGTGTGACATGAGAAGACAGACAGCATGAGGATTATTACACATGAAGTCATGATGACAGGGAGAGTGTGACACATGAAGTCACAGACACCAGGGTTACTGTGACAAATGAAGTCAGATATGCCAGAGGGATTGTGACACATGAAGTCAGAGATTCCACGTGGAGTGTTACAGAAGAAGTCAGAGTTGCCAGGGGAGTGTTACACACGAACTCAACACCAAGGGGAGTGTGATACAGGACGACACAGACACCATGCAGAGTGCTACACTCGAAGTCAGAGACACCAGGGGTAGAGGTATAGACCAAGACAGAGATGCAAGGGAAGTCAGAGACACCATGTGGATTGTTACACGTGAATTCAGAGACATCGGGGGAGGGTCACAGATGACATCAGAGACTACAGGTGGAGTGTTAAAACATGAAGTTAGAGACACAAGGGGGAGTGTTACAAAGTCAAACATACCAGGCAGAGTGTTATGAACGAAGTTAAAGACACCAGGGGGAGTGTTACACATGAAGTTAAAGACAGCAGGTGGAGTGTTACACACGAAGTCAAAGACACCAGGGAGAGAGTGACACCCAAAGTCAGAGATGATATGGGGTGTGTGAACACGAAATCAGAGAAGCCATAGAGGAGCGTTTTGTAAGAAGTCAAAGGCACTAGGCAGAGGTTTATGGGTAAAGTCAGTGATGCCACAGGAGGTGACACACAAAGTCAGAGATGAAACCAGGACTGTGAAACAGGAAGTGAGAGACGCCATGGGGAATATTACACACCATCTCAAGACACAACACAGGCAGTGTGAAACATGAAGAGGCACAAGGGGGCGTGTTACATCCTTAGTCACTGACGCCAGTGAAAGCATTAACGTGAAGACATAGACCACAGGGGTCTGAAGTGTGACACATGACATCAGAGACGCCAGTGGCACTGTGACAAACAACGTCAGAGTCACCAGAGGGAATGTCACACATGAAGTCAGTAAAGCCTGGGGGAGTCTTGTGCCCAAATTCAGAGACACCATGGTGGATTGTTAGGCACGAAGTCAGAGATGCCAGGGAGTGTGTTATGCATGATGTCAGAGATGCCAATGAGGTTGTTACATACAAAGTCAGAGACAACTGGTTGAGTGTGACACACAAAGTCAGATACGCCATAGGGAGTGTTACACATGAAGTCAGATACAACAGGGAGATTGTTATGCAAGAAGTCCGAGGGGACAGGGGGAGTTACACAAGAATTCCGAGAGGTAATGGGGATTGTGATAAATTGAAGTCATGGAGAGCAGGAAGAATGTGATACACGAAGTCAGAGACACTATGTGGAGTGCTACACATGAAATCAGGGATGCAACTCAGAGTATTACAAAGTCAGAGATGCCAGGGGAAGTGTTACACACAAACTCAGAGACACCAAGTGGATTGTTACACATGAAGTCTGAAATGCCAGGAAGAGTGTGACACACAAAGTCAGATTCGCCGGGGGGAGTATTAAACAGTAAGTGTGAGACACAAGGGTTTTTGTGCCAGACAGAATCAGAGACACCCCGAGGAGTTTGACACACGAAGTCAGATTCACCAGGGGTAGTGTTAAACACTAAGTCTCAGATAGTGTTTTTGTGCCAGATGAAATCAGAGACACCACAAGCAGTGTGACATACAAAGTCAGAGATGACAGGGTAAGTATGACAGACGAAGTCACAAGTGCCACAGGGAGTGTTACACACAAAGTCTGAGACGTCAGAGGCAGTGTGGACACACAAAGTTAGAGATGACAGGAAGATACTGAAACATGAAATCAGAGATGCCAGTGTGAGTGTTACAAAAGTAGACCCACACTCCACATAGCAGTGTTACATTTGAAGGCAGAAAGGCCACGTTCTGTATTACACGTGAAATCCGAGACACCAAGGGGTGTGTACCACATGAATTCTGACACACCACATGGATTGGTACACACAGAGTCAGAGACACCAAAGAGAATGTTACACAAGAAGTAATAGAAGGCACATGGAGTGTTTCACACGAAGTGCAAGATGCCATGGGGGAGTGATAATTACCAAGGAAGAAATGCCATGTTGAGTTTTACACACGAAATCAGAGACAACAGAGGGAGTGTGACACAAGGAGTCAAAAATGCCACATGATGTGTTACACACAATGTCCATGATGCCAGGGGAGATTTGACACACGTAGTCAGAGATGCAAGGTGCAGTGTGCCAAATGATGCCAGAGACTACATGGGGAATGTGATGCAAGATCACAGAGACACAAGGAGTTCCATGACACATGAAGCAAGTGATGCCACTGAGTGTGTTATCCATGATGTCAGAGCTGGCCCAGCGAGTGTTACTCATGAAATCTGAGATGTCAGTGTGTTACACAAGATGTCCGAGACTCCATGGGGTACTGTTACACTCAAAGGCAAAAAGGCCTAGAAGATTGTTACAAATGAAGTCAGGGAGAATGAGGGTGTGTACCACACGAAGTCTGAAGGGCCATGTGGAGTGTTACACATGAAGTCAGAGACACCAGGGGTAGTGTTACTCACAAAGTGCAAGATGACACATTGAGTGTGAACCTTGAATTCAGACACACAGGGAATGTTACACACAAGGTCATAGATGCCAGGGGGAGTGTTATACATGAAATCAGAGAAGCCAGTGGGAGTGTTACACATGAAGGTATAGTGGCAGAGGGAGTGAAATGCATGAACTCAGAGTCAAAAGGGGGAGTGTTACAAAAGAAGTCAGAGACACCATCGGGTTTGTTACACCCGAGGTCATAAACACCAGAGGGAAGGTAATACATGCAGTTAGTGATGCCAGGCTGAATGTGACACATGAAGTCAGATACACCACAGTAACTGTTAGACATGATTTCTGAGTCACCAGGGCGAGTGTTAGAAATGAAGTCATAGACACCAGGGGAAGTGTGACACATGAAATCAAAGATATCAGGGGGACAGTGAGACATGAGTCAATGATGACAGGGGACATGTGACACACGAAGTCAGAGAGGCCATGTGGAGAGTTTCACAGGAACTCAGAGATGCCAGTGTGAGTGTTAAAAATGAATTTAGGGACACCAGGGAGAGTTTGATGCACAAAGTCAGAGACACTAGGGGGAGAGTATCACACAAAGTCAGAACAACAGGGAGACTGATACACACTAAGCCAGAGAAGTCAGGGGGGAGTGTGCAAAACGAAGTCAGAGATGCCAGGGGGAGTGTTACAAATGAAGTCAGAGATGCCACAGGGTGTTTTACACATAAAGTCAGAGACACAATTGTAAGTGTTACTCACAAGGTCAGAGATGACAAGGTGAGTGTTACACATGAATTCAAAGATGCCACAGGGAGGGTGATACAGGACATCACAGATGGCAGGCAGAGTGCTACACGAAAAGTCAGAGATGCCAGGGGAGTGTTACACAGGAAGTCAGAGACACCACGTGTAGTGTGACAGATGAAGTCAGAGAAGCCAGAAGCCGGGGCAGTTTGACACCTGAAGTTATAGACGGCAAAGGGAGTGTGACGCACAAACTCAGGTACACTATGGGGTGTGTAACACAGGAAGTCAGAGACTCCACCAGGTGTGTTAGACATGAAGCCAAACATATCAGGGGGGTGTGATACATGAATTTAGAGATGCCAGGTGGAGTGTGACAAAAGAAGACAAAGATACCACAGTGGGTGTCAGACACAAATTCTCCAGATGGAGTGTTACAAATGAAGTAAAAGACACCAGCGGGAGTGTTACACACGAAGTCTTAGACACCAGAGCAAGGGTGACAAGAGAAGTCAGAAACACAAGGGGTAATGTTGCACAAGATGTCAGAGATACCAGGGAGTGTGTGACACACGAAGTCAGAGATGCCAAGGAGAGTGTGACACACAAAGTCACTGATGACAGGGAAGTGTTACATTGGAAGTCAGAGACGACAGGGCGAGTGTGGCACATGCATTCAGAGTCACCGGTGGGACTGTGACACAAGAAGTCAGAGACACCAGGGGGAGTGCTACACATTAAGTCAGTGATGGCTGGGGAGACTTGTGCCTGAAGTCAGAGATACCATGTGCGATTGCTACACATGAAGTCAGAGTCTTTAGGGGCTGTGTTACACATGAAGGCAGAGATGACAGGAGGACTCTGAAACATGAAGTATAGTGCCGTGGGTGTGTTGCACAGGAAGTTAATGATGCCAGGTGAAGTGTTATGCACAAATTCACAGACACCAGGAGGAATATTACTCACGAATTCAGAGATATCACATGGGTGTGCTACACACCAAGTCAGAGACACCACATGCAATTTTAATCATGAAATTATAGATGACATGGAGTGTGACAGACAAAATCAGATGCTGGGGGAGGGTTACACACAAAATCAGAGATGCCATGTGGAGTGTAACACACCATGTCATGAAACATGAATTCAGAGATGCCCCATAGCAGAATTACACACTAATTCAGAGACGCCACTTTGGGGGTTACACATGAAGTCAGAGATGGAAGGGGGAGTGTTACACACGAAGTCTAAGATGCTCAGAAGCATGTGACACAAGAAGTCAGAAATGCCACGGGTAGAGACACCAGTGTGTATGTCACTGATGAAGTCAGAGATGCCACCTGCAGTGTGACACAAGAAGTCAGATACACAAAGTGAAGTGTGACACACAAAATCAGAGGCACGATTGACAGTGTTATACACAAAGTCCGAGATGATGTTGGTAGTGTGACACTCGAAGTTAGAGATAGAAGGGGCAATGTGACACACATACTCAGATAAACAAGGAAGAGTGTGTCAAATGAAGTCAGAGATGCCAAGGGCATTGTAATATACAGAGTCAAAGACATCAGGGGAAGTGTGACACATGAAGTTAGAGGTGCCACAGAAAGTGTTACCCATAAAGTCAGAGACAACAAAAGGACTCTCCAACACGAAGTTAGAGACACCATGAGGATTTGTTACACACACGAAGACATAAACACTAGGGGGAGTGTTACACACAAACAGAGAGAAGGAGGGTGAGTGTCACACACAGAGTCAGAGACACCATAGGAAGTGTGAGAAATGAACAGAAAGACACTAGTGGGAGTGTTAGGCACGAAGTTAAGAGACAAGGTGTAGTGTTAGACATGAAGTCAGAATCACCATGTGGCATGTGACAGGAGAAATTAGAGTCAGCACGGTGAGTGTTACAAATGAAGTCAAAGATGCAGCCTGGAGTATTACACAAGGAGTCAGGGACACAAGGTGGAGCGTTACCTGAGACATCAGATACCAGGGGGAGTGGTACACACAAAGTCATAGGCGACAGGGAGAGTGCAACACACGAAGTCAAAGACACCAGTGGGACTGTGAGACACTATGTCAGAGAGGCCTGGGGGAGTGTTAAATATGATGTCAGTGATCCCTGGGGGAGTCTTGCACCCAAAGTCAGAGACACCACAGGGGATTGTTATGCACAAAGTCAGAGATACCAGGGACAGTGTTATGCAGGATGTCAGAGACGCCAAGGAGCGTGTGACACACGAAGTCAGAGATGACTGGTAGAGTGAGACACTCAAAGTCAGAGACGCCACAGGGAGCACTACACATGAAGTCAGATACACCAGAGGGATTCTTATGCACAAAGTCAGAGTGAACAGGGGAAATTTACACACGAAGTGAGAGAGACCATGTGGAGCTTTACACACAAAGTAAGAAATGCCAAGTGGAGTGTGACACACAAAGTCAGAGATGCCAGGCAGATAGTGAAACAGGAAATTAGAGACGCCAGTGTGAGTGTTACACAAGAAGTCCCAGACTCCATGAGGGAGTGTTACATTGGAAGGCAGAAAGACCATGTTGCATGTTACACATGAAGTCTGAGACATGAGAGAGTGCGTACCACATGAAGTCCAAGATGCTATGTAGATTGTTACACACTAAGTCAGAGACACCAAGGAGAGTGTTACACATGAAGTCATAGATGGCATGTGGAGTGTTTCACATGAAGTCTGAGGCACCACAAGGGATTAATACACATGAAGGAAGAAATGCCACTTGGAGAGTTATACTCGAAGACAGAGACACCAGGGCATGTGTTACCCCCAAAGTAGAGACATCACATGGAGTGTTACACATAAAGATCAGAGACACCAGGGGGAGTGCTATACACAGAGTCAGAAATGTCATTGGTATTTTACATAAAAAGTCCGTGACACCAGGGGTAGTGTCACACACAAAGTCAGAGATGCCAAATGAAGTCTGACACACGAAGTGATAGACCCAAGGTGCAGTGTGCCACAAAGTCAAAAATCACATGGGAAATGTGACACACGATCTCAGAGACACAAAGTGTTGTGTGACACACAAACTCAGAAAAACCACCTGGTATGTTACACCCAAAGTCAGAGATCACCCGGGGAGTCTTACACAGGATATATGAGATGTCAGGGGGAATGTTACACAGGAAATCTGAGATGTCAGTGTGACTGTTAGGCAAGAAGTCTGAGACTCCACGGGGACTGTTACACTCGAAGGCAGAAAGGCCACGATGACTGTTACAAATGAAGTCACAGACACCAGGAGATATGTGCCACACCAAGACTGAGAGGCCATGTGGAGTGTTACACTCAAAGTCAGAGACATCAGGGGTGTGTTACACATGAAGTCAGAGACTCCATGTGCAGTGTTACACAACAAGTCTGAGATGACAGGTTGAGTATGACCATTGAGTCAGACATCATGGGGAATCTTACACACAACATCAGAGACACGAGTGGTAGTGTTATACATGGAGTCAGAGACAACAGTGGGAGTGTTACACAAGGAGTTATAGACGACAGAGGGAGTGTGATGCATGAACTCAGAGTCACAAAGGAGAGTATTACACAAGAAGTCAGAGATGCCACGGGGTGTATTACACACGAAGTCAGAAACACCAGGGGGAAAGTGATACATGAAGTCAGTGACTCCAGGCTTAATATGACACACCAAGTCAGAGATGACAAGTGGGGTTTGACTCATGAAGGCAGCTATGCCAGGAGGAGTGTTACTCATGAAGTGAGAGATGCCACCGTGGAGTATTATACACGAGGTGAGACATAACATGGGGAGTGTTACACACCAAGTCAGAGGGCCCAGGGGGAATGTAATACATGAAGTAGAGATGCCAGGGTGACTGTGAAACACGACGGTAGAGATGCCATAGGAAATGTGACACACAAAGTCAGAGATGGCATGTTGATTGTTACACATGACATCAGTGACACCAGGGGGTGTGTTACACATGGTGCCAGAGATGCCATGGAGAGCATTACACACGAAGTCAGAGAGGCCATGAGGAGTGTGACACAGGAAGTAAAAAATGTCAGGGGCACTGTGAAACACAAAGTAAGAACTGCTTTTGGAGTGTTACACACGAAGTCA
Source organism: Equus asinus (assembly GCF_041296235.1). NCBI lineage: Eukaryota > Metazoa > Chordata > Mammalia > Perissodactyla > Equidae > Equus > Equus asinus. Next base: position 1,866,773 of record NC_091793.1, on the reverse strand, counting down.
CTGATGCCAAGGGAACTGATGTGCACAAATACACAGACACCAGTGGGAGTATTACAAAATCAGTGAAGCCATGGGGATGTGTTACACACGAAGTCTGAGATGCCTAATGCAGTGTTACTCAGGAAGACAGATGACATGAGGAGTCTGACACGCAAAGTCAGAGATGCCAGAGGGAGTGTTACACCAGAAGTCTCAGACAACAGGTGGAGTATTACACACAACATGAGATGTCACAGGGAGTGTGACACATGAAATCAGAGGCACAATGGGGAGTGTTACACACAAAGTAGGAGATGCCAGAGGGAGTGTGACACATGAAGTTAGAAATGCCAGGTGGACTATGACACACGATATCAGAGATGCAACAGTGAGTTTTACACTCAAAGTCAGGGTCGCCAGAGGTATTGTGACATAAGAAATCAGAGACACCAGTGTGAGTTTACACAAGAAGTCCGAGACTAAATGGGGGAATTTTACAAAGGCAGAAAGGTGATGTTGAGTGTTACGAAGTAAGACACGCTAGGGGGAGTGTTGGACATTAAGTCAAAAATGCCACATGGAGTGTTCCAAAAGAAGTCCAAGACACCACAAGGGAGTGTTACACATGGTGGAAGAAATGCTACATGCAGTGTTACACACAAAGTAAGAGACAGCAGGGGGAGTGTTACACATGGAGTCAGAAATGCCACATGGTGTGTTACACATGAAATCTACGATGCCAGGGTCAGTGTGATACACGAAGTCAGAAATGATTGGTCGAGCATGACACTCGAACGCAGAGATCCCACTGGGATCATTACACACGAAGTCAGAGATGCCAAAGGGATTATACAGATGATGTCAGAGATGACAGGGAGAGTATTACACAAAAAGTCAAAGACGACATGGGGAATGTGATACACGAATTCAGAAATGCCATGTAGGAGAGTTACAAACAAAGTCAGAGACACCATATTGGTTGTTAAATATGAAGTCAGAGACACCAAAGTGATTGTACAGATGATGTCAGAGATGACAGGGGGAGTGTTACACACAAGGTCAGAGACGCCACGGGGAGTGTGACACAGGAAGTCAACAACGTCATGGGAAGTATGACACCCGAAATCAGAGGCATCACCGTGTGTTACATACAATGTCAGAGATGCTAGGGGTAGTGAGAAACAGGAAATTAGAGACAGGAAGCAGATTCTGACATGATGTCTGAGATGCCATGGTGAGTGTTACACATGAAGTCAAAGACACCACATGGAGGGTTACACACAAAGTTCGTGGTGCCAGGTGGAGACTGGCAAACAAAGTCAGAGGAGCAAAGGGAGGGTTACACATGATGTCAGTCTTCAGGGGGACTGTGACACACAAAGTCACAAATGCCAGTGGGAGTATTACACACGATGTTTGTGAAGCCAGGGCAGTGTGATGCAAAAAGTCAGAGACACCAGGGGGAGTGTTACACATGAAGTCAGAAATGGCCCTGGAGTGTTATACATCAAGTCTGAAATGTCTCAGGAGAGTGTGACACATGAAATCAGAGACACCAAGTGGAGTGTGAAACGTGAAGTCAGAGACACTAGCGACAGTGATACACACGAAGTCAGAGATGCCACTTGGAGTTTTACACACTAAGTCAGAGACACCAGGGTTAGTTTTACAAATGGAGTCAGACACGCAATGTGGTCTGTTACAAAGTCTGTGACACAAGGGGGAGTGTGACACATGAAATCAGAGATACCCGCCGAATTTGAAACACAAAATCAGAGACTCAAGTTGCAGTGTTACACATGAAGTCAGAGATGAAAGGGGGAGTGTGATGCATGAACTCAGAGAAACAAGGGGGAGTGTGACATATAAATCAGAGACATCACTGGGTGTGTTACACACGAAGTCAGAGGAAACAGGGCTAGGGTTACACACGAAGTTGGTGACACCACAGGGAATATTAAACAGGAAGCCTGAGATGCCAGGAGGAGTGTCACACAAAACCGAATACCCAGGGCTAGTGTTACACAGGCAGTCAGAGATACGAATGAGTGTTATTACACATGAATTCAGAAATGCCAAGGGATATGTGACACATGAAGTCAGAGACATGAGAAAAGTGTGACTCATGGTGTCAGAATTGCCAAAAAGTGTGTTACACACAAAGTCAGAAGTGCCAGGTGGATTGTGACAGATGAAGTCAGAGATGCCAGGGGGATTTTTCTATATGAAGTCAGAGACACCGTGGTGAATGTTGCTCTCTACGTTGGAGATACCAGGCTGTGTGTGACAAAAGAAGTAAGAAATGACAGGCCGAGTGTGACCTATCAAAGTAAGACACCATGTGGAATATTACACAGGTCAGAGACGCCATGGTGAGCATTAAACATGAAGTCAGAGAGGCCAGGGGGACTGTGAAACAAGACAGACATGCCACGGGGAGGGTTACACACAAATCACTGATGCAAGGGGATAGAGCTACACACGTATTCAGAGACACCTTTGTGTATATTACTCAGGAATCCAGACAGGCCACTTGGGTGTGTTACACACGATGTCAGAGACTCCACGTGACGTTTTACTCTCGAACTCATAGAAGAAATTGGGAGTGTGACACACGAAGTCAGAGACTACAGGTGGACTTTTAAAAAGGAAGTCAGAGATGCCAGGGGAAGTGTTACACACCCAGTCATAGATGCCACGTGTGGCACTACACAGGAAGTCATAGACACAAAGGGGAGTGTTACAAATGAAATCAGAGATGTGATGGTGTGTGTTACACACACAGTTTGAGATGCCAGGCAGCATGTGACACATGAAGGCAGAGACACAGCATAGAGTGCTACACACGAAGTAAGAGAGGCCAGAGGTATTGTGACACAAGACATCAGAGATGCCAGTATGAGTGCTACACATGAAATCAGAGAGGTCTCGGGGAGTATGACACACGAATTCAGAGATGTCACTGGGTTGTTATGCATGAATTCTGAGAAGCCAGGGGGAGTGTTATGCAGGAAGCCAGAGATGCCACAGGGGGTGTGACACATGAAGTCAGAGAAGCCAGGGACTGTTAAACACCAAGTCAGTAACAACAGAGGGAGTGTGAGAAATGAATTCTGAGATGCCAGGAGAGTGTTACACATGAAGTCAGAGATGCCACAAGGGTTGTTGCACGTGAAGTCCAAGATGTCATGGGGAGTGTGAGAAATGAAGTGAGAGATGCCACATGGAGTGTGACACAGGATGTCTGAGAAGCCACAGGGAATGTTTACACACAAAGGTAGAAACACCACGTGGAGTTTTTAACGTGAAGTCAGAGAGGCTATGGGTTGTGTCATACACAAAGTAAGAGATGCCACATGGAGAGTTACACACGATGTCACAGACACCAGGGGCAGTGTTACACAAGAGGTCAGAGATGCCATGGGGAGTGGGACACACAAAGTTAGAAAAGCCAGGTGTATTGTGACACATGAAATCAGAGATCCCACAGATATTATTACACACTAAGTCAGAGACGCCATTGGTAGTGTGGCAGAGGAAGTCAGAGGTACAATTGGGAGCGTTGCATACAAAGTCAGAAACATCAGGGATAGTGTGACACAGGAAGTCAGAGACAACAGGTTGAATGTGACCCTCAAAGTCACAGACACCGTAGGGAATGTTACACACAAATTCAGAGATGTCAGGGGGAGTGTTACACACGAAGTTATAGATGAGAGGGGTAGCGTATCACACAAACTCAGAAACACAAGGGGAAGTGTGACACATGAAGTCAGAGAAGCCACCAGGTGTGTTGCACAGTAAGTCATAAACACCAGGGAGAGTGTGATATACAAAGTCAGAGATGCTAGGTGAGGTGTGACACACAATACAGAGATGACAGGGGTAGTGTTACACTGGAAGTCAGAGACACAAGGGAGTGTTTTACACAGGAAGTAAGACATGCCATGCGAAGTGTGATACATGAAGTCAGAAACACCATGGGGAGAGTGACACATGTAGTCAGAGATGCAATGGTGAGTGTTACACATAAAGTCAGAGATGTGAGGGGTACTGTGAATCATGAAATTAGAGATGCCACGTGGATTGTGACACATGAGGTCAGAGATGCCATGTGGAATGTTAAACATGAAGTTTGAGATGCCTCGTGGAGAGACGCATGATGTCAAAGATGCCACCTGTTGCTTTATACACGAAGTTAGAGAAGCCAGTGGTAGTGTGACACACAAAGTCAGGGACACCAGCTGGAAAGTGACTCACCAAGTCAGAGGTACAAGGTGATGTGTGACACGTGATGTCTAGGATTCCATGGCAGAGTGTTACAGATGAAAGCAGAAACGCCATGTGGAGTGTTACACATTAAGTGAGAGACACCAGTGGGAGTATCCCACAGGAAGTCACAAATGTAACATGGAGTGTTACAAAGTCAGAGACACTAAGGGAAGTGTTACACAACAAGTCAGAGATGCCACTGGGACTGGGACACAAAATCAGAGGTGACACAGGAAGTGTTACTCATGAAGTCAAAGACTCCAGGGGGAGTGTTACACACAAAGTCAGAACTGAGTGGGGGTGTGTTACACATGAATTCAGAGATACCAGGTGGAGTGATACACACAGAGTCCGAGATGCTAGGGGTAGTGTTATGCAGGAAGTCAGAAAGACCAAATGGAGTGTTAGACTAGAAGAAAGAGAAGCCAGGGTGTGTGGGGCACAGGAAGTCAGAGACACCAAGGGGAGTGTTGCACACGAACTCAGAGGTGACAGTTGGTGTGTGACACATGAAGTCAGAGACGTCATGGGGAATATTACCCACAGACTCAGAGACACCAGGGGCAGTGTGACACACGAACTAAGAGATGCCAGGGGGATCATTACAAATGAAGTCAAAGAAATGAGTGGTAGAGTAAAAAACAAAGTCCACAGGGGGAGTGTGATACACTAACTCACTGACACCAGGTAGAGTGTTAGTCACAGGAGGAAAGACACCACATTGGAGTATTATGCACAAGGTGAAACACACCAGAAAGAGTGTTACACACAAAGTCAGAAAGACCAAGGTGATTGTTACACACGAAGTCAGAGACACCAGGGTGACTGGGAAACACAAAGGCACAGACACCATGGGGAGTGTCACAGAAGAAGTCACAGATGGAATGTGGAGTGTTACACAGGAAGTCAGAGAAACAATATGTTGTATTACACATGAACTCAGAGACGCCATGGGTAGAGTTACACATGAAGTACAAGAGTATATGATGAGTGTTACACTTGATTTCAGAGATGCCAGGGGAATTGTGAAACACGAAGTAGGAGACGCCATGGGGAGTGTTACATATGAAGTCACTGATGCCAGAGGAAACGTTATGCGTGAATACACAGACACTCCTCTGAGTATTACTCACAAATTTAAAGACGCCACATGGGCTGTTACACACAATGTCGCAGAAACCAGGGGTAGTGTTACACAAGTCAGAGATGCTACATGGAATGTCACATATGAAGTCCTCGACATGGTGGGTATTGGGACACAAAGTCTGAGATGCCAGGGGTGTGTGACACAAGAAGTCAGAGATGCCGCCTGGAATGTTATACAAGAAGTCAGAGAGGCAAAGGGAAGAGTTAGACAAGAAGTCAGAGACATCACAGGAAGTGTTACACATGAAGTCAGAGACACCAGGGTGACTGTTACAGACAAAGTCAGAAATGCCACAGGGAGTGTTACACACGAAAGAAGACACAGCATGGGGAGTGTTACACACGAAATCAGAGACATCAGGTGTATTGTGACACACAAGAGCAGAGAACACTGGAGGAGTGTGACACAAAGTCAGAGACACCAAGGGTGTTTTTACAAATGAAGTCAAAGACACCAGGGGGAGTATTTCACACAAAGTCAGAGAGGCCAGGGGACATGTTAGACATGAAATCAAGATGGCATGGGAAGTGTTACACGTGAAAACAGAGTCACCAGGGCAATCGTTACACGCAAAGTCAGAGATGCCACAGGGAGTGTTACACATGAAGTAAGAGATGGCAGCGGGACTGTGAGACATGAATCCAGAGACGTCAGTGGGAGTATTACAAAACTAGTCAGAGATGCCTGGGGAGTTTTATACATGAAGTCACAGGTGCCACGGGAAAGTTTTACACACAAAGGAAGAAATAGCACGTGTAGTTTTACACACGAAGTCAGAGACACCTGAGGGAATCTTATACCTGAAGTCAGAAAAGCCATGTAGTGTGCTACACAAAAATTCTGTGATGCCAGGGGCACTATTACAGACAAAGTCAGAGATGCCACAGGGCAGTGTTAGGCACGAAGTCAAACACACAGGGGGACTGTTAATCAGGCATTCAGAGACCCCACAGTGAGTGTGACACTGGAAGTGACAGTTGAAAGATCGAGTATGACATGGGACGTCACAGATGCCACCTGGAATGTTACACCTGAAGTGAAAACACATGTAGGAGTGTAACACAAGAAGTTATAGATGGGAGGGGAAGTGTGACACATGCAGTCTGACACACCATAGGGAGAATTACACTGGAATTCAGAGACTACAGGTGGAGTGTTAAACACGAAGTCAGAGATGCCAGGGCAAGTGTTACCCACCAAGTCAGAGACGCCGTGTGTGGTGTTACAGGAAGTCAGACACCAGGGGGAGTGTTATAAAGAAAATCAGAGATGCCATGGTGTTACACATGCAGTTCAAAATGCCAGGAAGTGTATGACACATGAAGGCAGAGACACATTGTAGAGTGTTACACACGAAGTCCAAGAGGCCAGGGGGAATGTGACACAAGAAGTCAGACATGCCAGTGGGAGTGTTACACACGAAGTCAGAGATACAGGGGGAGTTTTATGATTTCAGGGATGCCATGGGGAGTGTTACGCATGAAGTCAAATTCACCAGGTGGAGTGTAACGCATGAAGTCAGAGAAACCAGGGCAAGTGTTGCACACAAACTCAAAGACACCAGGGAGAGGGTGACACACGAAGTCAGAGACCAAATGGGGTGTGTGACAAAGTCAGAGATGCCACATGGAGCGTTACATACAGAGTCCCGGACAACATGGGGGAGTGTTACATGGGGCCTGGGGGAGTTTTACACATGACGGCAGAAACACAATGTGGAGTGTAACACAGGAAGTTAGAGACGCCATCGGGAATGTGCCACATGAAGACAGATACACCAACAAGTGTGTTGCGCATGAATTCAGAGACACCAAGTGTAGTGTGACACACGAAGTCAGAGATGATAGGTCAAGTGTGAACCTTGAAGTTAGAGACACCATGGGGAATGTTACACACAAATCCAGACACCCCTGGTAGAGTGTTATACACAAAGTCAGAGACTCCACTGGGAGTGTTGGACACAAAGGTATAGATGGCTGGGGCAGTGTGATGCATGAATTCAGAGACACAAGGGGTAGTGTGTTACATACAGCATCAGAGATGCCTCCAGGAGTGTGGCACACAAAGTCAGAGACACCAGAGGAAATGTGACAAACGAAGTAGAGCTGCCACAGGAAGTGTACCAAAGTCAGAGTTGACAAAGGAAGTGTGACACCTGAAGTTAAAGATGCCAGGCAGATTGTGACACACAAAATGAGATGTGCCACAGTGAGTGCTACATGCAAAGTCAGAGACGTTAGGGGTAGGGTGAAACAGGAAGCTAGAGATGCCAGGTGGATTGTGACACACAAAGTCAGACACATCATGGAGTCTTACACTCAACGTGAGAAACATCTGCGGAAGTTTGACACACGATATCAGAGATGACAGTGTGAGTGTTACATAAGTTGTCCAAAACTCCAAGGATGAGTGTTACACTCAAAGGTAGAAAGGTCTTGTGGAGTGTTACACATGAATCAGAGACACCCGGGGGTGTGTACCAAAGTCTGAGGTGCCCCATGAAGTGTAACACACGAAGTCAGAGATATCAGGTGGAGCGTTACACACAAAGTCCAAGATGACACAGGGCAGTGTAATACACAAAGGAAGAAATGCCACATGGAGTGTGACACAGGAAGTCAGAGACAACAGGTGAAGTGTAACGCATGAAGTCAGAAACCCCAGGGGGCTGTGACACACAAAATCAGAGATGCAACAGTGAATGTTACATGCTAAGTTGGAGACAACAGCAGTGTGTGACACACAGAGTCAATAATGACATGTCAAGTGTGACCCTTGAAGTCAGACACCACAGGGAATGTTTCACACAACATCAGAGATGCCAGACGGAGTGTTACACACGATGCCAGAGAGGCCACCTGGAATGTTACACATGGAATCAGAGGTGACAGTCTGAGAGTTACAAACGAAGTTAAAGACACCAGGGAGAATGAGATGCATGATGTCAGAGACGTGAGGGGCAGTGTGAGACATGAAATCAGTGACGCCTGGGGGAGTGTGATACACGAAGGCAGAGATGCCAGAGTGTGTAACACATGAAGTCACAGACACCCGAGGGAGTGTGATACATGAAGTCAGTGAAGCCCGGAGGAGTGTGACACACGATGTCAGACACTGCATGGGGATTGCTATACACAAAGTCATGATGCCAAGGGGTGTGTGACACACGAAGTTAGTGATGAAAGGGGAGTGTGACACATGAAATCAGAGACACCACAGGGCTGTGTTACACAAGAAGTCAGAAGCAACTGGTTGGTTGTGATACACTAAGTCAGAGAGAAGAAGCGGAGTGAGACACACAATGTCAGAGAAGTGATGGGGAGGGTTACACACTATGTCAGAGACACTTGAAGGAGGGTTACACACAAAGTGAGAGACAGCACATGGAATGTTACACACGGAGTCTGAGACTCCAGGGGGAGTGTAACACATGAAATCAGAGATGCCAGGGGTAGTGTTATAAATGAAATCAGGATGACAGTTGGAGCATCACACGTTATGTTGGAGATAACAGGGTGTGTGTTACACATGGTGTCAGAGACAACGGGGGTATTGTATCGCAAGATGACACAGTGAACACTGGTGACACCAGAAGTCAGAGACGACATATGTGGTTTGACACACGAAGTCAGAGATGCCACAGGGAGCATTTCACATGAAGTCAGGAATGCAAAGGGGAGTGTTACACACGAAGGCAGAGACGTCATGTGGTTGTAACACATGATGTCAGAGATGCCATGGGGAGTGTTATGCAGGTAGTCAGGTCACGTGTGGTGTTTCACAGGAAGTCATAGGCAACAGGGGGAGTGTTATGAACAAAATCAGAGATGCCATGGTGAGTGTCACACACACAGTCTGAGATGCATGTAGCATCTGACACACAAAGGCAGAGAGACAACATAGTGTTGCACACGAAGTCCAAGATGCAAAGGGGAATGTGACACATGAATTCAGAGATGTCAGTGGGAGTGCTACACATGAATCAGAGATGCCGGGGGCAGTGTTACACATGAAATCAGAGACAACATGAGAGAGTGTTACACCTGTAGTAAGAGAAGCCAGTGGGAGTGTTATGCACAAACTCAGAGACACCAGTTGGAGTGTTATGCAGGAAGTCAGAGATACCAAGGGGAGTGTGACACATCAAGTCAGACACGCCAGGGAAAGTGTGACACACAAAGTCAGAGACACTAGGGGAAGCACGACACAAGAAGTCAGCAGCAACACAGGGAGAGGTACACACAAACACAGAGATGCAAGTAGGAATGTGACAGACAAAGTTAGAGATCCCAGGTGCATTGTGGCATGTGAAATCAGAGGTGCAATGGTGGGTGTTACACATTAAGTCAAAGACACCAGGGGGAGAGTGACACATGAAATCAGAGACGCAATTGGGAGTGTGGTACACGAGGTCAGAGATGCCACCGAGAGTGTTGCACATGAAATCAGAAACACCATGGAGAGTATGACACACGAAGTAAGAGACAACGGGTCGAGTGTGGCCCTCAAATTCAGAGAAGCCATGGGGAATGTTACACACAAATTCAATGATGCCAGGTGGAGAAATAGACACAAAGTCAGAGATGCCAGTGGGACTGTTACACAATGAAGTTTTAGACCACATGGGCACCATGATGCACCAAGTCAGAGATAGAAGGGGGAGTGTGTTACACATGAATTCAGAGATGCCACGTGAAGTGTTAAACTCAAAATCAAAGACACCAGTGTGAGTGTTACACAGGAAGTCAGATACGCCTCATGAAGTGTCACACAAGTCAGGGACACCAGGGGGAGCATGATACACTAAGTCAGAGACGTAACTTGTAGTGTTAGACACTTAGAGACAGCAGGGGAAGTTTTATACATGAAGTCATGAGATTCCAGAGATTCCAGGGGGAGTGTTACCCATGAAGTCAGAGACAGCACATGGAGTGTTACAAATGAAGTCTGAGATGCAAGGTGGAATGTGACACACAAACTCTGAGATGCCAAGGGTAGTGTTACACAAGAATTCTGAGACGCAAGTGAGAGTGTGATACATGAATTTAGAGACATCAGTAGGAGTACTATGCATGAAGTAATGGAAAGCAGGATCAGGATGTGTGTTACACAGGAGGTCAGAAATGCCACATGGAGTGTTACACACGACATCAGAGACACCAGGGGGAGTGTTGTAATCTAAGTCAGAGATGTCACTTGGAGTGTTACACACAAAGTCAGAGACACCAGGGGGAGAGTTAAACAGGATGTCAGAGACACCACATGGACTGTTACAAATGAAGTCAAGAGACACCAGTGTGTGTTTGACAGACGAAGTCAAAGATGTCACTGGGATTATGACACACAAAGGCCGATAAGACATGGGGTGTGTGATCCATGCATTCAGACACACCACAGGAGAATGTTATGTGAAATGTCAAAGACACCAGGGATTGTAATGCTCTAAGACAGTGATGCAGTAGGGAGTGTTACAAATTCACTGATGCCAGGGGAGTTGTTACACATGAATTCACACACCATTGGGAGTATTACTCACAAATTCAGAGATGCCACGGGGGTGTGTTACACAAAATGTGAGACACCACATACAGTATTACCCGCAAAGTCATAGATAATATGGGGAGTGTCACACCCAAAATCAGAGACGCCAGAGGAGTTGTGACACATCAAGTCAGAGAAGCCAGAAAGATTGTGACACATGAAGTCAGTGAAGCCAGGTGAAGTATTACATATGAAGTCATAGATGTCAGGGGAGTGTTACATGAGAACTCAGAGACACCATGTAGATTGTTACAAATGAAGTCTGTGTGATGCCAGGGAGAGTGTGACAAATGATGTCACAAACACTATGGGGAGTGTTACACATGAAATCAGAGAAGTCAGGGGTACTATGACACAGGAATTCAGAGATGCCAGGGGAGTGTAACATACAAAGTCAGTGATGCCTGGGGGAGTTTTATGCACAAACTCTGAGATGCCACAGTTGTGTGTTACACACAAAGTTGGAGATGCCAGGAGGAGTGTTACGCATGAATTCAGAAAGACCATGGGTAGAGTAAAGCAGGATATCAGAGATGCCACAGGGAGTGTAACACACAAAGTCACAGATGCCAGAGGCATTGTGACACACGATGTCAGAGATGCCAAATTGACTGTTACAGATGAATTCAGAGGTGCCAGGAGGAGTGTTACACACTAACCCAGAAACACCACAGGAATTGTTATACATGAAGTCTGATGTGCCAGGGTGAGTGTGACACACAAAGTCAGAAATGCCAGGGGCAGAGTTACACAGGAAGTCAGAGACACCAGGGTGTGAGTGACGGAAGAAGTCATAGACACTTTGGGAAGTGTGAAACATGAAACCAGAGACAACAGGTGCAGTATCACACACGAAATCAGAAAGGAATATTGGGGTGTTACACATGAAATCATAGACACGAGGAGGAGTGTAACAAACGAAAACAGACATGTGGTGTGTTACAAAGTAAGAAAACCCATGTGGAGGGTTACACACAAAGTCAGACACACCATGTGGAGTGTGACAAAGTCAGAGATGCCACTGGTAGTGTAACACATGAAGAAATAGACGGTAGAGTGACTGTGACACATGCACTCAGAGAAAGAAGTGGGAGTGTGAAACGATTTCAGAAACAACAGGGTAGCAGGATCATAAGAAAGCAACTTTCTTATGATCCTGGAGAAACTCACTCATTCATTCACTTGTTCTTTCAGTAACCATGTCTTGAGAACCAGCTATGCCCTGGTCACTAACCAGACCTTGAGGATACATAAGTGACTATCTCACAGGCCAGTCTCCAGATCTCTGGTAGAAGAGAGAGTCATTCTAATAAATGATTACAACATTCCACAATAAGTGCTGAGGTGGGTAAAGGGGCCACAAAGAATCGCCCCTCAGCCAGCTTGTCTGTAAGAGAAGGCTTCCCACAAGAAGTGAAATATGAGTCAAATCTTGAAGGATGAGTAGGACCCCAACCATCCAAGGCCTGAGTGGCAAGAAGGGCTTTTACAGCAGAGGGAGCAGCATGCACAAGGCACAAAACAGCTTCGTGTTTTCTGGTTTTAGGTGGTTGGAGAAAAAGATGTATATGTGGGATTGAAAGAAGATAGACAAGAACGAGAACGAGAACAGTCTTACATGCCAATCACGGGACGTGGACTTCCTCCTGACACAGTGGGACGAAAACAGTATAGAGTGTGTTAGTTAGTACTCACTCACTTACTTAGTTCAGCCTAATTCAGGTTCATACAAATTCCCCCTTTCCCTGTCTTTAGTGGTCAAAGAGAGTGTTGATCTATCTGAAGAAATATAAAATTATTAAAATCACTTTTTCAGATCCAAGGACCTCTTTGAACTGTCTAAAGTCATCCTGCATGCAAATGTGCATTTGCCTGGGTAGATTATCTAAAGCCTTCGTTGGATTTCTCAAGTGATCTAAAGCTCTAAAAAGTATAAGAATCACTACTCTGTTTATTTTATGAAAACTTTCAGCCCTTCCCAAAGTTGATTTTATCCAAGTAGAATTCTTTTATATTAATCTCTTAAAATTTACTGGTTGCTTGTTATCCATGTGGGTACCATATCATGTACCATTCTATTATTTCAAACAAAACAATTCTTCACATTTCCCAGCAGCAGGTTAATCCATGTTTGTTAACCAACTAAAACTGGACTTCTAATCTCAATTACTATTCTTTAGACCTATGGGATTTTCATACTTTCTATGTGAGAAGTTTGAGACAGAGGTACTATATTGGAGAAATACAGGTATTTGAATGTTGGGGGAAGCACAGATGATTTTCAAAAGTTAGAGTCATAATTCTATGGTGAGTTAGTTAAGATTATTTGGATTGAAATTAAGAGAAGAAACTCTACTAAATTTATTGGAAGGAGCGAGAAGCGTATTATGCTACCTAAGGTTAGAAAGGTAACAAGTAACAGTGAAGTAAAATCCGGGAACTTGAGCTTCATCATGACTTCCTGTATCTTTTCCCTTCTCTCTGCTGTTAGCTTCATACTCTCTCTCTCTGTCCGTCTCTATCTTTCTGGACAGATCAGCCTTTTCTCATTTCCAGTACACAGTGTGTAAAACCTGTGAGAGTTCCCACCTCTCACACAGAATGATCTCTGTTTGTATATCCCTCTGTCTTCATCTCTCACAAATCGTTCCAAAATCACTGAACAATGAGTGCATTGGTCCCTTTGCATTAGATACCCAGTCCTGCACTGTACACTTAGATATGGCTGTTCTCTCCCTAACCATATGGCTCGGCAGGAGGGAAAATTCCTGGAAAAGTGAAGTTGTGAAGATCAAACAATGGATGCCACTCTGTACATGGTAGGTGACAGAATGCCTGTCATGGCTGCCGGGACTAGGTTGTCCATTATTCTAAAAACATCTCTATTTTGCAGTAGACATGAGATTAGGATACCAAACTGAGCTAGACATAACCTCTACATCTCCTTATAGTTCTGTGTCTACCATTCACTGCCTGATCTCAGTAAGTCACTTCCACTCTCTGGGCCTCGTCTCCCTTAGTTAAATCAACAGGACAGACAGAACTAGAAGTTCTTTATGGTCCATTACAAGGAGCCCATGAGCCTAAGACAATGTCACTATTCTTCCAGTCATTCTTTGTGAAGAACCTCAGGCTCATTGTCCAGAGTTTTTTCCGTGGAGAAGTTATAAGCAATTCCTGAAGACCCTCCTCCATGAATCCCACTAGTATAGAACATCAAGAAAAGTCTCAACCAGTTAAAAAAAACCTTTTCTTTGTGCAAATCAGAAATGCAAACTGATTAAAGTCATGATTTCACCCTTCTCTTAAAAAAATAGAAAGCGTTCAACACAGTAATTTACATCCTGGAAGGCTTCACAGATGTAGTCCTATAGCACTCAGGACTTGAAACCCATCCTCCAAGCTTTACAAAGCCAGACATTACAGTAAATCTCGCTAGCTGTATGGCCTCATCTTTGGCCAAGAGACTGGAGAAGATCTAGGTGGTGAATGTGTTGCCAGTGAGATAGTTGTGTTGTTTTGGTAGAAAACTCTAGAAGAGGATCTGCAGCCAGAAAACCCTACTGCTGAGACTTCAGCCCCCAAAGATCCCCCAAGCTCTTTGAAAATCAGGCCAGTCTCACAGCCTTTCCTGAACCCAGTGATGAAGAACGAGTCTGAAGAATCGGAGACATGGATCAAAAGGTTCAGGAAGCTAGAAGATGCCCTATACTTCTGTGATCTGAATAATGCAGGTGAAGTGCGAAGCTTAAAGCTAATATACTTCTGTTTGTGTTTTAGTCTGAAAGTGGAGATCTCATTTTCTTTCACTTGTTAACAAATACAATTTGTATATAACCCACGTGCCTGGCACTGTGCTGGGCGCAGTCAGGGAATACAAAGATGGATCAGATGTGTAACCTCCACCAGGTTGCTTAAAGTTTCTCTGTGTCTCTGGAGGAATCTACTTCCCCACCCGGGTCTAACCCACAGTCCAATCTTGCAATTCCCTTGATTGACATTTTCAGCATGCTTGCTAACAGACTGAACTCCAAACTTCTTAGCAAAGCAAAACCTGATCCTTGTCTACCTGACCAGTGTCTTCTCCTTCAGTTGCTATTCTCTCAGCATACCCTATCCTGTCAGAGTCAGCAACGTGCCTTCCTCAAATGTGATTTCTCCTGTGGCCATGCCCTCCATCTGAGCTGTCTGCCTCTCCTTTACCTACCTCACCCCCTCCCAACTCCCCGTCTTGTCCAACTGGCTAATTAATGCCTAAACATATTTTACGTTGGAACTCCACTCCACTCCTCTGAGACTCCACAGACAGATCTAGGCCAACCTTTATCTGACCACTTAGAGTTCATTAACATCCAGTATCATATTTAATATATTGTATTTTGTCAATCGAGGGCTTGTTACTATCTCACCAGTAGACTATATTCCCTTTTTATCCCCAGCATCTTGTGCAATTCTGTTCAACACTTTTTTTGAGGCAATAAGTAAATAAATAAATGTACATAAATAACTAAATCCAAGATGGGAGGTGATAAATGCCATTAGGGTGTGCTACGTGGGCATTCAGAGAAAGGAGGATCCTTCCCATAAGGTGATCAGGAAGTCTCTGGTAATATGGGACTGATCATTAGAGATCAAGTGCAGTTTGTATACAAAGGGATGAAATAGAGCGCCCTCTCTGGCAAAGGTGCAGGTTAGCCAAGCAAAGTGTTATGTATGAAGCTCAAGGCAAGGAGTTTGCTTTGTATAAAATGTAAGGACTATTAAGAAGAATATCAAACGATAGAAGATGGGACCAGATCCAGGAGGATCTTAGATGCCAGACCTGGAGATGAAGATTTCATTCAAAGATAGTGAGTAGTAGTGAGGGTTTCTAAGCAGGGGAGCGGTATGATCAAGTTGTACTCCAGAAAGTTGGTGTTTCTGTGCAGAATGAAGGAGAAATTGAAAGCAGGAAAAGGAGGAAGGAGGCTATCGGAGTGTCCAACTGAGAGAGAATGTAATCCAGAACCAGGTCAGAGGCCTGCAGAAGGGAGGAGCACATACAAAAGCACATGGGCTGAAATTGTTGTACTTAATCACACGCTGTGTTTTGTGAAGACTTAGTGTCCCCTATGTGGCTCTGGAAACACGAAACTTGTAGAAACAGAGATAAGAGTGGTGGTTTTCAGGGGACTGGGAGAGATGTTTAAAGGGTACAAACTTTCAGTTTTCAGATGAATAAGTTCTGAGGATCTAGTGTACAGCATGGTGAGGCTAGTTAATGTAGGGGAGGAAGACACTTCCTCTTCCCAAATGTGGGTTCGTCTGGCCGGAGAACGAATTAAGTTCACCTGAGACAGAATAGCAAGAGAAAATTAAACAAAGATTTATGAGGAGCCATGGCCCGGGGCCTGTCTTCCCGAAGGAAGAAAGGGCACCGAAGAAGTGGGGTGCACAGAGTGGTTATATATCCCCAAACAGGGTGTTTCACGTATGATTGAAATGTCCCTTTTACAACAGTCACGAGCCTGCTCTGTCAGCACAGCGCTTGATGGAGGCAGATATTTCTGCTGTCTCAGTGAATGCCGTGGGGTGGCAGGTGTGTTGTCTCGGGCTGGGGGATCACAGATGAGCGCAGCAATCAGTTCCTTGCCTACAGAGAGGGAGGCACCTTTACAGATAGAGATTTACCTTACAGATGTAAATGTGTCCTAACAAAGGGCAAATTCCATTCCTCAGAGCCTCCTTCCCTGTCCCATTTTATCAAAAGCAATCAGCCTCAAATAATCCTGATGCCAAAGAGACATATCTGGGGGTGGCCAATTTCAGGTCCCTACAGTCTCGCCTTTGAAACTAAAAGTTTCACAATCCAGAAGCTGAGTGGTAGATTGTTTCATCTCACTGAACACATTTCTTAGTCCTGGTAATAGATCAGTCCAGTTAAATTCATTTTAGAAGGTGGCGAGGCAGGTGGGCTCCCAAAGTTAGGCCTTTATTTTGGAAGCAAGCAATCAGGTGTTTAAGAAGTATTTCTATGGAAATAAAAAGAAAAACAAGGTTAATGGTTGGAGCAAATTATAAACTAGTTCCTGAGTCCAGGAGGCAGCCAGTCAAGAAGACTTCTGGATGTCAGAGTGAAGCATCTTTAGCAGCTTGAAATGTCTCTGATGATGTCGTCAGGCATTCAGATATCTTTCTGAGTGGCTTACAGCTTACACAGCAGCAGACAGGAATCTCTCAAGTTTTTATCAAGTCGTTCAGCTTTAGTTTGCAAGGCTTCAGGAAAAAGAGCAGGTTCAAATCTCAATGATTCCAAATGAAAATGAGGAAAAGATTGAAAACATTAGTTTGGAGATTTGTAAGCAGATATTTCAGCAGAAGAATTCAGGATCCAGTCCAGTTCACAGGTGGAAAAAAACCCTCAAAGACAGTTAACAAAACTAGGATCTAACATCCACAAATGTGTCTTATAGCTTTTCACTGAAACATAGTTCTTCTCTCTAAAATCACCCTCATTTTTACCAAAGATAGCCAAATTAAGACTAATTCGTTTGCAAAATAAGTTTAGTTTCAAGAAACTTGGCCCAATTATTTACATAAGTGCAGCACGAATAGCAGTTGATCACATAGGCTCTTAAATCTGCTTTGCTGAAGTTTTTTCTGAGGAATCTCAGATTGAACTTTAAAGACCTCTCGAGGCCAGGAAAGCCACGCCAAGGACTTGCTGTCAGATTTTGCCTGCAGTACCTACAGATTTGGGTGGACTCCTCTCTTCTTGAGGTCCCCCAAAATATTCCAAGTTTCCTTACATCTGCCAGATAAGCAAGCTTCCTTACTTACCGGGTAAGAGTGCCAGAATCTCTGTAAACAAGATACCAGGCCCATATTTCCAAGTGGCTTTATTTCCAGAAAGTCAACCCTCTTCCTCAAAGGCAGTATTGTCATATCCGAGTCTGTATGTTTCTCTCAAATATGACATTCCAGTCAAAGCCTTGGTAATACAACCAATGTCCTGTTATAAGGAGAACAGATTCTTATTGAACTTATGCAAATACCTGTATTGCCATGAAATAACCATACTCACAAAGGGTTTCCCAATTCTGGAGGGATCAGGTAGGGAGAAAAAGATAAATGTTTCAGTTTTGCTCACAAAGGTATAATTTCACCAAATTGGTAAGTCATAGTTAGCATAAGAGAAAAAGAGAGAAAGATCTCCTTGAATCTGAGAAAACAAAGCAACACATCAAAAGCAATATTCCAAACAAAAGTCGTAAAAAAATTATAATCATCCTCAGTTCATTCAGTCCTATACATCATTTCTTGATCTTAATCTTCTGTTAGCAGTTTTATGGGGTCTTCAGTTTCTCCACTAGATTTCTGTACTTTCTTACCCAGTTCAGTTCTATGATCTGAAAGTTTGTCAGAAACCTGTATTCCAGAGTATGTGTCAGAGTCCTTTTTATGAATCCCTCTGAAGATGAGACATATTTGTAAAAGCAAAAGGCATCAGAGTAAAACAACTGACTGTAAATAACAAAAGACTTAAAAATGACAATTGACAGAGAAACTTGGTTATTTCTGTGATATACACCTTAAAATAATATTTAGAATTATGGCTGATAGCCAGGACAGATCAGAATTTAGGAATGTTATGTAATTTTCAAAACACTTATGTCAATAACATTTACCCACATAATACTAGCTAAGAAAGATTGTCATCACTTATATGACAATGCTTCCAATGTAATTTAACAGACCAATAAGCCTAATTAGTTTAGAATCTTCCACCTTACAGGAAGAGAGAGCAAATTTCTCTGTGAAGTCCCCGTAGCCCTCTGAAAATTCCCAGAGAAATCCTCTTCCTTCATCCAGGTCAAAAGAAAGCCTTTATTCAGGACTTGAATATTTTTGAGGAAGAAGCTTGTCAAACATATCAAAGGTTTTAAAACATTTGTGAAACAATGCTCAGGTATCAACAGCAAAAAAAAATAAATAAATAAATAAACCTTAATAGAGAGACCTCTGTCTTTTTGCATAGGAGATTATCTTAACCAAACATAGATCTTCTTCTGGAAACTTACTCAGAAGGAAAAACCTTTTATAATTCCTTTATCAAGAGCAGACTAAGAGTTTAAGAAAATTATACTTTTTAGAGAGAAAGTCAAATTCTAATTCTTGTACAAGTTTACTTTTTCATATTAAAACCCATTTACCTAATTAGATTCATTTCAATCTTAACCAACTTGACCAGGTACAAAACCCTTTTCAGAATTTCTATAACTTTGTTTTATATTCAGAATTTGTCCCATGCTTTCTTTCTTACTTTCTAGTACTTTAGGACAAATTTATCTTTCTTAATCCAACAAAATATTTCCATTCTTTATACCGTCTTTACTAAAAACACACATTTTACTTTCCTTGAATACAGAGCATTTTCCTTATTAATTTCCAGTAGCTTTAATTACATGTGTTAATTAGACTTTTAACCCTTACAGACCATAGTAAAAAGCTAAAAACTAAGCAATTAAGAATTGTCTTTTATACCAGCACTCTAAACACTTCATAATTTCTAGAAACATGCCACTTCACAATAAAACACAAGGCATACTTTCTAATAGACCCAAATGTTTTTAGCCTCTTTGCAATAAGAAGCCAAAAGTAGATAAACTTACATTTAATAATTAATGTCTAATATCTTATTTGGAAATGATCTAGTTACTCAACGAATTTTATCATTTAAATTAACCTAGCAAAACGTCAAAATTTCGTTACCAAAGATTTTGGAAGTTATTTTAAATACACATACCATAAACTAAAATTATTGCTAAAAAAAAGTTATCTATAAACTCTTATTTCATTTATATCTAAACCATTTGTTCCCAACAATTATGTTTAGATTACCCACAAAAACTTTGAGACATTAGACAAACGGCTATCATTTAAAGTTATTATGCTGACAAATTTCTAACAGAAAACATGAATTTTTTGACTAGTGAACCCAGGCTGCATGTTTGCATCACATCCAAATACTGACAGCTCTTTAGGACACGCCTTTTCAATCAAACCAACAAACTTAAACTTTCATTAACCAAAGATTAATCCATATCATCTTAATTTAAAAGACATTGGGTTAATTTCCATTGTATTTAGAATTTATGTAAGCGCTGACTTTAATCCAATTAAACAGAGCTCTTAGTTTAGGCCATATCACCCGGGGTAAAAATATCATACACACATAGACACACACAGACACAGTGCTTCCACAGCCATTGTTTTAAAAATCACTCCATGAATCTGGTACAATACAAAACTCCCTAGTTATGAATCCGAATTTTGTTCTGAGCCTTTTTACTAATATTTCTGGAGAAGACACTCAAGACGCTAGATTGTTTTCCTCAGCAAGGGCACACTTATGACCTTTCCCCTCTTTTTATTTTTTCCTTCATTCTTAGGATTAGTGATGGTCTAGATAGTAGTTCCTGGAGAGGG
This sequence comes from Equus asinus, assembly GCF_041296235.1. Taxonomy (NCBI): domain Eukaryota; kingdom Metazoa; phylum Chordata; class Mammalia; order Perissodactyla; family Equidae; genus Equus; species Equus asinus. The sequence continues at coordinate 1,846,366 of NC_091793.1, read as the reverse complement.
GAGATGATAATCCTTTTGAGATAAAGGAACTGGGTGGAATCTGAACTGCCTCTAGAGCTGTATGTCCAGTCTTGCAAGGATTTTCCAAGGACAGTTGGAAGTTACTGGGCTTAACTTAATGACATTCTAGATTGACCTGCCTGTCCAACTACAGGCAGTCACAAAGGGACAGAGAAACTCCTCAAGTTTTCTCCAAGCTGGAGTTTCTGGGGCATAAGCCATCCAACTGAAAGCGTTTCCAACTTTAAAATGCACCCAGGGGGTAAGTCTCTTAGGATGTTTGAGGCATTCCTCATGGTGGTAAAGCTGGTGTCCAATTGACAAGGCCAGAGAAAGGGTGCAAAGGCGCCTGACTGCAGGCATCAACATAGTTATAAGATCTAGTCAAATCCCACTTAGCCCAGGGCACTTAGTCCCTGAGCCAGCACAGGTGAGCCAGGCAGGGAAGCAGGAGGCAAAGGCCTGGAGAACAATGGAAAAGAGATCAGGCCTCACCCTCATGGCCTCTTCCCCAAGGGTTATCGAGATAGAGGTCACACAGCAGTTCCCATGCTGGGGCACACAGCACCATCAGGACAGTTGACAGAATAAACCACAGGTCTCCTATTGTCATAACCAATTCAGTAGGCACCTAAAATGCTTAACAAGTCAATCGCCAAGAGAGGGCACCCCACGTGGTTGCCGGGGTGATCAGGCCCAGAAACCAGAGTGGGGGCTCCCAGAGGTGGAGCCTTTCACACTTTAAAGATTTCTTTGTTTCTCAATTGCAAAGCTCAAAAGGAGCCCAAAAATGGTCACTGTCACTTTAAGAGAGAGGAAAGAAATGGGTCCATTACCTTGAAAATCTCCCGAACCTAGGGCAGCATCCTACTTGTTCTGCCTGTGGGGTTCCTATAGCAAGGGACGATGGGGCGCATCCCTCTGCATTGCATCCCTTGTACACCTTCCCTATTATGCCTGGCAGTCATTAAGTGCCAGGTGAGTTGTCCCCAGGATCAAAGAACAGAGAAAAACAGTGAAGAATTTTTCCTCCAGTCTGGGGGACATTCTACCCAATTGCGTCCTGGAGCCGTTCTCCCAAGAAGGGGTTCCCATACTCAACCAAAGGTTAGAGTTTGGTACTTGCCTTGAACCGGAGTCCCGATTGGGACTTGCAGTTCAGAGAGAGATCAGGTGCCAGAGGAAGGGATCCCAATCCAGCCTTAGGAAAAGAAACCTTCCACGGGAGTCTTGGAGATTGGCGGCCGTCCTAATGACTTAAGTGGCCGACCCGTGCCCATGTAAAATTTGTCTATTACAGATAGAGTCAGGAAGGAATGGATTAATTCATTGTCCATCACCCTCAGGCTTAAGGTACTGATTCTCTTCAGGCTGAATGCCACAATTTGCCCCATAGAGTAGCCATGGGCAAGCAAACATGGATTCATACAGCTATCCCAGAAAGTTCCCGATGGAGCAGTGAATTTAGATCCATCCTTGAAAAAGAGAAAGGCACAAGGAAAACTAGAACTTCAGCTCCCAAGCTGGTGAAGCAAGCTGGCTCAGCAGCCAAGGAGTCAAAAGAAAGACTTCCTAGGCTCAAGGCCTGGAAGTAGCACTCCTCTATTCAAATAGCGTGGGGACAGGGCCTATGGGCAGTGAAGAGCTGCAGCATGGCAGCAGGACCCATGGCCAGGACTTAACAGGTCTTAGTCTTATAATATTGCATAAGGAAGCATTCCCAGAAAGACGTTTTAAAACATACTCAAGCAAAGTTGGTATAACCTCTCCATAAAAAGATAATCAGCTCAAGCATTCCAACCTTTATAATCTTAACACATAGACCTTTATATTTCACCAGTTCAATTATAACCTGAGTCAGGGTTTAAACCTAGTTGCCATTTTCTTGTGTTTCCTTTTCAATTTGGCTTTTTTTTTTTACAGATACCAATTAAGAATTATGATGAGAGCTCTCACAATTTTTTTCCCCAATTTAGAAGTTTTCCGAATTTAAATGATCCATCGTCTGGCTGATTTGACGAGTAGGATCTTAACAGCGACTCAACCAAAGCTTAACCAAGGACAAAGAGGCGCCCCCAAAAGAGATCCAGAAAGTTCACTCCCAAAAATAGCCTAAGAAAGTAAAGGCAAACAACAAATGTTGAGACGACAAAGGCCCCTTATGAAAGCAGTTGGGACCTCTTATGACAAACTTCCCTGAGAGCTTACACAGCCAGACAAAGAGAGCCAAGCTCTCAAGATAAACTTTCCCAGAGCCCCAGTCTATGTGACTGGCTGCCAAGATGCGTGCCGGTACATGCATCCTCCAATGGCAGAGACCAGAAAGGTCACAAAGCCAAGCTCTCAAGACATAGAACAAGACAAAAAACCCAGACAACAGTCTTATAGAGATGCCTGTGTTGTATGACAAACAAAAAGACAGAGACAAGGAAAAGTCTATCTCTGGGAGGAAAAGGATCTACAACCAGTGAGTGCTCAAATCCTAGAGTCGCTGAATCCGAGAAGCTAGCCCCACCAACATTTTCTCCTGTTAATCTAAATTTAGAAGAGCAAAAACCTCACCACTCTTGCTTCCTTTGGACTCTGCAGGCAGAGATCTGGGAGACTGATGTGGTAAGAACTCTTACCTCTTGCCGGCTCTCATCAGGGGTCCGGGATCTCTCAGCTGCAGCAGTCCAGGAGCAAGCAGTGTCCAGCCAGGGAAATTTCAGCCTGCTGACTATGCCAAAACTGTAGGGGAGGAGGACATCACCTCTCCACAAATGGGGGTTCGTCTGGCTGGAGAACGAATTAAATTCACATGAGACAGAATAGCAAGAGAAAATTAAACAAAGCTTTATGAGGAACCATGGCCTGGGGCCTTTATTCCCGAAGGAAGAAAGGGCACCCAAGTAGTGGGGTGCCAGAGTGGTTATATACCCCCAAACGGGGTGTTTCACATGTGATTGAAATGTCCCTCCCACAATAGTCACAAGATTGTCCTGTCCGCACAGTGCTTGATGGACACAGCAGGTAGTGGTCTGCTGTCTCAGAGGGCGTAGCTGGAGGCAAGTCGGTTGTCTGGAGCTGGGCGGTCACAGGTGAGCTCAGCAATCAGTTCCTAGCCTAAGGAAAGATGCTTAATCATTAAGAAATGCCAGCGTTGGAAGGGGGAGGGAAGTTAGTTACAGGAGGTTACCAGACTAGCACAATAAAATGAAGATTTTAAGTCTTTGTCTGTGGTATTGATTAAGAGTTTTTAGAGAGAAGGTCATCTCCTTTCTTCTTCCTGGTACAGAAAGGGAGGCACCTTTACAGATAGAGATTTACCTTACAGATGTAAATGTGTCCTAACAAAGGGCAAGTTCCACTCCTCAGAGCCTCCTTCCCTGTCCCACTTTATCAAAAGCAATCAGCCTCAAATAATCCTGATGCCAAAGAGACATATCTTGGGGTGGCCAATTCCAGGTCCCCACAATAACAAAAGAAAATCAAAAGAGACGTGGGAAATCAAGCTTCTGAAACGGCCTGAATCAGTTCCCGAATTTGCAGCCTTTCCTCCAGACTCCCGTTGGCTTCGTGCTGTGATTGCAATTGCTTAACAAAGGGGGTATCCCAAGCCAGATTGCTAAGGCGAAAAGAAAGAAAGAAAGAGAGAAAGGAAAAAAAACCTGGGAAAACAAGTTTTTTCACCATGGTCTGCTATGACAACACCAAAATCAAATCTAAGGAAAATCTTTGTTCTATATGTCTGTCTGTCTGTATCTATATATGTTACAAATGTGTGATACTTTACCTCCAGATGGTACAATTTCTAAAGAGCTCTATTCCATTGACTTAAAGTAAGGGCTTACAAAAAAGTTTCTCTAAGAAGTTTTAACCCAAATGTCTTTCAAGTTAACATGACATAGATTAATCCTTGCTTAATGAAAGTTTAAGTTGTTGGTTTGATTGAAAAGGCATGCCCTCAAGAGTTGTAGGTATTTGCATATGATGCAGGCATGCAAGCCTGTGTTTACTAGTCAAATAAGCGCATGTTGTCTGTTAGAAATTCGTCAGGAAAATAATAGATATAAATGATCAGTTTTGTCTGATGTCTCATGGGGTTTCCATAGGTAATCTGAACATAATTGTTGGAAACAAATGATTTAAATAGATAAAAGTGGATACAATAACTGTTTTATGGTCTGTATACTTGGGAAAAAAAACAGCTTTGAAATTCTTTTTGGTAACAATCTTGAGTTTTGCCAAGTTAAGTTAAATGATAAAAAATCTGAGTATCTGGGTCATTTTCGGATTGGATAGAACACTGAAACATTATTGCTAAACGTATCTAAGTTTATCTACTTTTGCCTTCTTATTGCAGAGAGGCTAAAAGTCTTTGGGTCTTTTACTGTAAAGTGTGGGGTGTTTCAAGAAATTATGAAAAGTGTTTAGAATGCTGATATAAAAGACAATTCATAATTGCTTACCATTTTCGTGTTTCCTACGGTTTGTTAAAGGTGAAAGAGTTCTAATATATGTGATTAAAGCTGCTAGAAATTAATAAGAAAAACAGTTCTGTACTTAAGGAAAGTAAGGTGTAAATTTTTAGTAAAGAGTGTATGAAGAATGGAATATTTTTGTTTGATGGGTTAAGAAAAGATAAACTGGTCCTAAAGTACTAGGTGGAAAAAAAAAACGAAAGACTTTGGGACAAATTCTGAAGGCAAAAAGAAAGTTGCACAAAGTCTGTGAAGGAGAAATTTTGAAAGGAGTTTTATGCCTGGTGAAGTTGGCTAAGATTGAAATGAATCTAATTAAGTAAATGGGTTTTAATATGAAAAAGTAAAGTGGTACAGAAGTTAAAATTTGGTTGTCTCTCAAAGGATAACTGTCTTGAACTTTTGGTCTGCTCTTGATAAAGAGGTTATAAAAGGTGTTCCTTTGAGTAAGTCTACCTAAAAGACAAATCCGTTTTGTTAGTATAATGACTGAGGTCATGCTTAAGACTTTTGATTGTTTCTGTTGTTGCTTTAAATGGATACCTGAGCATTGTCTGACAGTGACCGTTGTTTGAACAAGTGTTTTCAAATCTTTTGATATTTTTGACAAGCTTCTCCCTAAAGAATATTCAAGTCCCGAATGAAGGCTGTCTTTTAACCTGGTAGAAGGGGGAGGATTTCTCTGGGGATTTTCAGACGGCCCCTGGGACTTCAGAGAGACATTTGCTCTTCCTTCCTGTAAGGTGGAAGATTCTAAACTAATTAGGATTCCTTGGTAGGTTAATTTACATTGGAAGCATTATCAGATAAGCGATGATAATCTTTCCTAAGTGGTATTTGTGGGTAAATATTACTGATATAAGTGTTTTGAAAATTAGCTGACATTCCTAAAATTCTGATCTGTCCTGGCTATCAGCCATAATTCTATTATTTTAAGGTGTTGTATATCAGAGATAATAAGTTTCTCTGTCAATTGTCATTTTTAAGTCTTTTGTTGTCTACAGTCGGTTGTTTTACTCTGATGCTTTTTGCTTTTGCAAATACTTCTCATCTTCAGAGACATTCATGGAAAAGACTCTGACACTTACTCTGGATTACAGTTTTCGGATAAACTTTCAGATCACATAACTGGACTGGGTAAGAAATTACAGAAATCTACTGGAGAAACGGATAACCTCATAGATCTTCCTAACAGGAGCTTAAGCTCAGTAATCAATTATACAGGACTGTGTGAACTGATGAGGATGACTATAACTTTTTATGACTTTTATTTGAAATATTGTGTATTCTTTTGATGTTTTGTTTTGTTTTGTTTACTCAGATTTAAGGAAATCTTTTCTATTTTGCTAACTATGACTTACAGCAATTTAGTGATAGTATGCCTTTAAGAGCAAAACTGAAACATTTATCTTTTTCTCCCTACCTGATCCCTCCAGAATTGGGAAACCCTTTGTGAGTATGGTTATTTCATGGCAATACAGGTATTTGCATAAGTTCAATAAGAATCTGTTCTCCTTATAACAGGACATTGGTTGTATTACCAAGGCTTTGACTGGAATGTCATATTTGAGAGAAACATACAGACTCGGATATGACAATACTGCCTTTGAGGAAGAGGGTTGACTTTCTGGAAATAAAGCCACTTGGAAATATGGGCCTGGTATCTTGTTTACAGAGATTCTGGCACTCTTACCCGGTAAGTAAGGAAGCTTGCTTATCTGGCAGATGTAAGGAAACTTGGAATATTTTGGGGGACCTCAAGAAGAGAGGAGTCCACCCAAGTCTGTAGGTACTGCAGGCAAAATCTGACAGCAAGTCCTTGGCGTGGCTTTCCTGGCCTCGAGAGGTCTTTAAAGTTCAATCTGAGATTCCTCAGAAAAAACTTCAGCAAAGCAGATTTAAGAGCCTATGTGATCAACTGCTATTCGTGCTGCACTTATGTAAATAATTGGGCCAAGTTTCTTGAAACTAAACTTATTTTGCAAACGAATTAGTCTTAATTTGGCTATCTTTGGTAAAAATGAGGGTGATTTTAGAGAGAAGAACTATGTTTCAGTGAAAAGCTATAAGACACATTTGTGGATGTTAGATCCTAGTTTTGTTAACTGTCTTTGAGGGTTTTTTTCCACCTGTGAACTGGACTGGATCCTGAATTCTTCTGCTGAAATATCTGCTTACAAATCTCCAAACTAATGTTTTCAATCTTTTCCTCATTTTCATTTGGAATCATTGAGATTTGAACCTGCTCTTTTTCCTGAAGCCTTGCAAACTAAAGCTGAACGACTTGATAAAAACTTGAGAGATTCCTGTCTGCTGCTGTGTAAGCTGTAAGCCACTCAGAAAGATATCTGAATGCCTGACGACATCATCAGAGACATTTCAAGCTGCTAAAGATGCTTCACTCTGACATCCAGAAGTCTTCTTGACTGGCTGCCTCCTGGACTCAGGAACTAGTTTATAATTTGCTCCAACCATTAACCTTGTTTTTCTTTTTATTTCCATAGAAATACTTCTTAAACACCTGATTGCTTGCTTCCAAAATAAAGGCCTAACTTTGGGAGCCCACCTGCCTCGCCACCTTCTAAAATGAATTTAACTGGACTGATCTATTACCAGGACTAAGAAATGTGTTCAGTGAGATGAAACAATCTACCACTCAGCTTCTGGATTGTGAAACTTTTAGTTTCAAAGGCGAGACTGTAGGGACCTGAAATTGGCCACCCCCAGATATGTCTCTTTGGCATCAGGATTATTTGAGGCTGATTGCTTTTGATAAAATGGGACAGGGAAGGAGGCTCTGAGGAATGGAATTTGCCCTTTGTTAGGACACATTTACATCTGTAAGGTAAATCTCTATCTGTAAAGGTGCCTCCCTCTCTGTAGGCAAGGAACTGATTGCTGCGCTCATCTGTGATCCCCCAGCCCGAGACAACACACCTGCCACCCCACGGCATTCACTGAGACAGCAGAAATATCTGCCTCCATCAAGCGCTGTGCTGACAGAGCAGGCTCGTGACTGTTGTAAAAGGGACATTTCAATCATACGTGAAACACCCTGTTTGGGGATATATAACCACTCTGTGCACCCCACTTCTTCGGTGCCCTTTCTTCCTTCGGGAAGACAGGCCCCGGGCCATGGCTCCTCATAAATCTTTGTTTAATTTTCTCTTGCTATTCTGTCTCAGGTGAACTTAATTCGTTCTCCGGCCAGACGAACCCACATTTGGGAAGAGGAAGTGTCTTCCTCCCCTACATTAACTAGCCTCACCATGCTGTACACTAGATCCTCAGAACTTATTCATCTGAAAACTGAAAGTTTGTACCCTTTAAACATCTCTCCCAGTCCCCTGAAAACCACCACTCTTATCTCTGTTTCTACAAGTTTCGTGTTTCCAGAGCCACATAGGGGACACTAAGTCTTCACAAAACACAGCGTGTGATTAAGTACAACAATTTCAGCCCATGTGCTTTTGTATGTGCTCCTCCCTTCTGCAGGCCTCTGACCTGGTTCTGGATTACATTCTCTCTCAGTTGGACACTCCGATAGCCTCCTTCCTCCTTTTCCTGCTTTCAATTTCTCCTTCATTCTGCACAGAAACACCAACTTTCTGGAGTACAACTTGATCATACCGCTCCCCTGCTTAGAAACCCTCACTACTACTCACTATCTTTGAATGAAATCTTCATCTCCAGGTCTGGCATCTAAGATCCTCCTGGATCTGGTCCCATCTTCTATCGTTTGATATTCTTCTTAATAGTCCTTACATTTTATACAAAGCAAACTCCTTGCCTTGAGCTTCATACATAACACTTTGCTTGGCTAACCTGCACCTTTGCCAGAGAGGGCGCTCTATTTCATCCCTTTGTATACAAACTGCACTTGATCTCTAATGATCAGTCCCATATTACCAGAGACTTCCTGATCACCTTATGGGAAGGATCCTCCTTTCTCTGAATGCCCACGTAGCACACCCTAATGGCATTTATCACCTCCCATCTTGGATTTAGTTATTTATGTACATTTATTTATTTACTTATTGCCTCAAAAAAAGTGTTGAACAGAATTGCACAAGATGCTGGGGATAAAAAGGGAATATAGTCTACTGGTGAGATAGTAACAAGCCCTCGATTGACAAAATACAATATATTAAATATGATACTGGATGTTAATGAACTCTAAGTGGTCAGATAAAGGTTGGCCTAGATCTGTCTGTGGAGTCTCAGAGGAGTGGAGTGGAGTTCCAACGTAAAATATGTTTAGGCATTAATTAGCCAGTTGGACAAGACGGGGAGTTGGGAGGGGGTGAGGTAGGTAAAGGAGAGGCAGACAGCTCAGATGGAGGGCATGGCCACAGGAGAAATCACATTTGAGGAAGGCACGTTGCTGACTCTGACAGGATAGGGTATGCTGAGAGAATAGCAACTGAAGGAGAAGACACTGGTCAGGTAGACAAGGATCAGGTTTTGCTTTGCTAAGAAGTTTGGAGTTCAGTCTGTTAGCAAGCATGCTGAAAATGTCAATCAAGGGAATTGCAAGATTGGACTGTGGGTTAGACCCGGGTGGGGAAGTAGATTCCTCCAGAGACACAGAGAAACTTTAAGCAACCTGGTGGAGGTTACACATCTGATCCATCTTTGTATTCCCTGACTGCGCCCAGCACAGTGCCAGGCACGTGGGTTATATACAAATTGTATTTGTTAACAAGTGAAAGAAAATGAGATCTCCACTTTCAGACTAAAACACAAACAGAAGTATATTAGCTTTAAGCTTCGCACTTCACCTGCATTATTCAGATCACAGAAGTATAGGGCATCTTCTAGCTTCCTGAACCTTTTGATCCATGTCTCCGATTCTTCAGACTCGTTCTTCATCACTGGGTTCAGGAAAGGCTGTGAGACTGGCCTGATTTTCAAAGAGCTTGGGGGATCTTTGGGGGCTGAAGTCTCAGCAGTAGGGTTTTCTGGCTGCAGATCCTCTTCTAGAGTTTTCTACCAAAACAACACAACTATCTCACTGGCAACACATTCACCACCTAGATCTTCTCCAGTCTCTTGGCCAAAGATGAGGCCATACAGCTAGCGAGATTTACTGTAATGTCTGGCTTTGTAAAGCTTGGAGGATGGGTTTCAAGTCCTGAGTGCTATAGGACTACATCTGTGAAGCCTTCCAGGATGTAAATTACTGTGTTGAACGCTTTCTATTTTTTTAAGAGAAGGGTGAAATCATGACTTTAATCAGTTTGCATTTCTGATTTGCACAAAGAAAAGGTTTTTTTTAACTGGTTGAGACTTTTCTTGATGTTCTATACTAGTGGGATTCATGGAGGAGGGTCTTCAGGAATTGCTTATAACTTCTCCACGGAAAAAACTCTGGACAATGAGCCTGAGGTTCTTCACAAAGAATGACTGGAAGAATAGTGACATTGTCTTAGGCTCATGGGCTCCTTGTAATGGACCATAAAGAACTTCTAGTTCTGTCTGTCCTGTTGATTTAACTAAGGGAGACGAGGCCCAGAGAGTGGAAGTGACTTACTGAGATCAGGCAGTGAATGGTAGACACAGAACTATAAGGAGATGTAGAGGTTATGTCTAGCTCAGTTTGGTATCCTAATCTCATGTCTACTGCAAAATAGAGATGTTTTTAGAATAATGGACAACCTAGTCCCGGCAGCCATGACAGGCATTCTGTCACCTACCATGTACAGAGTGGCATCCATTGTTTGATCTTCACAACTTCACTTTTCCAGGAATTTTCCCTCCTGCCGAGCCATATGGTTAGGGAGAGAACAGCCATATCTAAGTGTACAGTGCAGGACTGGGTATCTAATGCAAAGGGACCAATGCACTCATTGTTCAGTGATTTTGGAACGATTTGTGAGAGATGAAGACAGAGGGATATACAAACAGAGATCATTCTGTGTGAGAGGTGGGAACTCTCACAGGTTTTACACACTGTGTACTGGAAATGAGAAAAGGCTGATCTGTCCAGAAAGATAGAGACGGACAGAGAGAGAGAGTATGAAGCTAACAGCAGAGAGAAGGGAAAAGATACAGGAAGTCATGATGAAGCTCAAGTTCCCGGATTTTACTTCACTGTTACTTGTTACCTTTCTAACCTTAGGTAGCATAATACGCTTCTCGCTCCTTCCAATAAATTTAGTAGAGTTTCTTCTCTTAATTTCAATCCAAATAATCTTAACTAACTCACCATAGAATTATGACTCTAACTTTTGAAAATCATCTGTGCTTCCCCCAACATTCAAATACCTGTATTTCTCCAATATAGTACCTCTGTCTCAAACTTCTCACATAGAAAGTATGAAAATCCCATAGGTCTAAAGAATAGTAATTGAGATTAGAAGTCCAGTTTTAGTTGGTTAACAAACATGGATTAACCTGCTGCTGGGAAATGTGAAGAATTGTTTTGTTTGAAATAATAGAATGGTACATGATATGGTACCCACATGGATAACAAGCAACCAGTAAATTTTAAGAGATTAATATAAAAGAATTCTACTTGGATAAAATCAACTTTGGGAAGGGCTGAAAGTTTTCATAAAATAAACAGAGTAGTGATTCTTATACTTTTTAGAGCTTTAGATCACTTGAGAAATCCAACGAAGGCTTTAGATAATCTACCCAGGCAAATGCACATTTGCATGCAGGATGACTTTAGACAGTTCAAAGAGGTCCTTGGATCTGAAAAAGTGATTTTAATAATTTTATATTTCTTCAGATAGATCAACACTCTCTTTGACCACTAAAGACAGGGAAAGGGGGAATTTGTATGAACCTGAATTAGGCTGAACTAAGTAAGTGAGTGAGTACTAACTAACACACTCTATACTGTTTTCGTCCCACTGTGTCAGGAGGAAGTCCACGTCCCGTGATTGGCATGTAAGACTGTTCTCGTTCTCGTTCTTGTCTATCTTCTTTCAATCCCACATATACATCTTTTTCTCCAACCACCTAAAACCAGAAAACACGAAGCTGTTTTGTGCCTTGTGCATGCTGCTCCCTCTGCTGTAAAAGCCCTTCTTGCCACTCAGGCCTTGGATGGTTGGGGTCCTACTCATCCTTCAAGATTTGACTCATATTTCACTTCTTGTGGGAAGCCTTCTCTTACAGACAAGCTGGCTGAGGGGCGATTCTTTGTGGCCCCTTTACCCACCTCAGCACTTATTGTGGAATGTTGTAATCATTTATTAGAATGACTCTCTCTTCTACCAGAGATCTGGAGACTGGCCTGTGAGATAGTCACTTATGTATCCTCAAGGTCTGGTTAGTGACCAGGGCATAGCTGGTTCTCAAGACATGGTTACTGAAAGAACAAGTGAATGAATGAGTGAGTTTCTCCAGGATCATAAGAAAGTTGCTTTACCACACCTCTGCTTCAATTCCCCCTTCTAAAAAGTGGGACAATGAATGCTACTTATGCAGGAATGTGACACAAATCAATTACTGCAGAGATGCCATAAAATCCTCAAAACAGAGTCAAAATAAAAGAGCAAGGTGTATTTTTTTTATAATCTGATTCACAATAGATGGTACTCAAGGAGAAAAGCATTTGCTGTTGTTTCTGGCATGGCAAGAGGCTTGCCAAAATTGACATGATTTTGTAAGACATTTTGAAGTGTGAAGTGCATGAAGAGGCCTCCTGCCATTTTGAGATGAATTATGGTCTAATCTGGGCATTTAAATAAAAACGACAGAAAAACTCAGGATGCTTTTCAATTCTGTGTGCATCTTTTCCTGGCTAAGTGCTGGGAATATTAAAATGTAATTTAACTGCTTACCAGATTTTGTTTGCAAAATCAAAGAGCCCACTACATTTTAAAATGTGGTGTCTGGGGAAAAGGTCGCCCTCAGTCTCTGGAAGCTGAATTTAAGATGTTGAAATAGGGGGCTGGCCCTGTGGCCAAGTGGTTAAGTTCGTGCGCTCCGCTGCAGGTGGCCCAGTGTTTCGTTGGTTTGAATCCTGGGTGCAGACATGGCACTGCTCAACAAACCTTGCTGAGGCAGCATCCCACATGCCACATCTAGAAGGACTCACGAGTAAAATATACAACTATGTACCGGGGGGCTTTGGGGAGAAAAAGGAAAAAAATAAAATCTTTAAAAAAAAATGTTGAAATAGGTCTCAGAACCACCCTTTATTTTGATGGCAGTGGGAGGATTGGTCACAGGCTTCAGAACCGTTGCACATGCTACAGGTCCAATTTCTTGCGGCAGGTGCCAAGCCCATGACCAGGTTGTGGAGAGAGGTTTCTGCAGCGATATCAGCTAAGGCAGGAACCACCCCACACTTGAAGAGGTTTCTACCTCCCTTCTCTGCCAGAGGAGACTCTCAAAGTCAAAGAGAGTCTGACATCACGGTGGTGGGTGGAAACCACAAACCAAGAAGGGGGGGTTAGCCCCGTGGCCGAATTGTTAAGTTCACATGCTCTGCTTCAGCAGCCCAGGGCTTCACCAGTTCAGATCCTGGGAATGGATGTCATCAAGCCATGCTGAAGCAGCATCCACATAGCAGAAGCAGAAGGACCTACAACTAGAATATAAAACCATGTGCTAGGGGAATTTTGGGAGAAGAAGAACAAAAAATTGGCAACAGATATTAGCTCAGGGCCAATCATTAAAAAAATAAATGAACAACACCAGAAAAAAAAAAACCAGAAAGGAGGACCCTACCCAGCATCAGAGAATAGAAGGTGAAAGATAAGTGAAGCTCTTCCTCAAGCTCCACATACCCAGGTGCATACCATTTGTTTAGTTGTGCCTTGAGGCATCTCAGGAGTGTCAGGCTGAAGTGGAGTGGCAGAGGTTCCCTTTCCTCTGTTTCCTGAGAAAGAAAGAAAAAATGGAAGGGTTAAGTTTGGTCTCTTCATTGTAACACTTACAGCCAGGCAAATGAAATGTTGAGGCCCTTCTATGTGTTTGGCACTGTGTTAGGCGATGGGGATATGGAGGTAGATCAGAAAGATCTGGTTCCTGCCCTGATGGAGCTGACAAAGGGGAGGTAGGCGCTAAACAATTACTCAAAATTATTATGTAATTACAAACTACCATAAACACAACAAAAGAAGATGTGAAAATATTTTGTTTTACTGTAGGGGTGGGAGTGGTGGAGAACCAGAGGAGGCTTCTTGGAGGAAGTGACGCTTAAACTGTGGATCCAAAGGGTGAATAGGAATTTCCAGGCAAAGGTGATGGTGGGTGTTCACAAGGAGCAGAGAGTTCCAGATAAGCAGAGACAAGAGCCTGTAGAACTGCCCTGAATCAGGAGGACTTGCACAGTTTGAGGAGTGGGCAGCAGCTTCCTCCCATGGCCCTACCTCTTAACAGAAAACCAGGCATTTCTGCCCCCTCTCTCCACACAGGTGTATGCCTCAAAGATCAGGAAAAACCTCTCTCTTCCACTTTCCCTCTCCTATCAATAGTCAGAGGGTCTGAATGGGATGAGGTTTGAACAGTATCTCTAACCCAGTACCCCCACAATTGGCTTCGGTTGTATTCCTAGCATTTATCACTACTTACGTTATTTTAAGTGAAGGAAAAGCCTTCTGTTTACTGCAGGTGAAAAAGGTCCAACTTGCTCCGAGTCATAGAGTTTGAGAGTTAAGGGGATTCTAGAAACAGTATAGAGTATACAGGCAGGAAGATGAACTTTGGTGTCAGCCCTGAATGCTAATCTTGAGTCTTCCCTCTCCCAGCTGCAAGCTTTCAGATCCTAATTTTGCCAGTTGTGAAAGGGGAGAAAACCAGTGATTTACCGTAATGTTGTAGAGATAAAAAATTACCTACCTAAAATACTTAACACAGGGAAGATGCTCAGAAAAAGGATTCATTGTTTGTCGTTGTGTCGTTATTATCATAACACCTTAGGCAAGTCTAGTTTGCTTAATTGAACACTAATTACGATGGGCCAGGAATTGTCCTGGGCACTGTTCACATGCATCATCCCTGTTAGTATAAGATCTAGATCCTAGACCCTGTCCCAGGCCAGTTCCTCTGCACTTTTAAAAGTTTCTTTAGGAGAAAATACACACTAGTCTCCCTGGTCTCCTTTAAGCTTCCCTTTCTCCCCCCTAACATCTACAAGCGTGGAAACGGGTCATGGTTTGCACATGTAAAAATCATTTGAGAAATCTGAGGCAGAGCTGGTGTTTTTTCTTTCTAACACAGTGGGAAGGATCATCTGTGTAGTCTGCCAGTTGAAGGTTTGTACTGGAGAAAATAAGCCAAGCTGGCTTCTAGAGATTTCCAGGTGTTGGAAGGGCCAGGTTTTACAATGCTTCCATGAGTCTGATGGTTACACATCCAGCCCTGCCATCAGCCCACCAATGACTAGAAACTAGTGGTCTTGAGCACTGGCTGCATATTAGACCCCGCTGGGGAGCTTTAAAAATTGCCAATGATTGGGCATCACACCAGGCCAATTAAATAAGAGACTCAGGGTGAGAACCAAGCTCAGCACTTGTGAAGAATTCCCTCGGTAATCCTAAAGTGACACCAGGGTCGATAACAACTGATTTAAATAAAGGATTCTGGCCTCATTGGGTCCACTGAATGAAGCTTTGTGAGAATATATATATATGTGTGTGTGTGTGTGTGTGAGAATAATATATATCAAAGATCTGTACATGCCAGACATTTCCCACACATTTTCTTACTTGAAGAATAATGCTCTGTGGTAGAAAGCATCTCCATTTGACAGATAAGGTAACAGAGGCAGTAAAGGCTTCAGTTCCCTGCTTAAGATTACAGAAGTGGGGTTAGGTCTTGGATTCTAACTCATTCATTCATTCAACAAACATTTGTTTAATGCTTACTACATGCTGGGCACTGTTTTAGGCACCATGATACAACAATGAGCACGAGGGAATATTCTCAGGGAGAGTGTGTTCCAGTGGTGAGGGCAAAGAGAGACATAAAATAATGTCAAATAGTGATAAATGCTATAAACACAACCAAAGCCAATTATGGGGGTAGATAGAAATGCAGTTGCTATTTTTGATAGGGAATTCACCAAAGGCCTCTCTGAGGCGACATTTAAATAGAGCCGTGAATAGAAAAACAAGGGAGAAAGCCAAGCAAATGTCTGAGGAAAGAGCATACCAGGATAAAGCTCTGGGGAGAGCAAAGGCCTCAAGGGCGGGGTGTTTGGTGCATTCAAGCAACAGCTGAGAAGAGAGCCGAGCTAACCCAGGAGGGAAAGGGAAGAGAAGTGGGTCAAGTGTCATGCCATGTGATTTGAGTTGATTTTTTGTTTGTTTGTTTGTTTGTTTTGGCTTCCAGCATTTGTTCCTCCTCTGGTGATTACCCACTTCTACTCTTAGAAACTATATTTTTCTTTGTGGAGACCACTCTTCCCCCATGCCAGTGCTGTGGTTTGGTAGTATTAACCCCCAATTCCAACTCTAAACCTGGTCTCTGCTTAGTTGAAGACTAACGTGGTATCTCAATCACGATCTTGGTTCAAAGATGGGCATAAGACTCAATCTGAGCCTCAGAGGTGAGAGGAGACATCTGCTATAATTTCTTAGCTAGTAAGGTTCTCTCCTTCCTAGAAGGACCTACCAAAAGAGGGAGCTGTACAGATATGATGACATAGCTGCCATGGCTATTTTGCTATTGCAGAGGAGTGCCCACCTGGAGAAGTTGGAGGACTACCACGTAGAGCCTAGAGATTATGCCAACACCAAGTAAAGCAGAACAGAGAGCCAGAATGAAAGCAGATCCTTGATTTTGACACCTGAATGGTTAGATAAACCCACACCTGTAAGGCTTGCTGCTGCCAGACTTTGCACTTACATAAAACAAAATATCTTCATTGTCTATACCCACTGAGTTGGGTTTTCTGTCCTTTTGTATAAGTAGTTGTAAGTAAGACTTACTATAGGTATTTTTTTCCTTGATAAAAGGGAAGGCAAACTCTTAGCCATTTTTCTGCCAAATCTTGAGTTACAGGTCTTCAAGCAATGTTTGAGGGGATCAATGAGCCTCTGAGGCTACCTTCATTCCCTCCTAATTATCCCCCATCAGCAGCCACGCTATAGCCCTGCTCCATGATTGCTGCTTCTTCCTCTCCCTCACTCACAGGCCCCACAATGAAGAGATGCAAAGTTGGGCCCACACTTCCTTATTGTGAAATACCCCTTTAGACCTTAGACCATACCATGTTTGGTGGGATCTAAATGTTTTGTATTTGTCTTCATGAGAATTCATAGCATTTCTTGGATCTGTGGCTTGAAGTCTTCTATGACTTTTGGAAATTTCTCAGCCATAATTGTTTCAGATATTGCTTTAGCTCCATTCTCTTCCTCCTGTCCTTCTGAAACGTTGATTACATGTGTACTGGGTATTGTCAGCATTTCCTATATGTCTCATATACACTTCTTTTTGTATATTTCATTCTCTTTTTTCATTCATGCTTATTATTTTAAGTCTCCAAGTTTGTGGTAATTTGCTACAGCAGCCTTAGGAAATGAATACCCTCATTCTCAGTCGTCCAATCCTGGCAAAGCCAACCAACAATCCCCTGTTGTAAATTCCCTCTGTTTGAAATACCTGGTAATGTTTCTCTTTCTCCACTGAAACACAAAATGATATACCACCCCGCCACTCTAAACTCTCAGAACCTTGTATTTTGATCCCAAGGGGAATTAGTGAACAGTTCATGTGTAGTTGACACCAATGCATATTTTCTCACCTGTCATACTTAAAACTTGCTAAATGCTAAATATTTTGTGCAATTCATCCTTACCATTTCACTCAATATTACATCTTGGAAATCTTCCTGTATTGGGCCAACCATGTTATTTTACAGCTGAATACTTTTATCAATTGAATATACTGTAATTCAATTAAATGGTCCCTGAAGGATCGTTTTGCTGTTTTCGTTTTTAAAAACACTTACCAAAAACAATTCCTGCACTAAACTTATATGTAAATCTGAGAGGATTTTTTGTGAGATATCAGTAACATAAGTCCCTAGCTTTGGGATTCCTAGATCCAAGGGACTATGTGACTGAAATTCTAATGCATAATACCAACTCTAACTTCTTCTATAAGTGTACCTATCAAAGGGCTATCACCAGAGAATGCTTCATGATATAATAATATTTGGAGAAGTATGCCTTTTATGATCCAACTTGCCTAAAAGAACAGCCATCAAGGCAATCATCACTCCTAGTGTACATTTCTGGGAGTAATGAGATGAAACACAACAAGGAAACCACTGAAGCTAAGCAGCATAGTCCACAATAGTTCTGGGAAATGGGAGTGGTCTCAAGGAACAAAATAACTGAACTCACCTGTAGGCAAGTCAGAGGAAGCTCTGCTCAATTACTCAAGAAAACTCTGTCATCTGTGCAAGGAAAGGAGCCATAAGATGGGTGAACCATATCATTGCACTGAAAGAATGTGCAATAAAGCTGGAAATTAAATTGATACTGAAGGAGCTTTTTGATACTTGTATCATTCAGGGTGAATGCAGGAAACAGAAACTACTTTAAGTATCTCCACTAGAAAGGGCTTTACTATAGGAAATTAGACGTCCACAGAATTATTTCAAGGGCTAGTAGAATGGAGTTTGGTGTCTGCTGCTAGACTCAGGCTCAGGGTCAGGCCTCAGCAGATGTAGACCAGGGATGGGGGAACTGCAGGAAATTCTGGCTGATGTCTCCATGCCCCTGACCATGAGGTTGGTGAGTAGGCAGTGCAAAGTGCCTTTTGGCCACGGGAAAAACTGATGCCTGCCAGGGCCTGGAGTTGCTACTAATGCAGGAAAATAAATACACGAAATGTCCCTGCTGCCCTTCACTACCCCTTCTGCCTTTCAAATCTCATGCAACTGCATTACATTGATGGAACTTAAATCAATTGTAGAACCGTGGCATCAAGGGAGTTTTGGAAACGTTCTTTTTAGCCCTCTCAAATATGGGAAGTACTGAAACACAAGAAAGAATGTACAAGGGGATGGAAATGGGTGTTGAGTGTAAATAGATGACATTTGGTGAAGTCCCCAAGCAGGAATTTCACTGAGCAATACTTGTGCATGAGACAATCAGGGAGTCATGTAATGCTTATGAGTACTTTAGGAATGCTTTGTTAGTGAAAATCACTTATACTTGCTTGTCCAGTATCCTTCCTCCATTTGTATATAAATACATTCTTCTCTGGGATCACGGACTACTGTCAATCTCCCATCCCCTCCCTTAGCCTATGCTGTGGCCACCTTGTTTAATTAACTCTATCACTTTCTCCACCCATCCTTCCCTCCCTTCTTCCCTTCCCCCCCACTCTCTGTCTCCGTCTCTGTATCTCTCATTATTCTTTGGTTCTGGTGCTTCCTGAAGTTCTATTTTCCCTCAATTTTATATGTCATTCCATAGCCTTTAAAGATATTTGTTTTGCTTATGTTAACAAAAGGAAGTTTCTGTTTCTAGCAACCAGATAGCCACTGGTAAGAATTTCTATCTCCTTCTTGCCTATCAAAAGTCAAGCAAGGGGGCCAGCCCCATGGCTGAGTGGTTAAGTTAGCATGCTCCGCTGCAAGTGGCCCAGTGGTTCATCAGTTTGGATCCTGGGCGTGGACATGGCGCCGCTCATCCAGCCACATTGAGGCGGCATCCCACATGCCACAACTGGAAGGACCCACAACTAAGAATATGTACCGGGGGGCTTTGGGGAGACAAGGAAAAAATAAAATCTTTAAAAAAAAAAGTCAAGCAAGTTGTGAGATATATGCCCTGGGTTTTCCAGAGGAGTTCTAATGGCATATGATTTTATTCTCTTCAAATAAAAATGAGTGTTAGATTTTTAACTAGTTTGCTTTGTTTATACCTCATAAAACTTTTCCAAAAATCATACCATAAATCAGAAAATACGGCCTCCTGAGCTTCATGTCACTTTGGACATATGAATAGGTAAGGCATAGATATGCAGGGCCACAAGCTAGACAGGTGATGACCGTATCAGCTGCTGAAGGCCCAGGCAGGGAAGAGAAATTTGATGAAGCAGCACTCTCAAGAAACATTAATAATCCAATGAAGATCTGATATTAGCCCGAATCTGGAAATGAGCTATAGTAGAAGTAGCTCCTGCCTTCTACACTTTCTGTAATTTCTTTCCAGGCCTTCTTAGGAGAGACAGGCTTATGCTTATGACATCTTCTGATCCTCCAAGAAATGACAATAATGCAACAACAAATTCCCAGATCCATTGATATTTCCACATTCATAACATTTATTTTTCAGAGCTGCTAGGAGTTACCAAATATGAGATAAAGCCTCTGGACAAAATGGCACCAGAAAACCTCTTTGCCCTTCCTGATTATGTGCTGGTAGTAGGGGACCTGTGGATGGCCACTTTCTCACTGTGCTAACATGTTCTTCCCTCTGTGTGAGCGCATTCCTGATGTCTCCCTGTGATTCCAAATTTCCTCCTCTTACAAGAACCCCAGTCAGACAGGATTAGGGCTCCACCTTAATGGCCTCATGTAACTTAATCACCACATTAAAGTCCTTGTCTCCAAATACAATCACCTTCCGAGGTGCTAAGTGTTAGGGCTTCAACATATAAATTTTGGGAGGATACAATTAAGCCCGTAATGGTAACAAGGATTCAAAGCAGCCCAACTTTTGGGACAACTTACTTAAGGTCTCTGAACCTCAGTTTATTCACCTGTGACGTGGGTATAGAACAACACAACTCCTGGGGCTATTGGGAGTATGAAAAGGGATGAGCCGTGTAGAATGTCTAGCCTGTGCCTGGGACATGTGAAGTGTGTGTGCATTAAAGCCTTATGCCCCTGAGTCAGGCAGTCATTTTGGTTACCGTTTAACTCAGCTGCTGGGATGCTCATTCAACAGCACCATCTTCCTCTGATTTTACCTTCTTGATCATGAAGCCTAAGTTGTTACCCAAAGCCAGTGCATTTCAGAGCCAGGATTTCCATCGAGGCCTGTGTGATTCCAGGCTCATGCTGCCTTTCTGCATGGACGGGGGCTGAAGGGGTAGGGGAGGTGCTAAACTGGAGAGGAGAAGTTACCTGCAGGCCCTGAGCTTCTTTGGATACAACCTGCCCCTAGAACTTAAAAGCCTCCCCATATTTGCATCTGTATCCCCCACCTCTACTGGGTCCTAGAGGAGAGGGCAGTAGATACTGAGCTTCTCAAATCCAGGACTGTTTTCAGCACCAAGCCAAGGGTGGAGTCAGCTGTGGAACTCAGCAGTTTGCTTAAAGCCTCTGTGCCTCACCACCATCGTACAAGCTTCTGAGTTTCATAGGACTTGCAGGAGCACAGGTATAGAGTATCAAGAGCCAAGACTCCGAAGACAGAGAACCTGCATTTTACTCAGCCTTATCGATGAATTCATTTATCAGTTACATATTGGTTTTAGCCTCTCTCTGGTGCCTCAGTTTCCTCATTTGAAAGAAATAATACCTACCTCATGGGGGATTTGCAAGGATTCAAAGAGTTAATATTTAGAGTGCACTTAGAAGATTGCCTGGAATATAGGAAGCACTATATAATTGTTAGCTATTAATAATAAAAATAACTTTATTAGCAATATTATTATACTCACTCCATATGAATTCTTGCCCCATACGAATTGTGGGCTTCTGGAGGAGAAGGTTAGCATGCCTGAGGCAAAGTCGTCCGTTCCGTTCAAAGCCAGGGAACAAGCGGGTAAGGCAGATGACCCAGGATGGGACATCCACAGGCATGGTGGACAGGCTGTGCCAGAGAGCGAGGCAGGGTGGAATCCCAATGATCCTGGGGATGGAGGAAAGGGAGGATATTTTCGGGGTCTGCTTCTGAAAGCCATGAAAAGAGTAAGCCGGCCACCCATTAAATGGCCTAAATTCAGACAGGTCCAATGGGGCCCTGGGGAAAGCCACACCGCCCCTCCCCGCCTCCCCTCCCCGCCACACACACACACATTTTGTTCCAGAGGCCGCAGGACTGCCTCAGGTGATACACAAACTGGGACCTGGAGGCCCGGGGCAGTACAGTGATCCCGAATCCGTATTTCAGATCTCAGAAGTGCTCCAGACACCCGTGGGAAACTCCAAAAGTTGGCGATCCATCCTGCTACCAGTCCTGCACAGCTACGAGTGGCTGCACGGAGGGTGCTCCATAACCGGCTTGAAGCTGAGGATGCAAAGGAAGACAAGAAGATGAAAAGGCAGGCCGCCTTGCTCGCTGTGGCCCGCCAGTCTCCTCAAGGTAACCTGAGGGAGAGGGGACATATGCCATGGGTGAGTAACCCCAGCCCCCACCGAGGGGCCAGGAGGCCACCCGCAATGTCGGGGGCTAATCGGTGTGCGGACTGCCAAGAGGAAGGGCGTTGGTGGCAGGATTGTCCGAACCGTCACCAGGGAGGGAAGGGATCGAAGAAGACCGAGCCGTGGCAGTTTCCCTTGACCACAGATGAGACGTGATGGGGCTGAAGGACAGCCCCCTCCCCCTGTTGGCTCCGGGAGGGCCCGGTGACCTCGGCAGGAAGGAGGAGAGCAGGCTGAATCTTTGCTCCCTAGTGGAGCCGTGTTCTTGGTGTGGAATGCCCACAAGGGAAAGCTTTCTGAAGGAAAGTGTGAACTGAAGGAGGTCTCAGGAAAGGGAGAGACCAGAAGATTTCTGGAGCCCTGGACCTGTGAAACAGGGTCCAAACTGCTGAAGGATTCCTCACTGTGTGTACCAGAATGCCCCGTTCCCCACCCCCTTCTAGGGAGGGACGAGCTCTGTGAGTTAGGGGCCTCCACAGGCTGGGAACAGGAGAAAACCAAGCTCCAAGCACCAAAAAGTGGGGGAGGTGAGCTGATGGCCCTCTTGCAGGATACAGCAGCCCCTGAGAAGCGAGAGATTCCCCTACATGATTCAAGCAGGGCTAACTCGGAACTATGGGCCCAAGGACAGGTGGAGTGAGCAGCCGGTGCCACGCCAGGAAAGGTAAAACGGAAGCAGGTAGGTGGCTGGCCCCGGGTGAAACATATGCCCCTTGAAGCCAGAAGCCAGAAAGAGGAAGCTTTCCCGGAATCAGGAAGTTTTCAGAACAGGGGAATCTAGCTTTGTTCGAGACCTTAGTGCTCTCAATGCTGTGCGCTCCTGGGGCTATAACAGTAAATGTCTTCCCTTGGTTTCTGGCAGCGAGCGCCTAAAAGTCCTGGGATTGCCCATACGAGAGCCACATGGCGCATCTTTGGTTAGGAGAATTACTTTAGGGCTCAGTTCCTGAAACGAGTCCAGAGCCAGAAAGGCGAAGTGGTTTGTCTGGTGTTATGCCTAACAAGCCCCTTTCAACGCCACCTGAACTGGTGTTAACGAGGTGAGTGTTGGAGAAGCCCTAAGCGTGGGGGCTGGGTGCCAGGGAAACCAACTGTGTGATTCGATTCTTGCCTTGGAAGTTTCAGGCCCGTCCCCGTCCCCGTCCCCACCCCTGGGGACGGGGGGGGGGGCAAGAGGGGTTGAAGGTTGCGCTGAGTAGCCAACGGCCAATGACCGCAATCGACTATGCCCAGGCGATGGAGTCTCCGTCAGACTGCGAAAGAACGGTGCTCAGACAGCTGCTGCGTTGGCGAACACGTGGAGGTTCGGGGAGAGTGGCACACCCAGAGAGGCCCCGGGAGCTCCTCCTCCCTGCCACACATGTTTTGCTCTATGCCCCTCTTCCCTGTGGCTGTTCAGAAGGGAGAGGTTCTCCCGAGTTGTGTGAGCCGCTCTATCAGAGCCCTCAAACCCAAGGAGGGGGTGGTGGGAACCTGCTGTCTCGCGGCCACTTTGTCAGGAGCACAGGTCACGACCCGAACTTGCAATTGGCATGGAAAATGGGGGCGGGGAGAAGGGTAATCCTGCGGGGTGTGATTCTATCCCCAGGAGGATAGAGTCAGACGTGAGTTAAGTATGTTCAGCTTCTTGACCAGGAAGGAATACGATGTGTCTAAAGGAATGGCTCTGTTCTTTCTTCTTTGGATTCTTTACATTGGATGCATGGCTATCAGCCTCTCTGATAAACTCGCGATCATAAACGGACGCTTTTGAATGGGGCAAGATGGACACACTGGTTAAAGTTTAGCCCCCAAGCTTCAGAGCAGTAGCTGCCATCTGCTTGTTATTCAAGAAAGCAAAAAAATTGGCTATGGACCTACCTATGAGGGTTTGGACTCCTACATCAATTCTCTAGTCTACCAGTGACTGATGAGGCCTCTGGCTATCCCAAAATAGAATACTTCATTATCAAGATATGATGCCAGATTCCCTTCAGATTTCTTTAATATCCTGTCATATCTTAAACTCTGCTGCCCTTCTCCTTGATTCCAATGGGTCTTTAAGCCATGCTTGCCCAGAAGTGACCTCCAGCCACAGAGGTCTCCAGAGTGAATCATGGACGTTAAACATGGGCCAGAGATGCTTAAACTGTTAGAAGTGGTACAGGTCTCCAAGAAAGTAGCTGGGATCCATGGTAAAGCCCTTCAAAGGACATAACGTGGCAGCTGCAGCTGCAAAAATGGCCACTCCATCAGGAGAGCTTCTCTAGTTACCATTAATTTCCACACTGCCCTCGTGTGAACTGACACCTTCTGTGAACTTACTACAGATGAAGTGAGGGAAGCTACTACACAGCGTTCTCAGTGGTCCCCAATAGTCAAGGGGTGGAAGACAAACAAATGAGGGAAGGTTTATGTTCCCAAATAGCTTTAGTGTGCTCATGCCAACTTAACTCGCAAGCATTCAAACCACTTTGATTTTGGTAACACCGTGACCTCACAGAGACCACCTCTGACGTCATAGAGGCCCCTTCTGTCCTCACTGACAGACAGAGATCTCAGCTGACCTAACAGAGACATCCCCTGACACTTTAGACACTCCCCTTGACCACACAGAGACATCCCATGCCCACACAGAGACTTGTCTGACCACCCAGAGACCTCCACTGACCTCATAGTGAACCCCTCTTCCCTCAAACTGAGGTCTCCTGATTTCACAGAGAACTCCCTGAACACACAAAGAACTCCCATGACCTCCAAGAGACCTCTAGTGACATTATAGAGACCCCCCTCTGACCTCACCGAGACCTGATATCACAGAGGCCAGCCATTACCTCAACAAGATCGCCTACAACACAGTGAGAACTCCACTAATTTCATGGAAATCTCAAGTGACTCTCACCAGATCTAGGATCTCAGGGAAATGAAGAGAGGATGGTGGGTGCACCCGCCCCTCCCCAACTGACTGACAAATCCCATGGGTCTTATTGACTGTTAGCACTCTGGAAGCCCCACTCCATGGAGGGAAAACCTTTCTTTCTATCTACGCATGCACAGCAAAGGTGACTGGCCTCAGAAAGGCCCTTGGGCTTGCTGAGGGACAGGTCCTTGTGGCACTGAAAGTGTGGGGGAGCCCACTGGTGGTGGCCGGGTGCAGCTGCTGGTGAACTGGGATTCCCAACTTCTACAACTGTGTCTCACATCCCCGTCTCCCCTTCTGCTCAGGTCCCACTCCCATCCTTTGAAAATAGCTTTCTGCCCCTCTTTGCCCATCAGGAGCCAGGGGGCAGGGCAAGGCTATCCCTCCTGCATGCTGGTCATCCGGTGCCTCCTTTATTGTTTGACAGAACAAGGCCTCCCATCAGGAAGGAGCTTTTCAACACAGGGAGCAGTAAATGTTTGACAAGTCAACAGGGCTCAGGAATGCTAGCCAAAGGAGTTTGGCCACACTAGGCATGCCACGCCCCCTGCGGAAATAGTGGGGAAATTGGCAGGCCTGCCCTTCCATGGGCAGGCACCTCCCTTCACTCTGGAGTCACTAAAGCCATGCCCTCCTGCTGCCCAGAGCTCTACTCTTGAGAGAAATCCATGACTAAGGTCCAAGACAGGCCTTGCCCTGGCCATCTCTCTGGGTGCACTGTGGCAGGGCACAGGGAGAGGTGTATCCTCTGGAGGAGCCTGCTTTGTCTGAAGGAGGCCAGCCATTCCAGCTTCCTGGGATGAGTCTCTGTCTGGGGTCTAGCATGGGGAAAAGGGCCCTGAGACCTGAAAGTACCCTGGCAGTTGTCATCAGCCTGGTTGGAGCAGGAGGCTTCCAGGAAGCTAGTGTGCCCAAACTGTGTCTCAGCCCTTCCACATTTGGGCCCCCCCCCAGCCCAGGCCGGGCTCCCGAGGGAGGATGATGAACGTGGCAGCAGCCAGTGCAAGGGCACCAGCAGCGGGGGTGGTGTCCCACAGCCTCCTGGAATGCATTGGGTCGGTTGGCGCCCCCTGTGCTGTGGCATGTGGATTGGGCTGACTCTGGTCACCTCTGGGGCAGGAATCCACCTCAGCTCAACAGATTCAAATACAACAAATGACACTTGGAGAGGAGTTCAGGGATCTTCATGCCCCTGCCTCAGGGTAATTCCTCTTGCCCAACGACTCCTATCAGACCCAATCACAACATTCCCAGGTCCAGATTTGAGACCACAGTGGTGAATTTGGAACCTACTTCTTACTTCCCTGTCCAGCCTACTGTGGTGGTGTTCATGGTGGTTGGGGAAACGGCACTGGCGGTGGCTGCAGTGGTAAAGGCCATGGTGGCAGCTGCTTCCCAGACATCTGGCATCTTGGGGACCCGAGGAGTGCATCATTGGTGCACCCACACCCTCCCCAGCCCCCCATCTCTCCCATCTGTCCTAGTGACTCTCACCACTCCAGGAGCCCTGCTTTCCTCACTTACAGCCATCTCTTTGACTGCACTTGTTTAAATTACATGACCTTGAAACCTCCCTCCATAAGCTATTCTGATCAAAATCCTCCCTGGAACCTTCTGAGTTGGCTGAGAACAGAGCAGCAAAGTCCACAACATTCTCCAAAGTTAGAGGCAAGATTTTCATCTTGAACTTCCTGGGCACACCCCTGGGCTCCTAAGCAGGCTTCATCTGATCTTAATTATGGATTTCAGGCCATCCCCTTCTGTCTTTTTGAATCTGGCCTGCCTACCAGTATTTCATGTTCTGGAGAATATCTTGGGTATTTTCCAGGTGAAACTTCAGTGCTTCCTCATGGCTTTGCTGCCTCAGTTGGTCCAACAGCTTACAGAGGTGGGCCTCCTGGGCCCACGTGACTTCACATATGTTAAGTCACTGTGAACCTGTGAGTGAAAACATCTCACACTAGTTCTGTTCAATGGGTTCTTCCCCAATGTGAGATTTCTGCTTATTGGAGGAGCTAAGAGGCACTTAAAAGACTGCCCACAGACGTTCATTTGTTCTTTTCTCTATGTATGAATTCTAGGCTAATCAGTCAGTCATAGTTCCTGGTTAAAAACCTTCCTCATGTAAGTTACATATGCACGGTGTGTTACTCTCTTGCATGCATTGAGATTTCTTCTTCTTTTTTTTTTTTTTTAAGGAAGATTAGCCCTGAGCTAACATCTGCTGCCAATCCTCTTTTTGCTAAGGAAGACTGGCCTTGAGCTAATATCTGTGTCCATCTTCCTCTATTTTGTATGTGGGACGTCTGCCATAGAATGGCCTGCCAAGTGGTCCCATGTCTGCACTGGGGATCCAAACTCGTGAAGCCTGGGCCACTGAAGTGGAACGTGTGAACTTAACTGTTGTGCCACTGGACCAGCCCAGAGATTTCTTCTTTATAACACCTCAACTGTACAGTTGGTTAATTTTGTAACTTCATTGTGTTTCATAGACTAGATATTTGAGCCATGTTTATACAATTGTCCTTTTATAAGAACTCAGGTTATAGCTCTGAGCTCAGGTCAATATCCTTCCTAAATTAAAATTATGCAAAACTTTCCGCTGGGATGGCACTTACTCCCATCTCAAATTATAGTCCCGTTATTGTGCTTTACTAGTAATCATCCAATTCCCAGGCCTCTAATGTAGGGGACCAGGGTTCAACCCAAGAAACTTACCATCACTGTGCAGTTAGATGGCTCCTTCCTGCAGATATTTGGTATAGGTACCATTTCTTGGTTTTAAAGGTTACTTCTCCTGCCTAAAGTCAATTAAAAAATAAATTTCTCAAGAGGCATTAGGGAACCAAAGTGTTGTACGGCATGCAAGGCAAATATTGACCCTTACACAGGGCAAGAATGTGAAATGGAGCAATGCACTAATGTCTAGAAACATGTTTTAGGGCACTGTCAATTACAAAATGTTTTCAAGATTGAAAAGAAAACTAAGACAGATTTTGGTAAGGTTATGAGAGAAGAAATCATCAAGGGGAAGGGATGAGGGCAAAGTTCACAATATGAAACTTTCAATCCAAAGAGGACATAAACTATGAATAAAAGACATTGATAAATGCTAGGAATATTGACAACATTGAGGATTTTTCCCCCACTGGATTCCCATACTTTCCTGAAAAGACCATGGACTTAAGGAAATCTGTAGTCGGCATTACCAAGGCCCTTATCCCTCACTGACTAGGCTTCTCCTCATAGTGAACACACATGCCTAGAGCTTAGCCAGCCTCAGGCCTTGTGGGAATCCCCTTTCTTCCCTCCACAACTCCTCTCCTTGCTCCAATGGGAAATTGTGTCTTATTTGCAGAGCTGCCACCCTGTTCATGGGAAAAAGCCACTTGAATTTTGAACTGTGTTTTAAGAACCATACATATTCCTCAAGTCAAGGACAGGATCGCATGAACAACTAAGTGAGCATTGAAGAAAACCTTGGAAGTCCTTGAGCAGAGCAGGAGGAACACCGTGACACCAAGCCAAAAGCATTGAGGAACTCGTGGATGTGCACGAGCAAGCTCACAGAGTAAAGATTCCCAGTGTTTTCAACAAACGAGGAATTAAATGTTTCTAGTTAATCCAGAATAACCTAAATTTATGTTGCCTGGTGTTTTTTTCTACTGTGGCCTCAAACTTTGGGCTTACTGCTTAGAACAGAAAAATTACTTAGGAATTGTTTAATCTTATTTTTTAGTTATTAAAAAAAACCCCATTGAGTTTTCAGCACTGTTCTGGGTGCTGGCAATAGAGCAGCAACAAAGACATAAAATTGTGGTCAAGAAGACTATATTCTAGTGAAGGGGCAAACTACATGTCATTAAATCAATAAACAGAATTACCCACTCGTAGTTGTGTTATGAAAGAATAAAAATGAGAGCTGAGGGGAGCATGATATGTGGAAACTTCTCTGGATACTTGTTGAGTAAATAAATCCTTATTGACAGACTCAACAACAGAGAGAAGATGAATGATGTTCTCCAGCATCACATCTCTGTGTAGCTTTTGCCAGGATGCGCCCACCAAGGCCTATTCTTCCTGGGTGAAACCCAGAACCATATCCATGAAGGTCGCTGATTCCTAAAACATTGTGGACATTCTGGTTCAGACAGGGACATCTCTACCAGAGTCCAGGGGCAGAAAGTTGACATGATAGAGTTGGGGAAATGAGGCTGTAGGTATAGAAAGCTCAAGTCCTTTGGGGTTCTAGCCAAATGCTTCCCTGTGTTGATCTGGCATGTGTTATTCTTGCATAACCGCAAACGTATATACAGTCTGTACACAGCCTTAATACATACTAGCTTCATTATAAAGGAATATCACATGATGTGCAATGTGAAATAAACTGGACATTTCCCCAAAATATGGTAAATCTCATTTACAGACTGGCGCGTTTACTACAGTTTATTGGTTGTCAACTTAAGAACACATAACTAGATTCTCCTCACCAATTTAAAGTGAATCACAGACTCATCACATAGCAGGCAATATCAATTGCCTGTGACATATAACTGTGATTATGTGTAAACATTTCCCCTATAGGAACCTTACCTTTCTCCTTTGTGAAATGGTTTAACAACCTCTTACAAATGTTGACGGATCCAACGAGCTAATTTGCAAAGCACTTCTTTTGCATCAAACACTCAATACACATAAGTAAGAAGTATGTTAGTTGAATGAAGCCATGCTGACCATTCTGCAGAATGGAACAGATTTAGAGAACACGGATCGGCAGGTGCAGCCTCTGTCTCTTATCTGTACACATTCCCTGTGTTCACTACAAGGTAGAAGGACAGATGGTCCAGAAACACAACCCAACGTTCCCTGATACTTTTATACAGAAGGATGGCCCTAGCCTGCCCCACCTACAGTGAGGCTTCCATTGTCAATTTTCTCTGGGACCTCCAAGCATCTGTTATCATTTAGTTTAGTCCTATGCATCTGATAACAGGTAACAGAAGCCTCTCAATTGTATATGGTCACTCCAGGAGACCCCAAATGGCCACAGAACCCTCTACCCCATCCCCCACCCTGCCCCTCATCCCCTGCCTGCTGAGCTGTGCTCACCCCACCCCAGTTCTGACCCCCCCAAAGTGAGTCCGACCCACCTGAAGAGTCCACAGCCGCCCCATAGAGACAGCAGGCGAACCTGAGACGAAGCCTGAGAAGTCTGAGCGTGACAGTGGTGCCTGCCATAAGACTTGGACGCCTGTGGCGTCAGGAACGCCCCCTTCACGCCTCACCCAGGCTGAAAGCCCCACCCCAAAGATTCAGGGCAAGCGCAAATTGCAGCAGCAGACCGGATGCTCCATGGCCTGAGGGCTGAAAGGAGTCACAGTCACTGCTGCTTATAGCGCTTAGGAAAGCACCGGTGTATCCACCGTTTCCTCCATCATGCCAGTCGCCACGCATATCACATCACGCTCTGCGCTCCTTCAAGCCCCTCCCCTCACGCCCCTCCCCCGCCCCTCCCCACGCCCCTCCCCACGCCCACCACGCTCTGCGCTCCTTCACGGCCCTCCCCTTCCTCCTTCATGACCCTCCCCTTCCTCCCGGCGTCCTCCACACTCTGACCCTGCAGCCATGCTGCCGGGCTAAAGCGGGTTTAATTAATGGCGCCTGAGGCCGGCTCCTGAGGGCTCCTGAGGCAGCTTGAAACCCAGCAAAATCTCCCTGGCTGATAAAATCTCAGTGGCTAAAATGGAAATACTGGGACCCGGGTAGGTGGAACTTGCATTTTCAAAGCCACCTTTCCTCCATCCCCTCCATCTGGTCGGGCTGCTGGAACCCTCACAGTGGAGAACTCCCGGCTGAGGAGTCTACACTTTGGTCATGCCTCATAGAAGAACAGCCCCAGCCATAGTATTAAAAGGAGGAAACATCACAGCAGACAGCTAATTCCTACACTATAGACAGGAAATGCAGAAGCCCGGTAAGTGACCCCCTAAGCCCCTTCTCTGAGGCCCCACTCAGTGGGTCCACAGGACCTCCTTACCCACCATGGGCCTCTTGGCCTAGTTAACACAGGCAACAGGACCAGAAGTTCCCAGTGCTTTTGCCCAAAATGTTAGTGTGGTTTTATCTAGTTCACTGTATTTTGGGGTCTCTTTGTTAGAACAGCTTAACCTACACCTTAGCTAATATACCCTTCCCCAGGTCATCTGACTGATAAATCAGATGGAAATCTTCATTGTTACACAACATTGACCGTGTTCCAGATGCTTGTCACTTTCAATTTCACTGTTAGGTAGTACTTATTAGAAGTTTTTGGGTGAAAATTAAAATTCACGGAGCCCAGCGTATGAAGAGTGTGCTGTTAAATGATTCCTCCAGAATCTCCAGATGTTCTTTTTGGATTAAGACAGGCCATCAGAGAATTGCACACCTGGGCTGTCTTGATCTGGTTCCTTGGAGAATTGCTCTGTGGATCTGAGCCTTGGCCCCGTGCCATCGGCCCACACTGAGGAGTGCCACAAACAACCCCGTGAGCCCCACTGCTTCCTTGCCTGGAGGATGTGATTGAGGATGTGGTTTGATGCCCTTTGTGTGGACCCAAGAAAGAAGTTTCTTTCAGACCTTGTACCAGGAATAATCGTGCTTCTCCTGAGCAACTGGCTTGTTTTGTTTTTGTGAACACTCTAAATTGTGTAACTGTCTGTGTCTTTCAAAGCCATCTAAAATCCTTTGGGAACAAGACAGGGTATAAAATAAAGCTATTCAGAGTTTAGACCAAGCTCCCTATTTAATGCACTATATTCCTTTTGGAAAAGTCGCTTCATTTGGCTGACTTTCTTTGCTCGTAAGTTAGAGATAATGAGTTCTTCCTGTGAACAGAGTGTAAATTAATATTTTTAAAGCACTCAGAGTTCCCTCAATGCAAGTTATTATGGAAACTAACACTAATATTTAATTTCTTTACATCTCTGCTATTTTATAATTCCCTCTCTTCGTGTCATTCCTGAACTTTGCTTGCTCATTCATTTACTTGGCACATTTGAGGATGTAACAGTGCACCAAACACTCTGGAAGGATACAGATTAAAAAGTCTGGATTGCGCTTTCCAGGAGCATGAAGAGTTGAGGGTGTGTTTTCCACTAAATTAGAGAATTAAATAACAAGAAAACAATAAATGAATAAGTCAATAAATATCTTAATTATAAAATTCCGTGGTTGCAGTGAAGAAAAGAAATAGGGAACAATGGGAAAGGATGACAGTTCTAGAGGTGGAGATGGAAGGTGCCTGTAAGAAGGCAACTTTCAAACAAAGCCCTGGAGAATAAAAAGGAACAACTGTGCTAAGAGCTGAGGAAATAAGTCTTAAGGCATGAGAGGGTTTGGCAGGGTGATGGATCTGAAAACAGACAGTGGCATGACAGTAAGCAAGGACAAAGGAGGAGTTTGGAGAGAAGGTCAGGGACCAGGCCATTTAGGGCCTTAAAGGCCAGAGCATGGGGCCTATATGTTCTCTTACCTTCCATAGGATTCCTCTTGAAGCACTTTATGGGCCAGAGTGATGTGGTATGAGTGAGGTTTTAAGGAGATAATATTGCTTGTATCTCTGGTGTGAGATAATCTCACGTAATAAGGGAAATGTTGAGGCGAGGTAAGCACTGAGGGTAGGATAGGGGAACACAGAGGAGGTGTCCTCTGGGAGTTCTCAATTCGGTTGTTGAGCAAGACTTCCTGAAGTATATGGTGGCTGAGCTGAAATGTGGAGAAATGAGTAAGAGTTCGCCAAGGGAAGGGAAGGAAGGTTGAACTAGACAGTGAGCTACATGACTGAATGTACAGTGATATGTGACAGCACGGTAAGGATGCTGCTGTATTGAAGCATCAAGTAAAACAGAGTATGAGGGTAGATGAAGCTGGAGAGGAGGCTAAAGATTGGACCATGGAGAAGCTTGAGTGTCTAATACTTTCTTCCCTATTCCATGGCTGGCAGGTGGGAGGAAGCTGGGTCCCATCTCCTAACATTTTTATGAGAATTATTTGCGAAAATAATTGCTGCAACCTCTTAAATAAAAGCTTACTTCCCCCCATACTTTCTTTGAAATAAGACCCCTTGGAGTACAGGTGACCATGAGGAACTCTTCTGCAACCTGAGATGGAGCAGTTGGGAGAAGGTTACTCATCTTCACCTTTGCCTGTACCTTGTCACCTCCTATCACCACCTCCTCCTTTCCCTGGCTCTTGTCATCTCCAGACCTCTGCAGGGGGAGTTGCTGGTGGGTGCCCATCCCACTTCCTAATGAATGTAGGTGTGCTTAGTAAAATGCTGACAGATTTGATGTGTTATGATAAGTGCTAATGGCACTAGATTTAGAGTCAGGGGCTGGTCCTAGGCCTTCTGCTTAGTAGGTGAGTGACCTGAGCAGGTCACTTGATTCCTGGGAGCTATTTCCTCACATATATATAAAGGGGGATGTATCTACCTCCATGAGTTGTGAGGATTAAATGAAAAATTGAATATATGCAAAGTGCTTACACAGTGCCTGCTTAGTAAACTATAGGTGTTATTGTTGTCCATAGTAGGGAAGTAATAATCAAAAGGGAAAGCAGACTCAAAGTTCTTTTCTGAACACTGATCATGGAAGACTAGGAAATGGAGAAGCTACTGAACAAAAATAAGGTAATTGACCTTGGCTAAATCACTTAATTCGTTTCCTCATCCAAAGTGTGGGGGTTACAATTTCCCTTTTGTGTAATGTATTGGATATTTATAAGGAATAGATGTTATTATAGATGCAAAAATTTTTTGGAAACTGAGTATTTTCTTGTTTTGCTTACAACGTTAATCTGTATCCTCCAAGAGATGACAAGCATTTGGCGGGGAAATATTTCAGTGAGAAATTGTGGTGGAAGTTAGAGAAGCTGGCAGGGCTGTCAGACTCTGATGGAGGTCTGACTTGAGGAAAGGAAAGTTTTTCAAGAGGGGACAACCTTGAACCAAAGTCAACCAATAGAGGAATCCTGCAGCTCACTTTCAGGGAGAGGGCAGCCAAGCTATCCCTGCTGAGCTCAGTAATGGGCTGGGAAGAGCTTGTGGGAGGCGTGGCCTCAGCACAAAGAAGTGATGGATTTCAGAGCAGCAGCTGGGGCCATTGGTCAGTTCTGCTCCCTGTAGCTGGTATGATCTTGTGGCCACCACACTTACTATGATGAAGAATCTATTTTCTTACCAGGAGAATATATCATTTTGCAACTAAGACTATTTATTCTGATCCCCCTTCAGATGTAAGAGAACTCATCCCGGCAAGTCCACTGCAGCCATTCTTCCAGTGAAGGTCAACAAATAGTGTGCAGTGTTCTGATAATGAGCTAAAGGGACTTGTGGGCATGGGCACTGCTTTAACCTTAAGTGCGTTCTTGAAAGAGCTAATGGGGAAGGTGTTCGTGTTCTCTTTTAGAGCTGGTACTTTTTCTTTCTTGATACAAAATAGCATTTATTAATAATTTCCTCTGTATCCACTGACTTTTTTTATCCAATCAGCCACCCTATGCCTTTCGATTGGAGCATTTAGTCCATTGACATTTAAAGTAGCTATTGATAAGAATGTACTTATTGCCATTTCGTTGCTTTTTTTTCTGGGTGTTTTAGTAATTCTTCTCAGTTCCTTTCTTCTCTTGCTCTCTTCCCTTATAGTTTGATGGCTTTCTTTAGTATTATGTTTGGGTTCCTTTCTATTAATTATTCGTGTATTATAGGTTTCTGGTTTGACATTAGCACGAGGTTCGTATATTATAGTCTACATGTATCATGGTCAATATTGAGTTGCTGGTCTCTTTAGTTTGACCTCTTACTGAAAGCTCTACTCTTTTGTGTGTGGTTGTGAGGAAGATTAGCCCTGAGCTAACATCTGCCGTCAATCCTCCTCTCTTTTTCTGAGGAAGTCTGGCCCTGAGCTAACATCCATGCCCATCTTCCTCTACTTTATATGTGGGACGCCTGCCACAACATGGCTTGACAAGTGGTGCATTGGTCCACACTTGGGATCTGAACTGGCAAACCCCGGGCCGCTGAAGCAGAACATGTGAACTTAACCACTGCACCACTGGGCTGGCCCTAAAAGCTCTACTCTTTTACTCCCCTCATCCCACATTTTCTGTTTTTGATATCATATCTAACCTCTTTTTTCTGCATGTGTATCCATTACCCTCTTATCATGGAAAGAGATAATTTTAATACTTTTGTCTTTTGACCTTCATATCAGCTGCTACATTTATTGTATATTTGCCTTTACCAGTGATTTTATTGGTTTTTAAAAAGTAATTTTCTTATTCTTATTTGTGGTCTTATCTTTTCCACTCAAGCAAGTCCCTTTAGCATTTCTTGTAAAGCTAGTTTCTTGGTGATAAACTCCTTTAGTTTTTGCTTGTCTGGGAAACTATCTTTCCTTCCATTCTGAGTGATAAACTTGCTGGGTAGAGTATTCTTGGCTGTAGGTTTTTCCTTTCAGCACTTTAAATATATCGTGCCACTCCCTTCTAGCCTGTAAAGTTTCTGCTAAGTCAGCAGATAGCATTATGGGGTTTCCTCTGTATATAACTTGTTGCCCTTCTCTTGTGCCTTTTAGGATTCTCGCTCATCTTTAATTCTTGACCTTTCAATGATAATGTGTCTTGGTGTGGGCCTCCTTAGGTTTCTCTTATTTGGTGCTCTCTATTCTTCCTGTACTTGGATGTCTGTTTCCTTCCTTAGGTTAGGAAAGTTTTCAGCTATGATTTCTTCAAATAGATTCTCTGCACCTTTGTCTCTCTCTTCTCCTCCTGGGACACCTATAACACAGATATTAGTATGCTAGATGTTGTCCCAGAGGTCCCTTAGACTGCCCTCACTCTTTTAAATTTTTTTTCTTTTATCTGTTCAGCTTGTTTGATTTCCTCTAGTCTTTCATCCATCTTGCTGATCCATTCTTCTGTATCTACTCTGCTATTGAGTCCCTCTAGTGAAGGTTTCATTTCTAGTATTGTATTCTTCATTTCAGATTGATTCTTTTTTAAATTAAATTACTTTTTTTAAAGATTTTTTTTTGCTTTTTCTCCCCAAAGCCCCCTGGTACATAGTTGTATATCCTTCAATGTGGGTCCTTCTAGTTGTGGCATGGGGGACGCTGCCTCAGCGTGGTTTGATGAGCAGTGCCATGTCCACACCCAGGATTTGAACCAATGAAACACTGGGCCGCCTGAAGTGGAGCATGCTAACTTAACCACTCGGCCACGGGGCCAGCCCCCGACTGGTTATTTTTCATATTTTCCAATTCTTTGTTGATGTTCTCACTGAGTTCTTCTCCCAAGATCAACAAGCATCCTTATGACTCTTTGTTCGAACTCTTTGTCACATAGGTAGTTTATTTCTGTTTCATTTAGTACTTTTTCTGGGGTTTTATCCTGTTTCCTTACTTGGAATGTATTCCTTTATCTCCTCATTTTGCCTCTTTCTCTGTGCTTATATCTATGTATCATGTATGCCAGCTACATCTCCTGATCTTGGAGAGGTGGGCATATATAAGAGATGCCTTATGAGGTCCAGCAGTTTGCTTCCCTCTCATCACCAGTTCCAAATGTTCCAGGAGTGTCCCCTGTGTGCGCTATATGTGCCCTTCTGTTCATGTTGCTCTTGCTGCAGGTGCCTGGGGAGGCTAGGCTTAAGGTTACTCCCTGCTGGCCGTGAAGCATCTCTGCTAGAAGGTGGTCTTTTTCTCTCCAGAAAGGAGTTTCTGCCTCTTCCACTTCAGTCAGCCCTGTCCCTTTTCGTGGGGGTTCTTTTAATCCAGTTTTCAGTTCTCTCTTAGGGTTAATTTTTCCAAGGGTAGTTGTAGATTTGTTGTGTCCACGGGAGGAGGTGGGTTCAGAGTCTGCCTATGCCACCATCTTGACCTAAAGTGGTAACTTTGAGTAAAATTGGGCTTGGAAGTCCTTTCAGGCTGCATCTCAGAGTGCTGTAGTCCTGTATCTGGGATGATTCCTTGCCAACATCCATGTACAAACATGCCCTAATATGTGTTAAACAGGCAGACCTCCTTTGACCCCAGATTCCTCTCCATTTCCCATTCTGTTTCTCTGCTCCATTCAAGCTGCCTCCCCTCAGGTTCTCTCCTGAACCAATTCAGGAGTTTTCTCCACATCACTTCACCGAAATGGCTTTTTCCAGGTCACCAATGATTTCCATTTTGCTAAATTCAAGGTTAAGTTTTTGCTCTCATCTCACTCAACCTTTCAGCTGCATTTGACACATATTATACAATTGAACACTCCTCCTTCTTGAAACACTTTCCTCTGGATTTACAGACACCCCTTTTCTCCTGAATTCCCTCCCCCTATCTCTCCCTCCTCCTGCTCCTTCTCCTCCACCACATGTCTAGTAATACTCCCTTCTTATTCCTGTGTGCTCTCTCTTCTCAGAGGAGTAAATATTTTTCCTATTATCTTAGTGGCTACCCTACTTTATCAAGGTCTAACATTAATTAGTATGTATACCTTCTTCCAAGAGAGTGCAAGAATCCCATTTACCCCTTTCTGACTTCTAGATTATTATTGTGTTCTTCAATTATCATATAACTATAAAACTATAAATGTAATCTATGAAAATATATATTTGAAGCCTATCACATATTATCTTTGTTTTATAGATTATTTATTTGGAGCTACCCACATATTTATTAATTTTGCTGTTCTTAAGTTGTTCCTACTTCTCCATCATGAGATTTCCTCCCTTTCTCTCAAAAAATATCCTTCACTATTATCCTTCAGTTTGATATTTTAGGGGAGCAAGAAATTTTCCTCATTCCCCTTGGTTCTTCTGGCTGGTCTAAGAATTAAATTGACATGAGAAAGAATAACAGGAGAAAATCAAAGAAAGGTAAGAACGTGTATACATGGGAGAAGCCCAGGAAAACTGAGTAATTCCCCAAAATGGCTGGAGCCACCACCTGAAATACCTTAAATACTTCAGCTGAAGACAAAAGAGGGTTTTGAGGGTAGTGGCTTGAGACTTCAAAGAGGAGGGAGGCAATTCACTAAGAGAAGGAAAAGTAAGTGTTTGGTCAACAAATGTTTGCCATGTTTGGCAGAGAGTGTGGGACATGAGGAGGGTTTTGATGAAATGGGCCTTGCTAGGCTCCTCCCTGTCTGCCACACATAATACATATTACACTATAGTTATCTATGGTGAGAGCTCCTTCCTGGAACAGGCCTTCTATCTTAAATTCCTTTAGGAGGTTAGGAGGAAAGTCAAAGGATGTTCTTGGTCTTTTGTTCTTAAAAATAATCAAGCCAAGGGGCTGGCCCCGTGGTCAAGTGGTTAAGTTCACATGCTCCACTGCAGGCGGCTCAGTGTTTCATTGGTTTGAATCCTGGCCATGGACATGACACTGGTCATCAAACCACGCTGAGGCAGCATCCCACATGCCACAACTAGAAGGACCCACAGTGAAGAATATACCACTATGTACCAGGGGCTTTGGGGAGAAAAAGGAAAAAAATTAAAAAACCTTTAAAAAATAATCAAGCCAAAAATACACATTTTGAGGTAGCAAATTCTGCTTCCCAACACATTCATGATAAATTTCAGTTTTTGTTTTTCTAGAAATGTTTTCATTTTCTGCTATTTTCCAAAAGATATTTTTGTTTTCTTTACAGTTCTTGGGTTTGCCATTGTATTGTTTCAGCACATTAAAGCTATTTTTTTCCCACTGTGATCCAGCTTCCATTTTTGCTGTTGAAAAATGAGATATTGGTTGAATTTATTCTTTCTCTCTTTCCTTATTTCCTCCTCTCCTTCCTGTTTTTGCCCCCTCCTGACTGCTTTCAGGTTTTCTCTTTGTCTTTTCATTCCACTCTTTTTGTGATTTTATTATACTCACTGTAGATGTGGAATTTGTTTTGTGTTGTGCTTGTGATCCACTGAGCTTATTTTTTCTATGGAGTAGTCATTCACCAGTTTAAAAATGCTTAGTCATTTTCAGTTCAATATTGCTGCTGCCCATGTGTCCCTTTAACCTGTGGTAATAGCTGAATGCATTTTAGTATTATTTCTATTTCATTCTCATGGTCTCTCTCTCTCTTCTTCAAAATTTTGCCTCTTTGGACTTTATTCTGGATTTCTTTCCAACAATCTATCCTGCTTCTTAATTTTTCCTTAGCTGTTTCTAAGATGTGCACTTTCAAACACACCAGTTGAGTTCTTAATATTATTTTACTTGTCAGTTTTAGAATTTTTATTTTCCTTTCTCCAAATTTACTTTGTCTTTTTTAAAGTTTATGTTCCACTTCTCCACCAGAATTTTTGTTTTAAGATTTTATTTTTTTCCTTTTTCTCCCCAAAGCCCCCCGGTACATAGTTGTATATTATTTGTTGTGAGGCCTTCTGGTTGTGACATGTGGGATGCTGCCTCAGCATGGTTTGATGACCAGTGCCATGTCCGAGCCCAGGATTCACACCAACGAAACACTGGGCCACCTGCAGCAGAGCATGTGAACTTAACCACTCGGCCACGGGGCCAGCCCCTCCAACAGAATATTTAAACTTGTCTTTTATCCTCCTGAATCTTGTAACACAATTATATAAAGATAGTGTCAGGAGATCAGCTGGGCTGAGAGAGAGACAGCTGAACTGCCAGGTGTCAGAGTGACTGATTAAAAAAACAAACCCAAAATGAAGGAGTTAAGCCTTTAATCACTTACTGTGATGGTATAAGCAAGAAACTAGAACTGGAATTTTAGTCTCCCCCTATTTAATTATCTCCCATGGGATGGCTCACTGGTTGAGGGTCATGTGGATCAGCACAGATATGGGGGTCATCTCACTGTTTGGAGAGCCCCAGACAAAAGATTTCATTTTTTTCTCTGGATGCTGGGGGCTAGGAGGGATGAGGTAGGAGTGGAGAAGAGTGGGTTACTGAGTCAGAGAGGGAAAAAGTGTCTTCAGGTTTTTCCTCTTCCCTTCATACGAAATGTGTAGCAGAGGTGCCTGAGGAAGAATCCTGTTGGTGGCCTCAGAGAAAGAGACCTGGGAATGGAGGTGCCAGGGCTAAGAATGCAAATATGGGAAGTGCTGCATGTTCATGAAGCACTGTGTTTAGTGCTCCCCTAGCACTTTGCTGAGTGCTCCACAGCCAGGTAGTCTGCTGAATGCTGACCAGGTACTTTGCTGAGTGCTCACCGGACAGGCAATATCCTGAGTCCTCACCAGATAGGAACTGTACTGACTGCTCACCAGCCTCTTTGCACAATGCTCACAGTGTAGGTACTATGCTGAGTACTCACCTGGCTGTCACTGTGCTGAATGCTCACCAGGCAGACACTGTGCTTATCACTCACCTGGCATGAGTTTTGTGAATGTTCACCAGGCACTGTGCTGAGAGCTCACCATGCAGGCATTATGCTGAGTGCTCACCAGGAAGGCACTCAGCTGAGTGAGCACCATGCACAGTGCTGAGTTCTCACAGGTGTCAATGAAAATAATCCATAACCAATCTATAAGTGAAAATTTGGGTGAGCTTATTCTGAGCTAAAATGTGAGGACCATGGCCTGGGCCCTTTCTTCCCAAAGGAAGAAAGGGCACCAAAGAAGTGGGGTGCGCAGAGTGGTTATATACCTCCAAACAGGATGTTTCACACAGGATTGAAATGTCCTTTTACAACAGTCATGAGACTGCTCTGTCGGCACGGTGATTGATGGAAACAGCAGGTAGGTCTGCTGTCTCAGTGAACACAGCAGGGTGGCAGGTCTGCTGTCTCGAGCTGGGTGGTCACAGGTGAGCCGGGTGGTCAAAGGTGAGCACAGCAATCAGTTCCTAGCCTAAGGAAAGATGCTTATCCCTAAGGAAATGCCAATGTGGGGGGAAGTTGCACCTTTATCTTAATTAAGGCCATTTGTTCTTGCCATAGTAAATGTTTTAAAGCAGATATACAATGCGTGCTTAATGGCTGTGCTCAGACCCTTTTGGAAAAAAACAAAGTCAGGCCAAATTAGGTTTACACCAAGTGGCTTCCTCATATTCTCCAATATATCCTATTGCTTGCCGTTTCTATTTGTCACAGGAAGGCACAGTGCTGAGTACTCAACATGCAGGCATTATGCTGAGTGCTCACCAACCACTGTGCTGAATGCTCAAATGGACAGCACTCTGCTGAGTGCTAAACAGGCAGACATTGTGTTGTGCTCCCAAGGCATTGTGCTGAGGCATTGAGCCTTCAGGGCTCTTGACTGCTCATCCTCCTTGCTCATGTCATCTCCATAACTGTACACAAATATCCATCACAACCCTGCCCAGAGATCCTTGGGGATGAAGCCAGGGCTCCAGCTTTGAGGAGGCAGAACTGAATTCAGACCTCTTTTTTTCTACCAGTCCTGTGTCCTGGAAAAGCCGTTGTGCCTCTCAGGGCTTCCCCACTCTCCCAACATGCACAATGGTGATGATGCTCAAAACTACTACCTAGGCACATGGTCAGGTGTATATGAGATGACATCTATAACACCTGTGGGCTAGTGTCACATGTCTCTGATGCACAAACTTACAGATGAAATAATTACAGGAAAGCGTGGGATATACCATGGACTATCTCTCAAAGCTGGCCTGGGTTTCAGCTTTGTGATCTTGGGAAATTCACTGCCCCACCAGGCCTCATAGTCAGGCCTGCATCTTTAAAGGGTTGAAATTAAATTAAATTCAGATATTCATCTAATGTCATCCACTGGCATTAAACCTTCCAGGGTCTCCTGTTTTATGGACCCAAGTGCCTCATGTTGGCCTATGGGTTCTTCACAATGGCTCCCAATACTCCCTGCCTCCTGGTGTGCATATCCTCATGTAACCATGATGTGGTTAGTTACTGGCTTCTGAACAACTTAATACAGCCAAGGCGATGGGATCATGTCTAAGTTTTATGTTTTTTTAAGATTGGCACCTGAGCTAACATCTGTTGCCCATCTTTTTCTTTTTTTTTTTTTTTTTTTTTTGCTTATTCTCCAAAAGTCCCCTGATACATAGTAAATGTTTTTGGGTGTGTATGTGCAATAGTTTCTATGCAGGTATTATATTTTTCAAACAGATAAGATAGGCTATTGAATACACCAAGAAAAGGGATAAGTTGATCAATTTTTTTCAATGTGTGAAGTCTTTAGAGAGCAAATATCACTATTAGGAGCATAGAAAATGGAGCAAACATCTCATGCTCAAATTCTAGCACGGTCACTTACTAGATATGTGTATTGGGCAAATTACTATGTCGTTGGTGCCTCAGTT
Organism: Equus asinus; assembly: GCF_041296235.1. NCBI lineage: Eukaryota > Metazoa > Chordata > Mammalia > Perissodactyla > Equidae > Equus > Equus asinus. The sequence goes on along the minus strand of NC_091793.1, from coordinate 1,804,423 downwards.
TCTTCATCTGTCAATAATGTCATCATGCAATAATGATAAGCATAGCCACTTTGTAAAGTCATGGAGAGTATTAAAGGAGTTAATGTCTGTAAAATGCTTGGAACACCTAGCATATCATAAGCACTGTATCTATGCATTATAAATAAAATTTAAAAAATCTTCTGACCCTGTTCATAAGCTCCAGAGGGTGAGGCTAGTGCCCGGATGTATGTAGAAAGCACTCCATGACATACAATGAATAAAAGAATGAACAACACTGTTGAATGCTTTACCACTGTCACATATGTCATCCTACAGGCATTCCCAAGCAGAATCACACCCAAACCTATGTGTTCTGTCCTTAAGCGTCTTCTTTGATTCTATCCAGGAATCACTGGGGCTTCTTGGACCCTAGTGAAGATTCCCTCTAAAGGTTCTCTTCTCTCTGTCACAAACCCCAGTCCTTGTCCTAATTGCTTCAGCTCACAGGGTCTGCACTCTGATCCTTTTCTTCACACTAAGGAGAAGTGTCATCCCCAGATCTGGGCATGCACAGAACATGAGCCTTGTAGAAACGTTTCCTGGTCTGTGGCAGGTAGAAGCATGCAGTGACAGGGTGGGATTTGTGTAAAACTCTCCAGGTGTTGTCAGAGGGGTGGAGTCAGGGGAGTTGTCAGCAAGGACCTGTTCTGCTGGTGGGCCTTGATAGTTAAACTGTGTGTGGGGCGGGGATGGCTATTTCATAGGTCCTAGCATAATACCTGCAATATGATGGTTCATGAAGTCAGAATCATCCTAATGAGGTCCAAATTAATCCAATGTCATCTGTTCCCTGACCAACTCGCTAATCCAATAGTGATTTATAGTAGTGATATTTGTATTCTATCATCTCCTTTTCATTGATTGGCTGGTATAATTCAATTATTCTTTACATATCTTGTATACATTTACATAGTAAAGAAAAAGTGAGTTTTAAAAGAACTCTCCTTCAAAGAGTCTCCCTCCCATATTGAATTAATAACAGAAGCCATTGATGGAAAATTCACAAGAAAAATTTTGACCCTTAGTCTCTGGTTTTAGATCTTCCTAATGGTAAATTATCTTGATTTCTGATTACTTTCTTGAGATTAGTCCATTTAGCACTATGTAGGAGTGCAACTTCATGCCAGTTGAGAAGTAGCGGTGGGACCCTAGGATGACATTTGTTTCATTTTGTGTGTCTGTGTGTGTGAATGAGAGTGTTTACTGCCTCTTGCAGTGTGGGGCAGAGTACACTCCTTTTCTTGGGAAAAATGTTCCCTAACCACTTTTTTTTTTTTGAGGAAGATTAGCCCTGAGCTAACTACTGCCAATCCTTCTCTTTTCACTGAGGAAGAGTGGCCCTGAGCTAACATCCATGCCCATCTTCCTCTACTTTATAGGTTGGATGACTACCGCAGCATGGCTTTTGCAGATCGGTGCCATGTCCACACCCGGGTTCCGAACCGGTGAACCCCAGGCTGCCAAGAAGCAGAATGGGCAAACTTAACCGCTGCACCACCCAGCGGGCCCCCCTAACCACTTTCTCTGTGCTTTATTTTCACTCCTGCCTTGACTGGTGCTGTCCAATAGTAGCATTAACACTCTATAACATGAAATCAAAACTTTCTAGTGGCCACCTTTAAGAAAGTAAAAACAAACTCTGAACCTAATTTTAATAGTATATTTTAACCCATTATAACCATGATATTATCATTCATGCATGCAATCTATATAAAAATTAATAATGAGAGAGTTTACATTCTGGGTTTTTTTTTATTGGTTCCACAAATCCAGTTTGTGCCTTTCAGCTGTAGCATAATCTGCATTCGTAACTTGAATTTTTTCGTATATACATTATATTATAACGTTGACAGTTGTAACATAAGATTCACATCTCTAAGTTGTTGCAAACATGCTTAAAAGATTTCCATTTAAGGATCACTTAGGATGAATAATGAAAAGTTTCCCTTGGGTCTAGTAAGAAAGGAGTCAGTGCGGCCTTACCAAGGGAATCACTCATAGAATACTGAGGGCAGATGGAGTGTGGAGGATCTGAGGAGGTGGTGGGACAGAGACACATAATATAGATGATCTTTTCGCAATGGTTCACCACTACAGAAAAGGAGTTATAGACAGCAATTTCTCTGTGAAATGTGAGGAAAGTTAAGTGACTTTGAATATGTTGGAAGGAATAAGGAAAGTGGAGAATATTAAAAACAGGCTCAAAATTACTGACACATAAAAAGCAAGTAAAATTTCCAGGCTTTATGGATGTTTCCCAGTTGAGGTAGATAATGTTGGATGTACAGTGGTACCAACATATGTTATGTGCTTTTCTTAGCAGTTAACATAAAACCAGCAGCAGGTAAGGCATGGCAGATAACCAGGATCTTCTGGGTTTGAAGTTTTACAAGACAGATATCAGCAGTAAGAAAGTTTGGATCATTCCAAGGGAATTATTGAGATCATAGCCCATGGAATCCTGGGATGATAGGAGAAGAGAATGAAGAGGAGAAGAGAAATGAAGGTGAGGATGTGGTGATCTGGCATTATTTCCAATCTTGAGGAACGAGTATCTATTGTATGAGCATTTGAGTAAAAACTGGAAATCAGGAATTGGTTGTGGGTGGATATGTTTTCTGAGTTATTTATTATTGCACAAGACCATTTGGGTTGACGGAAATATCTGGGATGTGGGAGTGAGTCACTAAGAGTCATGTAGATAATTTCACTATTAATTTAAGCTCTAAAGGAGCTCTGCATACCAAGCGGTCATTGGGAGAAAACATTTGCAAAACATATCCCTAGCAAAGCACATGTATTTATAATATACAAAGAGCTCTTACAACCCAATAGTAAGAAGACAAGCAACACTTCCCTGCTTGCCAGGAGACAGCAGATCCAGCGAGTGATGAGCACCATGAATCCTGCCAAGCAAATGAGAATGATGGTCTAGAAGGGGAGATATGGGCAGACAATTGTTCCTGTGAGCCACCTCTGGTAATTCTCCCAGGGCTGCTGCTGTCCCCTCACTGTGTTGCAACACTCCTTGACATGGGTTGGCCAACTTTCATCATCACCCAAGACCCTGTTTTCATGGTTATCTTTTATGGGTCAGAGCATCAAGATATTCCCTCCCCACCCTGGGCTGAGGTTTCCTTGAGGTTGACCAGAATTCTCAGTCAAGGCACCATTTCTGTTGGGAGAATACCCTGGAAGTGAATGGAATGGAGAATGCATGTGTGTTTTACTTTTTTAAATAAAACATTTCAAACACAGAAAAGTAGAACAATATCAGAAACATCCATCACCTAGATTTTACAATGTATATTTTAGCCAAGTAAAACAATATTTCTTCCAATGTGTAAATTATTAACACTTGCCACCCTTGCTTCTTTGAAAATGGATATTAATATTAAAATTAAAATTAAAATATTAAAGTCATCGTGATGTTTCACCCCCATTTTGCACCTCTGAAAATCAGGGAATTTTGCTACATATTCAAGGTCATTATCGCACGACAAGAGAGTAACAAATTAAATCGAACTTATACCTCTGGGCACGGAGAACTGAAATTGGGCTGAGTCATCTTATGATGGTCGAGGGCAGAATGGATCATCATACCTGGCAAGCCCATGGGATCTCTCTAAATTTGTAAATTCTCACTCAAACGCTTTCTTCTCTGCCTAGAAAAGTATTCATCCGCTTCTCCTTTACTGAGTTGTTTTATACTCATTTTTAAGGATTCTCTTATAACGTAATTTCCTCCAAGTAGCCATCTCAGATTACCACTCCCAATCATGGATTGGTTCACGTCACATAATTTATAATTTTCAATCATCTATCATTGTTGTTACCAACTACAAGATAAACTCCAGGAGAGTTTGGACACACAGCACCTGTTGTGCATGTGGGTAGGGTTTCAGGTCCCTGTACTTGTGCAACCTCTCTCCAGCCAAATTCTTATAGATGTGTTGTCCAATGTGGAGTTGCAACAAGTGCCTTTTTAAATTAAAATTAATTTTAATTAAGTAAAATTAAAAATCTGGTACTTCAGTACCGTTAGAAATCGGTAACCATAAATCCTAGTCACAATAATGTAACTTCAAGTACTCGATAGCCACAGGTAGTTATGCACTGGACAGCACAGATCTAGAACACTTCCATCTTTGCAGAAAGCTCTAGTGCATGGTGCTGATCTAGAGAAGGACTTGGCAAACTACAGCCTGTGGGCCAAGTCAGGCTCGTTCCTATTTTTATACAGCCTATGGATGTGGAAACAGGTCCACCTTGCCACACTTGTCAATGCTGGTTCACACACAGCTAGAGGCCCTCACTGACCATCTGGCCAAGTGGCTTTCAGTGCAGAGATAAGGAAACAGAGTCCAGAGAGGGGAAGTGACCAGCCTGAGCTCACAGAGCTGTCTAGGAGAAGGCCTCTTATATTCCACTGGGTCTCCTTTTCTCTCCCGCAATGGTGGGTAAAGCCTGGGGAACTATGCCACCTCCCACTAGCCTGAGAAGTTTCCATGCTCTCTCAGCTCCAGTCCTCCCGATTCCCAGGAACAACCCCAGGTGTAGAAGTTGGAAACCTACTCCTGTCCCAGTGACCAGGGAGCCTTCCCATCCACAAAGACACTGATCTTGTCCAGGGTAAGGCTCTGTAGCTGGGTACCATTCTGCGTCAGTCACAGGAATTCCTCACAGATGGCAACTCTGTCCAGTCTCCACATCAATGGTGAGAAGTTACACAGATGGTCCCCCAGTGTGGTTACTGTGGGGACAGAGCTAGAAGGGCACAAGGGATGCACAAGGGTGTCTGGAATTCTACCCTGATTCTAGGTCCTGTTCAAGAGAACTTTCTGTAAGGATGTGAACATCTGTCTGCCCTACCCAATACAGTCATCATTAGTCCTATGTTGTTACTGAGCAGTTAAAATGTGCCTACTGGGCATGGACAAGGAGCTAAATTTCTCATATATTTTAATTTAATGTAATTGATTTATAAATGATTAGTCACAGGGAAATGTTGGAGAAAGGATTTCTGAAAATACAAAACAAATGAGAAGACTGGTCAAAATGGTCAAAATCAATATTTTCAGAAGTCTAGAAATGAACCAAAGTCTTAGAGCAATCTGAGGACTGTTTGGTTAAGAAAAACTTGATTCTTGGTGAAGTGAGTAAGCTCTGTGGCATTATAACGTGCACTATTCCCATCCTGCCCTCACAATATTCTCAATAACTTTGAAAACCATCAGTCTCAGAACCATGATAGCTCTGAAAACCAAGATCTTAGCAGCCATAATGGATTTGGAGCTCCCAAAAGACCCATCCCCACTGAACTGTCACTATTTGGCCTGTGTGGCAGCTCCTTGAAAAAGCCTCACTCTCAGGGCTTCTCTGTAGTTGACTCAGAGCTTGCTTAGTGAGGAAAGCTTTTCCCCAGAGCACTTGAAGAAAAAACATCAGTGGTAAGTGTTTTACATTTCAGAGGCCTGAGTGAGCTATGCCAGTTGAGGCAGGCAAGAGGTGAGCAGAAGCATAAAAGAAAACTTGTGGGAATGAAATGTCCATAGGGAGCTTTGGAAAGCTCCAGTGGATTTGTGGTTATCTAGAAGGCTGTAAGTGTGCAGGGCTCTGTGCATAACCAGGAAAGACTTGAGAAGGTCTTAATCTCTCACCTTTAGCTGAAGGTTTGGTTTATCTGAAAAGCTGATTAACATAATATGCTGTATTAACAGAGTAAAGGACAAATACCACATAATCTCAATACACACATGGAATATAGGTTTCACAAAATACAAATCCTTCAGGATTAAAAAAGAAATCGCTCAACACATTAGGAATAGAAAGAAATTTTGTCAACCTGATAAATATCATCCTTGAAAAACCCACAGCTAACAACATACTCAATGGTGAAAGACTGAAAATTTCCCCCTAAGACCAGGGACAAGAGAGCAATGTCTGCCCTCATCTCATGTGGCAACCACATTGTACTAGAGGTTCTAATGAGGGCAGTTAGGTAAGAAAAAGAAATAAAAGGCATCCAGGTTGGAAAGGAAGGTGTAAAACTATTTCCTTTTGCAGATGACATATCATATATATAAAATCCTAAGAGATAAGCAGATGAACACACGGTATGTGAACCCTATCCCAACAGGTGTATTAAAAACTTAAATTGCCTCATGTGGTTAGTGGATACACTCCTGAACAGCACAGTTAGACTGCTGGATCCTAAGTCAACTGGTTCTAGGCCCCCATCTTCCATGAATCTTGACTAAGGCATGATTCCTACACACTATATTCCATGGCTCCAAGCACTAGGTACCTCCATGACTTCTGAGTTTACACAGGCTTCCTTGAGGTTCTAAACCTGTTGGGCTCACTGGTTTAGGAAGAAGCTGGATTTTAGGTAACAATTCTATATTCCAAGGATTCTCTTCCATAACAGCTGGAACTGAGAGACTATGAAATGGGAATTCTTTTACAGAAGGAGAACTTTCCAGAGTCATTAGGTCCTGAGTTGAAACTCGACTGAATGCTAAAACTTGACAGTCAGGAAAATAACTCCTGCCACTGCTATTTCAGAAGAGCTGGTTGAGCTGAAAGACACGGCAATATTTCCGAGGTCAGAATCCCAGGCTCTGTGGCCTCTGAGAGTTTTCAGCTACTGAATGAACTTCCCCATTTATTTTTTCTTGTCTCAATGAGCACTAGACCAGGTATGTGTACCAAAGGATGTCTTGTCCCAGGCTATGACTTAGCTATGTGACCCTGGGCCAGCTATGGAAACTCTCAGTGCCTATTTCTTAATTTGTAAAACAGGAATAAGAACCTGTCTCCATGAATTGTTAAGAAAAGTCAAACTCTGACCACCCAGTGTCCATAGGTCAGTCCTTACATGAGAACAGAGTGGACAAGCATCTCCATTCTCACCGCACCCTCCATACTTCTCTTGTTCTATTGGTGTTTGCTGGTGCTTGGCTGGGTTATGTCCTGGGAATAGAGTAGGTTGGTGACAGTGAAATTCTGCTGGAAACGCTGGGGACTGGGATCGCTTCTTGGCTTGTCTGTCAGCAGATGAAATGGTGCCTCCACTCCTAGAATAAACAGAAAGTATAAAATTCCTGGATCAGGAGAAGATTTTAACAAAGACGTCATTCCAGCCAGGTCCACTTATTTCTGGCAACATGACCTGAGCTGGGTTTATTTTTTTTTAAAGAAGATTTTATTTTTCCTCTTTCTCCCAAAGCCCCCCAGTACATAGTTGTGTATTTTTAGTTGTGGGTTCTTCTAGCTGTGGCAGGTGGGATGCCTCCCCAGCATGGCCTGACGAGCAGTGCCATGCCTGCGCCCACGACCTGAACTGGTGAAATCCCTGGCCCCCAAATCAGAGCATGCGAACCCAACCACTCGGCCACCGGGCTGGCCCCTGAGCTGGGTTTTTAAAGGTGGGCTGCAGAAGGCCCTTCACCTCCCTGTCCACATCGAATCCATTCATATGTCTACCTGTCCAACACCCAACCAAGAATTATGAGAGTTCACTAGGATGGGGGAAGAGGAGATTGGGCCTCTTGGGGGGCATAGTCAGCAAGTGAAGGTGCTTGTCACCCCAGTGGGCATCTGTCACATACCTTTTCTGACCTAGGTTCCTAATGGGGCTTTCTGCCGCTGGTCGTCTTCCCCGTCCCAATCCATTCTCCAAACATCACCTAGAAGATGAGTTTTCTAAAGCAGGACTCTGAATGTGTAGTGTCCCCCCATGAACCATTCCAGTGCCCAAAGACCCTGCCCACATCTTTAGCCTCAACAGTCACCTCTCCTGTGTCAAACTGTATGGTTCAGCCTCACTAAACTTCTAACAGCTTCCCCAAATATGCCCTGATCTTTCTCTCTAGGTGATAGACACATGCAGCACCACTCCCCATCTCTTCCCCCTTTCTAGGTCCTGTTCCCCGTCACATCTCTGTTTCCTCATCACTTCCTCAGAAAACTTTTCAAGACATGGCTGTGTGTCCCTCCTTGAGGTTCCCACAGGCTCTTGAAATTCTCTGATTATAGCAACCATCAAAATGTACCATCAGTGCCTATTTACTCCCTTTAAGTATTTGTTGAATAAATGAATGCGAATGAAACAATGCATGACTCATAACTAAGGGGCCTAAGAAGTCAACTCAGGATCCTTCACGTTTTGAGTTGGAAAAATTGATGTGTAATAATAACCATTCCCTTGGGTGCAGTTGCTTGATGTCGTCTCCCTGCCTCCTGTTGGATGGGACACTTCCATGGGTATCTAGATAGACCCCCTTTCACCTCCAGAGCCTCCATCCATTACATTGCTACTGAGAAAACCCATCCTTCCTCACAGCCCCATCTCTTCAAGCCACGAAACCAGACTCCATCTTGCACCTGTCACATGCACATCAACCACCAATTAAGATGCACCCAGGCAGTGGGATGAGACATTCAGGATGTTGTCTAAAAGCACTTGCTTCACCATGAAGTGGTCCAGATTGGAGGAGAACAGTGCCTGGATGGTGGCCAACATGTAGTCCAAACTAGAGACAGAGACCAAGGGAACTCCTGAGGTCCTGCTTTACACAGTCAGAGACCTAGGGACAAGCAGTGCGGGGTTATCTGGCTGTCTCTTCTCCCAGGCTGGGAAAGAGACCCTGACCAGAAAGAAAAGGCTTCCTGGAGTTGGGAATAGAAGCAGTAACAGTGACAATAATGAACACCTACTGAGCACTTCTGAGACGTGACTTACACATTCCCTCACCATTACTGTGGTGGAAAGTATTATTATAATTATCCCCATGTTAAAGACAAAGGAACTGAAGTTTAGAAAGATTCAAAGATAGCACTGTGTCCCATGATCCCCCTCTTCCCCTGTGTGGATGTCCTAGTTTCTCCACCCATCCCTGAGAGACCTGGATTCAAACCCATGTGCACTTCTTGGCCCGTTTGCTTCACTTCTCTGAGGCTCAGTGGCCCCATCTGAACAACAGGAATGTTCATTTTATCCACCTCATGGAGGCTTCTACGGGATTTAAATGAGGTGATCATGAATGAAAGTGCTCAGCAGGGAGCTTGGCCATGGTCAATGTCGTTATTGGGCTGATATTTGCCAAAAGTTCCAGGAAGAGTTGAAGGAGGTGGATGTTGGGGCTTAATGCTTTTCCCACCCCTGAGACCTATGGAAGGAGACGGCAGGATTAGGGATGTAGGGGAGAATGGGAAGCATGTCAGTGACTTCCAGATCAAGGATGAGCCACAGGAGCTCATCAGAGACACCAGCCACTGGCTCAGCCAAAGTTTCCAATCTCTTCAACTTACATCAAGTCAGGGAGTGTGATACTTCCAGCTTTGCTCTTTGTTCTCAGGATTCCCTTGGCTGTTTGGAATCTTGTTGTGCCATATAAATTTTAGGATTGTTTGTTCTATTTCTGTGACAAGTGTCATTGGAACTATGATGGAGACGGCATTGAATCTGTAGATTGCTTTAGGGAGTATGGACATTCTAGCTGTGTTAATTATCCCAATCCAAGAGCATGGAATACCATTCCATTTCTTTGTGTCTCCTTCTATTTCTCTGAACAATGTTTTATCATTTTCAGTATAAAAGCCTTTTACCTCTTTGGTTCACTTTCTTCCAAGGTATTTTATTCTTTCTGCTTCAATTGTAAATGGGATTTATTTCTTAATTTCTCTTTCTGCTACTTCCTTTTTAGTGTATAAAAAAGCAACTGATTTCTGCATGTTAATTTTGTATTCTACAACTTTACCATATTCATTTCTTATTTCATTCATTCATTCATTCATTATTGTGGTAACGTTGGTTTACACCATTACGTAAATTTGAGGTGTAAATCAGTACATTTCGATTTGTGTGTAGAGTGTATCATGCTCACCACCCAAAGCCCAATCACAATCCATCACCATACACATGTGCCTCATCACTCCTTTCACCATCCTCCCTCCCTCCTTACCCTCTAGTGACCACAAATCCAATCTCTGTCTCTATGTGTTTCTTTGTTGTTTTTTTTAAAGATCTTATTTTTCGTTTTTCTCCCCAAAGCCCACTGGTACATAGTTGTATATTCTTCATTGTAGGTCCTTCTAGTTGTGGCATGTGGGACGCTGCCTCAGCGTCGTTTGATGAGCAGTGCCATGTCCGCGCCCAGGATTCGAACCAACGAAACACTGGGCCGCCTGCAGCAGAGCGCGTGAACTTAACCACTCGGCCACGGGGCCAGCCCCTTGTTTATTGTTTTTATTTATGAATGAGATCATGCAACATTTGACTTCCATACTATGACTTATTCCACTTAGCACAGTGGACCCTCAAGTTCCATCCATGTTGTCACAAATGACCAGATTTCATCCTTTTTTATGGTGAACAATATTCCATTGTGTATATTTACCACATCTCCTTTTTTTTATTTTAAATATTTTATTTTTCCTTTTTCTCCCCAAAGCCCCCAGGTACATAGTTGTGCATTTTCAGTTGTGTGTCCGTCTAGTTGTATACCACATCTTCTTTACCAATTGGCCCTTGATGGAAACCTTGTTTGCTTCAAAGTCTTGGCTACTGTGAATGATGCTGCCATGAACATAGGGGCGCATACATATTTACATGTTCATGTTTTCATCTTCTTTGGGTAAATACCCTTCATTGGAATAGCTGGATCATATGGTAGTTCTACTCACAATTATTTTGAGGAATCTCCAAACTGTTTTCCATCGTGGCTGCACCAGTTTGCACTCCCACCCGCTGTGTATGAGAATTCTCTTTTCTCCACATCTTCTCCAACACTTATTTCCTGTCTTGCTAATTATAGGCATTTTGACGGGCATGAGGTGATATATCATCATAGTTTTCATTTGCATTTCCCTGATAATTAGTCACGTTGAACATCTTTTCATGTGCCTGTCGGCCATGTGTATATCTTCTTTGGAGAAATGCCTTTTACCCATTTTTTGATTGGGCTTTTCCATTTTTTCTAGCTGATATGTATGAGTTCTTTATAGATTTTGGATATTAACCTCTTATCAGATATATGGTTTGCCAACATATTCTAGCGATTGTTAGGTTGTCTTTCTGTTTTGTTGGTGGTTTCCTTTGCTTTGCAGAAGCTTTTTAGTTTGATGTAGTCCCATCTGTTTATTTTTTCTATTGTTTCCCTTGCCCGGTCAGACATAGTACTCGAAAATATACTGTTAAGACCGATGTCAAAGATGGTACTACTTTTATCTTCTTCTAGAATTTTCATGGTTTCAGGTCTTACATTCAAATCTATAGTCCATTTTGAGTTAATTTTTGTGTACGGTGTGAGACAATGGTCTACTTTCATTCTTTTGCAAGTGGCTCTCCAGTTTTCCCAACACCATTTATTGAAGAGGCTTTCCTTTGTCCATTGTATGTTGTTTGCTCCCTTGTCAAAAACTAGATATCCATAGATGTGTGGGTTTAGTTCTGCCCTCGTGAGTCTGCTCCATTGATCTGTGTGTCTGTTTTTGTGCCCGTACAGTACTGTTTTGATTACTATAGCTCTGTACCATATTTTGTAATCAGGGAGTGTGATATCTCCAACTTTGTTCTTTTTTCTCAAGATTCTTTTGGGTCTTTTTGGTCTCTTGTTGTGCCATATAAATTTTAGGATTCTTTGTTCTATTTCTGTGACAAATGTCATTGGAACTTTGGTAGGGATTGCATTGAGCCTGAAGATTGCTTTAAGATGTATGGACATTTTAACTATGTTAATTCTTCCAATCCAAGAGCGTGGAATATCATTCTATTTCTTTGCATCTTCCATTTCTTTCAACAATGTTTTAACTTTTTGAGTGCAAAGTTCTTTCACCTCATTGGAGAAGTTTCTTCCCAGGTGGCTTATTCCTTTTGCTGCAATTGTAAATGGGATTGCATTTGCAATTTCTCTTTCAGCAAATTCCTTGTTATTGTATAGAAACCCAACATATGTCTTCATGTTGATTTTCATCCTGCAACTTTACCATATTCATTCCTTTTTTATTTATTTGTTGCAGTAACATTGGTTTATAACATTATATAAATTTCAAGTGTACATGATTATCCTTCGATTTTGGTGTGTTACATCATATTCACCACCCAAAGGCTAATTACAATGAATCACCATACCCAAGTGTGTAATTACCCCGTTTACCCTCCTGCCTCCCTCCTAACCTCTGGTAACGACCAATCCAATCTCTGTCTCTATGTCTTTGTTCTCATTTTTATCTTCTATATAGGAATGAGGTCATATGGTATTTGACTTTCTCACTGTGACTTATCTCACTTAGCATAATACCCTCAAGTTCCATCCATGTTGTCACAAATGGTCAGATTTCATTCTCTTTCATGGCTGAGTAGTATTCCATTGTGGAGTAGTATTACATTGTGTATACATACCACATCTTCTTTGTCCATTCATCTCTTTTTTTGTTTGATGGAGATTAGCCCTGAGCTAACATCTACCACCAATCTTCCTCTTTTTGCTGAGGAAGACTGGCCCTAAGCTAACGTCAATGCCCATCTTCTTCTACTTTATATGTGGGATGCCTACCACAGCATGGCTTGCCAAGCAGTGCCATGTCCCCACCTGGGATCCTAACTGGTGAACCGCAGGCCACCAAAGCAGAACATGTGAACTTAACTGCTGGCTCCCATTCATCTCTTAATGGGCACCTAAATGCTTCCAAGTTTTGGCTACTCTGAATGAAGCTGCCATGAACATAAGGGTGAATATGTCTTTACATACTCATGTTTTCATGTTCTTTGCAAAAATACCCAGCAGTGGACTGGCTGGATCATACTGAACTACTATACTTAATCATACTTCTTATTTCTTTTTTTGTTAATTATAGCCATTCTGATGGGTGTAAGTTTGTATCTCATGATAGTGTTCATTTGCATTTCCCTGATAATTAGTGATGCTGAACATCTTTTCTTGTGCTTGCTGGCCATCGGTATATCTTCATTGGAGAAACGTCTTTTGCCCATTTTTGAGTTGGGTTTTTCGTTTATTTGTTGTTGAGATGTATGAGTTCTTTATGTAATTTGGATATTAACAGCTCATACCATACATGTGATGAGCACAAGTTTGAAAATATCTTCTCCCAATTTTCAGGTTGACTTTTCGTTTTGTTGATGGTTTCCTTTGCTGTACAGAAGCTTTTTCATTTGATGTACTCTCATTTGTTTATTTTTTCCCTTTCCTGGCCAGACATGGTACTTGAAAATACACTGCTATGATCGATGTTGAAGAGGATAGTGCCTATGTTTTCCTCTAGAAGTGTTATGGTTTCAGGTCTTACATTCAAGTCCTCTAATGCGCTTTGAGTTAATTTTTGTGTATGATGTAAGATAATGGTCTTCCATCCTTTTGCAGGTAGCTGTCCAGTTTTCCCCATACCATTTATTGAAGAGACTTTCCTTTGTCCAGTGTATTTTCTTTGCTCCCTAGTCAAAAATTAGCTGTCCATATATATATGGGTTTATTTACCTTGCTCTCAATTCTGTTCCATTGATCTGTGTGTGTGTTTTTGTGCCACTACAGTGCTGTTTTGATTACTATAGCCTTGTAGTATATTTTGAAATCAGGGAGTGTGGTCCCTCCATCTTTGTTATTTTATTCTCAGGATTCCCTTTTTTACCAAACCAATGTGAGTTTGCTCCTGGTGAGTTAAATCAGGCTCTCCATCAGAAGTAGCTATCTCACAAAGTAAGGCATATTTGCAGCAAATAGGAGACTATGAGTAATCATCTCCCAAGTCATGGCCTCCCTGAACAAAGGGAAAAAGGGACGTTTATTTCAGATAAGAAATGAATATTCAAAAGGGTAAGGTGGGTATTTCCTTGCACAGGCTCAGTTTGAAAACATGCTTCCACATACACTGTAGGTTATGGTAATAAGGCCTAAGCTCCTCCTGGAGAGATCTTAGCCTTAAAAATAAGGCAAAGATCATAGGCATTGCTCTTGTGATGAGGCTTTGTCTGACCCAGAGAGCTTGGTGATTGCATCTCCTTAACATAAGGAACAGTAACAACTTGGAAAAACAGTTAAAATATCCATACCCACCCTTGAGTTTCTCGGGGTAACTAGTTGGTGACACAAATCCCTCCTCTGGTTTTATCCTGTGCCTTGTTCTTGAGGGGCACAGGTCGAAGGTCCATGTTCTGTGACTGCTGAGCTTGGGCATTGTCATAGGGACCAGAAGAGGAGCTGAATTTCCAGCTACTCTCAAATAGGTTTGTGGCTCACCACAGGCATAGCCCCAAGTTGTTCGTAACAACCACCTGTAATTTTATACTCTCAATGTGTTTAGTATATGTTTCGGATCTGGGCGTACTTGCCCCCAATTCCACCAGCTCTTTATAATCTAGAAACTGAGTTGTCTATCATTCTCTGATGGACCTAGTCTTGCTGCCCAGGAACATGCCACCCCCTTAGAAGCATACCATCCCTAATTGGTGTGGGGTTGGCTAGGATCCAGGGAAGAGCCTGGGGTGAGTAGGGAGTCATTAGTAATCTGTATAGTGTCACCAAAGCAAGAGTTTCAAGACAGAGTGGTTTGCAGGAAAACTCCGAGTCATCAAGCGTCTGTGATGACCTCTCTTGATGTTCAGGCGTGGGCGTCTTTTTAACTCCTGTGTGGTGGATCGAAGGGGCGACTCCTTAGTTTAGGGAAGAGTGTGTGATTAGTAACACCAAGCAAGGCCCTACCCAAATAGGACATAGTAGATCTTGGGACAAACCGCTTTTCCAAGTTTTAAGGAAGACCCAATCTCCTGGCTCATATGGGTGGAGTTTGACCTACATGGACAAGGGAAGTCAGAAGTTTCCATATTTATTGAGTTCTTCTACCACCTGCTTCAGATTGATTATGTGTTTGCCATGGAAACCTCTTTGTCTGGGTTTGTAGCGAATCTGAGTCCTTAGGGAGCAGCCTCCCATGGGTGATTTCCAAGGGGCTATGCTTCATTTGCCTTTTGAAACTACCCTTATCTGAGTGAGGGCTATTAGCAGTAATTTAGCCAGTTTTCCTGCATCTCTTGGCACAATTTTGCTAATGTTTTCTTTAAAGTTTGATTGGCCCACTCAGTTTTTCCAGAAGTTGTGGTCTCTTTGCAGCATGTAGCCCTCCGTTTAATTTTTAAAACTCTGGCTACTTTGGAGGTTATTTTTCATATAAAAGTTGGCCTGTTGTCCCTCTGAATTGATCTTGGCAACCCCAAATGGGCAATTATTTCTTTTAACACTTTGTTACCACATTCGCCCTTTCTGACCTACAAGGAAGGGCTTCAATGCATCCAGTAAATTTATCCACAAACACCAAGAGGAATTTGTACCCTCCAGAGACCATGGACATAACAGTAAAAACAGCTTGCCAGTCTTCCCCCACTAAAGTTTCCCAAATTTGCATTCCTTTGGCCAGGGTCGGTACAGGAGGCCTGGTTTATGCATTATTCTTCTGGTGATAAATTCACTGTCCAGATATTGTTTTCAATAAGTTCTTTTATACCTGGGGTGCTTATGACCTTTGTCAGCCATAGGTATATAAGGTTTCTTTTCCATGATGGGTAGAATCATGAGCACTCTTAAGGAGCCCCCAAGCTGTTTGGGGACCCAAATCTTCCCTCATGGGTTTATCATCCAGCCCTTGACTACTGGAGACCACTGATAACCCTGTGTAGTGGTTTCCATGACTTCATCAGGGGAATTAATACATAGACGGGTAGAATAGGAATTAATGATAATTGGAGAAGCTCTCCTGATATAGCAGCCCTTTTTGCAGCTGCATGTCCCAAATCATTCCCCTTTATATGCTCTGATTCCCCACTTCGATGGCCTTTACAATGGCCACAGCTAGTTCCTTGGGGCTGTGCACCAGAGGATCTCTGGATCAAGTTTGATTTCTCTTACTGCTGCCATTGCAAAGTCCTCTTTCTTTGCAAATGTCTCCATGAGCATGAATTACAGAGAAAGCATATTTAAGGTCTGTGTATATTGTTAGTATTTTTTCTAGTCCCAATTCCAAAGTTCTGATTGATGCAATTATTTCTGCCTTTTGGGTCAAGGTGACTGGTGTCAGCCCCTTGGCTTCTATAGTTTCATGCAGAGACACTACTGCATAATCTGCTCTTCCTTGTCTGTTACTCACAAAGGTGCTCCCATCTACAAATCGTACCTCCTCTGCATTAGGCAATAGTTCACCCTGGAGATCTCTGTGGGTAGAGTAAACCTGATCAATCACTTCTGGTCAAGCATGTGTAATAGGCTCCTTGGAATCAAGGAGCAGGGTAACTTGGTTTAAGGTATGACAAGGTTTTAAAGAAATCTGAGGGGACCCTAACAGCATAGCTTGATATTGTAGTGTTCTATTCTTGGATAGCCAGAGATGTCCTTTAGTCTCTAGTAAGCTAGAGACTTGCTGGGGGCTCCACATCAGTCAAAGTTTGGCCCATCATCACTTTTTCTGCATTCTTGATTAATAGGAAGGTGGCAGCTACAGTTCTCAAGCATGGGAGTCATCATTTTTGCCACAATAATAGGCTACCACGCTTTTAGGGGGTCTCAGCATTTGGGTTAGCACTCCTGTAGCTACTCCCTGTCTGTCACAGGCAAATAGGTCAAATGTTTTGCTCAGGTCTGGTAAGGCCAGTGTAGGTGCTTCCATTAGCAAGTTTTAAGCTTATTGAAAGTTTGGTGACATAGCTTATCCCATTCAAAGGGGTCTATTTCTGGCCCCTGCAGCTTATCTAGAGAGGCTTAGCAATTAATCCAAAGTTAGGGATCTAAATGCAGCAAAAGCCAGCCATCCCCAAGAATCCTCAGAGCTGCCTGTAAGTTTTTGGTGAAGCAAGTTGACATATTACCATTTTCCTCTCTAGGGGAAGGCTGTGTTGTCCCCTTGAAATGATGAACCCCGAGTACTTTACAGTCTCTTTAGATATTTGTGCCTTCCCTTTAGACACTTTATATCCCTTACTGGCTAAGAAGTTTAACATTTTAACTCAGTTTTGACACTACCTGGGCATAGAATCAGATCCCACAGGTTAAGAGTTCAGTCCCACAAAATTACCCTTTGCCTCCCATTTTAGATGCCAATTGTAAGTTCAGGTTGTCACCTGTGCTTCTGAGCAACCAGCCACAGAGTAGATGTTCCCACAACCCTCATTGTGTTTGATTATTTTGATACAGCGGCTCACAGAACTCAGGAAAACATTTTACTTAGCAGCCAGATGGAAGAGATGCATAGAGTAAAATACGTGGGGCAAGGACGTGGAGCTCCCAGACCCTCTCTGGGCATGCCACTCTCCCCAAATCTCCCTGGGTGTTTACCAACCCAGAAGCTCTCTGAAGCCCATCCGTTTGGATTTTAATGGAGACCCCCCTACACAAGCACAGTTGATTACGTCATTGGCCTTTGACAATCGAACTCAATCTTCAGCCCCCTCCTCATCCTGGACCTATGGAGAGGGGGATGGGGCTGAAAATTCCAACCCTGAATCACAAGATAGCTTTCCCTATTTTCCCACATACCAGCCTCCACCCTTAGGGGCTTTCCAAATGTCACCTTATTAACATAAATTCAATGTGGTTGAAAGGGTCTTGTTAGGAATAACAAAAGACACCTCTTTCCCCTTTATTGCTCTGGAGTAATTTCAGGAACTGAGGACTAAAGTAATTATTATAACAATATATGCCTCTATGGCTCTTATATGGGAAATTACAAGAGTTTTTGGATCTCTGTGCCAGAAACAAAATGAAGATATTTACTATTATAAATCCAGTACTGTATAGCATTGACAGCACTACGGTCTTGAACAAACCTACATTCCCCAGTTCTAAAAACGTATTGATTACAAGAAAGATTCATCTTTATGGCTTCTGGCTTCAGGGGGGTATTGTCTTACCCGGGGCCAGCAAACTACCTGCTTCAGTTTTACCTTTACTGACCTGACACTGGCTGCTCACTCCACCTGTCCTTGTGCGTATAATTCTGAGTTAGCTTAACTTAAAATATTTAGTGGAATCTCTTCCTTCTCAGGTGCTGGTGTATCCTGTAATAGGGCCATAAGCCCAATTCCCAAACTTTTGGGATCTTGGATCTCTACTTTATCTTTTTCCCAGCTTATTGAGGCCCCTAGCTTAGATAGCCTGTCACTCCCTAGAGGGGGAGCAAGGCATTCTGGTACATACAGAAAGAAACGCTTAAGTACTTTTTATCCTGTTTCATAGGTCAAGGGGCTCCAGAAAACTTTTGGTCTCCCCTTTGCCTGATACACCTTTGAGACTACATCTTTAACTATTTGAAAGGTTTCTCTTTTAGGTATTCAGCACTGAGAATGTGGCTCCAGTATTGACCAAAAATTTTAACATGTTCTCCTCCTACTGCCAAGGTCACCCCTAGAGCCAACTGGGGAGCCACATGGCCCTGTGACATCTCATCTGTGGTCAAGAGAAGATACCGTGGCTTGACCCTGTTCAATCTCTTCCCTCTCTGGTGATGGTTGGGACAGTCCTGCTGCCAATGCCCTTCCAGATTGCAGTACACACACCCAAATTTGCTGGTGGCTTTCTGGTCACTGGTTGGAGGCTGAGGTCACTCACTCCTTCTCTTCCTCAGGTTACCTTGAACAGACTTGAAGGGACACACCAAACAGGGTGGCTTGCTTTTTCATCTTGTTGTCTTCCTCTTCATGATAATTAGGATCACTGTGATTCCACACAGCATTGGTCTCTGGCACAGGCTATTCACTAAGCCTGCAAATGGCTGATACTGGGTCATATTCATAATATGCTTGTTCCCTAGCATTTAATAGAACAGCTGACTATTCCACAGCCATACGGAGAGTAAATAAGACTCTTCGAATATATGCCAAGACGTGGCTCAGAGCAAAAGTTCTAACACAGCGAGATGAGGGCTGGAAAGAAACTGCGTTTCACAGGCCTTTGTAGGAGATGTTCCCGGTAGGCTGTAAGAACACTGTGCAGAGCCAGTTGTTTCTTAGAGTCCCAAAGGGCTGGAAGCAAGACGCTTTGGGGTTCCTCTCCCCATTTGGAAACAAGGAAGCCCTTTGGGACTGGCAGCTCTAGGCCAATGTGGCACACACAGAGCAGAAGTTCTACTTCCCAAGATCAGGCATTCCAGAAAGTGCATTTCACAGGCCTTAGTACGAGAGGTTCCCTGTGGGCTGTAAGAACACTGGGCAGAGCCAGTTGTTTCTTAGCTTCCCAAAGACCTGGAAGCAAGATGCTTTGGGGTCTGTCTGCCCCATTGGAAACAAGGCAGCCCACTGGGCCTCGCAGCTTTACGCCAATGAAGCACACACAGAGCAGAAGTTCTACTTCAGCCAGACCAGGCCTGCCAAGAAACTGCGTTTCACAGGCCATGGTAAGAGATGTTCCTGGTAGGCTGTAAGAACACTGGGCAGAGCCTCTTGTTTCTTAGCTTACCTAAGAGATAGAAGCAAGATGCTTTCTGGCCTCTCTGCCCCTCTGGAAACGAGGCAGCAATTTGGGCCTGGCAGTTCTAGGCCATTGTAGCACACACAGAGCAGAAGTTGTAGTTCAGCCAGATCATGCCTGCCAAGAAGCTGCATTTCACAGACTTGGTAACTGATGTTCCCAGTAGGCTGTATGAGCACTGGGCAGAGCCACTTGTTTGTAGCTTCCCAAAGAGCTGGAAGCAAGATGCTTTGGGGCCTCTCTGCCCGTTGGAAACTAGGCAGCACTTTGGGCCTGGCAGCTCTAGGGCAAGGAAGCACACCCACAGCAGGAGTCCAACTTTAGCCAGATCAGGCCTGCAAAGAAACTGCGTTTTTCAGGCCTTGGTAAGAGATGTTCCCGGTAGGCTGTAAGAGCACTGGGCAGAGCCAGTTGTCTCTCAGCTTCCCAAAGAGCTGGAAGCAAGATGCTTTGGGGCCTCTCTGCCCCTTTGGAGACAGGACAGCCCTTTGGGCCTGGCAGCTCTAGGCCAATGGAGCACACCCAGAGCAGCAGTTCCACTTCATCCAGATCAGGCCTGCCAAGAAACTGTGTTTCACAGGCCTTTCAAAGAGATGTTACTGGTAGGCTGTAAGAGCACTGGGCAGAGCCTGTTGTTTCTTAGCTTCCCAAAGAGCTGCAAGTAAGATGCTTGGGGCCTCTCTGAACCTTAGAAAACAAGGCAGCCCTTTGGCGCTGGCAGCTCTAGGGCAATGTAGCACACCCAGAGGTGAAGTTCTACTTCCGCCAGATCAGGCCTGCCAAGAAACTGCATTTCACAGGCCTTGATTAGAGATGTTCCTGGTAGGCTGTAAGAGCACCTGGCAGAGCCAGTTGTTTCTTAACTTCCCAAAGAGCTGGAAGCAACATGCTTTGTGGCCTCTCTCCCACTTTTGAAACAAGGCAGCTCATTGGTCCTGGCAAATCTAGGCCAATGGAGCACACCCAGAGCAGAATTTCTACTTCAGGCAGATCAGGCCTGCCAAGGAACTGCGATTCACAGGCCTTTGTATGTGACGTTCCCGGTAGGCTGTGAGAGCACTGGGCAGAGCCACTTGTTTCTTAGCTTCCCACAGAGCTGGAAGCAAGATGCCTTGGGGCCTCTCTGCTCCTTTGGAAACAAGGCAGTCCTTTGGGCCTGGCAGCTCTAGGCCAATGGAGCAAACCCAGAGCAGGAGATCTACCTCAGCCAGATCTGGCCTGGAAAGAAACTGCGTTGCACAGGCCTAGGTAAGAGGTGTTCCCGGTAGGCTCTAAGAGCACTGTGCAGAGCCAGTTGTTTCTTTTCTTCCCAAAGAGCTGGAAGCAAGATGCTGCGGGGCCTCTCTAGAGCTTTGGAAACAAGGCAGCACTTTGGGCCTGACAGCTCTAGGCAAATGTAGCACACCCAGAACAGAAGTTGTACTTCAGCCAGATCAGGCCTGCCAAGATACTGCGTTTCACAGACCCCGGTAAGAGGTGTTCCCGGTAGGCTCTAAGAGCACTGGGCAGAGCCAGTTGTTTTTTTGTTTCCCAAAGAGCTGGAATCAAGATGCTTTGGGGTCTCTCTGTCCCTTTGGAAAGAAGGCAGCCCTTGGGCCTGGCAGCTCTAGGCCCATGTAGCACACCCAGAGCAGAAGTTCTACTTCAGCCAGATCAGGCCTGACCATAAACTGCGTTTCACAGGCCTTGGTAAGAGATGTTCTCAGTAGGCTGTAAGAGCACTGGGCACAGCCAGTTGTTTCTTAGCTTCCCGAACAGCTGGAAGCAGGATGCTTTGGGACCTCTCTGCCCCTTTGCAAACAAGGCGGCCTTTTGGGCCTGGCAGCTCAAGGACGATGGAGCTCACCCAGAGCAGAAGTTCTACTTCACCAGATCAGGCCTGCCAAGAAACTGCGTTTCACAGGCCTTTGTAAAAGATGTTCCCGGTAGGCTGTAAGAGCACTGGGCAGAGCCAGTTGTTTCTTACATTCCTGAAAAGCTGGAAGCAAGATGCTTGGGACCCCTCTGCCCGTTTGGGAACAAGGCAGCCTTTTGGGTCGGGAAGCTCTAGGCCAATGGAGCACACGCAGAGCAGAAGTTCTACTTCACCCTGATCAGGCCTGCAAAGAAACAGCGTTTGACAGGCCTTGGTAAGAGATGTTCCCGGTAGGTGTAAGAGCACTGGGCAGAGCCAGTTGTTTCTTAGCTTCGCAAAGACCGGGAAGCAAGATGCTTTGGGCCTCTCTTCCCCTTGGAAACAGGGCAGCACTTTTGCCTGGCAGCTCTAGGGCAATGGAGCACACCCAGAGCAGAAGTTCTACTTGAGCCAGATGAGGCCTGCCAAGAAACTGCGTTTCACAGGCCATTCAAAGACATGTTCCCGGTAGGCTGTAAGAGCACTGGGCAGAGCGAGTTGCTTCTTAGCTTCCCACAGAGCTGGAAGCAAGATGCTTTGGGGCCTCTCTGCCCCATTGCAAACAAACAAGCCCTCAGGTCCTTGCTGCTCTAGGCCCATGTAGCACACCCAGAGCAAAAGTTCTACTTCAGCCAGATCAGCCCTGCCAAGGAACTGTATTTCACAGGCCTTGGAAAGAGATGTTCCCGGTAGGCTGTAAGAGCACTTGGCAGAGCCTGTTGTTTCTTAGGTTCCCAAACAGCTGGAAGCAACATGCTTTGGGGCCTCTGTCCCCCTTTGGAAACAATGCAGTCCTTTGGCCTGGCAGCTCTAGGCCTATGTAGCACAACCAGAGCAAAAGTTCTACTTCAGCCAGGTCAGGCCTGCCAAGAAACTGCGTTTCACAGGCCTTTCAAAGGGATGTTCTCTTAGGCTGTAAGAGCACTGGGCAGAGCCAGCTGTTTCTTAGTTTCCCGAAGAGCTGGGAGCAAGATTCTTTGGGGACCCTCTCCCCTTTTGGAAACAAGGCCGCCCTTGGGGCCTTGCAGCTCTAGGCCTATGCAGCACACAGAGAGCAGAATTTCTACTTCAGCAAAATCAGGCTTGCTAGGAAACTGCGTATCACAGGACTTGGTAACAGATGTTCATGGTAGGCAGTAAGAGCACTGGGCAGAGCCTGCTGTTTCTTAGCTTCCCAGAGAGCTGGAAGCAAGATGCTTTGGGGCCTCTCTCCCCCTTTCAAAACAAGGCAGCACTTTGGTCCTGGCAAATCTAGGCCAATGGAGCACACCCAGAGCAGAAGTTCTACTTCAGCCACATCAGGCCTGCCAAGAAACTGCATTTCACAGGCCTTGGTTAGAGATGTTCCTGGTAGGCTGTAAGAGCACCTGGCAGAGCCAGTTGTTTCTTAACTTCCCAAAGAGCTGGAAGCAACATGCTTTGTGGCCTCTCTCCCAGTTTTGAAACAAGGCAGCTCATTGGTCCTGGCAAATCTATGCCAATGGAGCACACCCAGAGCAGAAGTTCTACTTCACCCTTATCAGGCCTGCCGAGAAACTGCATTTCACTGGCCTTTGTAAGAGATCTTCCCGGTAGGCTGTAAGAGCCCTGGGCAGAGTGAGTTGGTTCTTAGCTTCCCTGAGAGCTGGAAGCAAGATGCTTTGGGGCCTCTCTGCCCCTTTCCAAACAAGGCAGCCTTTTGGGTCTGGAAGCTCTAGGCCAATGTAGCACACCCAGAGCAGAGGTTCTACTTCAGCCAGATCAGGCCTGCCAAGGAACTGCTTTTCAGAGGCCTTTGTATTTGACATTCCCGGTAGGCTGTGAGAGCATGGTGCATAGCCAGTTGTTTCCTTGTTTCGCAAACAGCTGGAAGCAAGACGCTTTGGGGCCTCTCTGCCCCTTTGGAAACAAGGCAGCACTTTGGGCCTGGCAGCTGTAGGTCAATGGAGCACACCCAGAGCAGAAGTTCTACTTCAGCCAGGTCAGGGCTGCCAAGAAACTGCGTTTCACAGGCCTTTCAAAGAGATGTTCTCTTAGGCTGTAATAGCACGGGGCAGAGCCAGCTGTTTCCTAGCTTCCCGAAGAGCTGGGAGCATGATACTTTGGGGACCCTTTCCCCTTTTGGAAACAAGGCCGCCCTTGGGGCCTTGCAGCTGTAGGCCAATGTAGCACACACAGAGCAGAATTTCTACTTCAGCCAAATCAGGCCTGCTAGGAAACTGCGTATCACAGGAGTTGGTAAGAGATGTTCATGGTAGGCTGTAAGAGCACTGGGCAGAGCCAGCTGTTTCTTAGCTTCCCGAAGAGCTGGAAGGAAGATGCTTTGGGGCCTCTCTGCCCCTTTCCAAACAAGGCAGCCCTTTGGGCCCGGCAGATCTAGGCCAATGGAGCACACCCAGAGCAGAATTTCTACCTCAGCCCATCAGGCCTGCTAGGAAACTGCGTATCACGGGCCTTGGTAAGAGATGTTCCCGGTAGGCTGTAAGAGCACTGGGCACAGCCAGTTGTTTCTTAGCTTCCCGAACAGCTGGAAGCAGGATGCTTTGGGACCTCTCTGCCCCTTTGCAAACAAGGCGGCCTTTTGGGCCTGGCAGCTCAAGGACGATGGAGCACACCCAGAGCAGAAGTTCTACTTCAGCCAGGTCAGGCCTGCCAAGAAACTGCGTTTCACAGGCCTTTGTAAAAGATGTTCCCGGTAGGCTCTAAGAGCACTGGGCAGAGCCAGTTGTTTCTTACATTCCTGAAAAGCTGGAAGCAAGATGCTTGGGACCCCTCTGCCCGTTTGGGAACAAGGCAGCCTTTTGGGTCGGGAAGCTCTAGGCCAATGGAGCACACGCAGAGCAGAAGTTCTACTTCACCCTGATCAGGCCTGCAAAGAAACAGCGTTTGACAGGCCTTGGTAAGAGATGTTCCCGGTAGGTGTAAGAGCACTGGGCAGAGCCAGTTGTTTCTTAGCTTCGCAAAGACCGGGAAGCAAGATGCTTTGGGCCTTTCTGCCCCTTGGAAACAGGCCAGCACTTTTGCCTGGCAGCTCTAGGGCAATGGAGCACACCCAGAGCAGAAGTTCTACTTCAGCCAGATGAGGCCTGCCAAGAAACGGCGTTTCACAGGCCTTGGTAAGAGATGTTCCCGGTAGGCTGTAAGAGCACTGGGCAGAGCCAGCTGTTTCTTAGCTTCCCAGAGAGCTGGAAGCAAGATGCTTTGGGGCCTCTCTGCCCCTTTGCAAACAAACAAGCCCTCAGGTCCTTGCTGCTCTAGGCCCATGTAGCACAACCAGAGCAAAAGTTCTACTTCAGCCAGATCAGGCCTGCCAAGGAACTGCATTTCACAGGCCTTGGAAAGAGATGTTCCCGGTAGGCTGTAAGAGCACCTGGCAGAGCCTGTTGTTTCTTAGGTTCCCAAACAGCTGGAAGCAACATGCTTTGGGGCCTCTGTCCCCCTTTGGAAACAATGCAGTCCTTTGGCCTGGCAGCTCTAGGCCTATGTAGCACAACCAGAGCAGAAGTTCTACTTCAGCCAGGTCAGGCCTGCCAAGAAACTGCTTTTCACAGGCCTTTCAAAGGGATGTTCTCTTAGGCTGTAAGAGCACTGGGCAGAGCCAGCTGTTTCTTAGTTTCCCGAAGAGCTGGGAGCAAGATTCTTTGGGGACCCTCTCCCCTTTTGGAAACAAGGCCACCCTTGGGGCCTTGCAGCTCTAGGCCTATGCAGCACACAGAGAGCAGAATTTCTACTTCAGCCGAATCAGGCTTGCTAGGAAACGGCGTATCACAGGACTTGGTAAGAGATGTTCATGGTAGGCAGTAAGAGCACTGGGCAGAGCCTGCTGTTTCTTAGCTTCCCAGAGAGCTGGAAGCAAGATGCTTTGGGGCCTCTCTCCCCCTTTCAAAACAAGGCAGCACTTTGGTCCTGGCAAATCTAGGCCAATGGAGCACACCCAGAGCAGAAGTTCTACTTCGGCCACATCAGGCCTGCCAAGAAACTGCATTTCACAGGCCTTGGTAAGAGATCTTCCCTAAAGGCTGTAAGAGCACTTGGAGAGCGCGTTGTTTCTTAGCTTCCGAAAGAGATGGAATCAAGATGCATTGGGGCCACTCTAGCCCCTTTGGAAACAAGGCAGCACGTTGGGCCTGGCAGCTCTAGGGCAATGGAGCACACACAGAGCAGAAATTCTACTTCAGCCAGGTCAGGCCTGCCAAGGAACTGTGTTTCCCAGGCCTTTGTATGTGACGTTCCCGGTAGGCTGTGAGAGCACTGTGCCGAGCCAGTTGTTTTAGATTCCCACAGAGCTGGAAGCAAGATGCTTTGGGGCCTGTCTCCCCCTTTGGATTCAAGGCAGCCCTTAGGTCCTGGTAGCTCTAGGCCAATGTAGCATACCCAGAGCAGAAGTTCTAGTTCTTCCAGATCAGGCCTGCCCAGAAAGTGCGTTTCACAGGCCTTGGTAAGAGATGTTCTCTTAGACTGTAAGAGCACTGGGCACAGCCAGTTGTTTCTTAGCTTCTCAAGAGGTGGAAGCAAGATGCTTTGGGGCCTCTCTGCCCCTTTGCAAACTAGGCAGCCCTTTGGGCCTGGCAGCTCTAGGGCAATGGAGCACACCCAGAGCAGAAGTTCTACTTCAGCCCGATCAGGCCTGCCAAAAAACTGCGTTTCACAGGCCTTGGTAAGAGGTGTTCCCGGAAGGCTGTAAGTGCACCTATCAGAGCCAGTTGTTTCTTAGCTTTAAAAATAGCTGGAAGCAACATGATTTGGGGCCTCTCTCCCCCTTTGGAAACAAGGCAGCCCTTAGGTCCTGGTAGCTCTAGGCCAATGTAGCATACCCAGAGCAGAAGTTCTACTTCATCTTGATCAGGCATGCCAAGAAACTGAGTTTCACAGGCCTTGGAAAGAGATGTTTCCGGTAGACTGTAAGAGCACCTGGCAGAGCCTGTTGTTTCTTAGGTTCCCAAACAGCTGGAAGCAAGATGCTTTGGGGCCTCTGTCTCCCTTTGAAAACAATGCAGCCATTTGGCCTGGCAGCTCTAGGCCTATGTAGCAAAACCAGAGCGGAAGTTCTACTTCAGCCCAGTCAGGCCTGCCAAGAAACTGCATTTCACTGGCCTTTGCAAGAGATCTTCCCGGTAGGCTGTAAGAGCCTTGGGCAGAGTGAGTTGGTTTTTAGCTTCCCAGAGAGCTGGAAGCAAGATGCTTTGGGGCATCTCTGCCCCTTTCCAAACAAGGCAGCCTTTTGGGTCTGGAAGCTCTAGGCCAATGTAGCACACCCAGAGCAGAAGTTCTACTTCAGCCAGATCAGGCCTGCCAAGGAACTGCGTTTCAGAGGCCTTTGTATGTGACGTTCCCGGTAGGCTGTGAGAGCATGGTGCAGAGCCAGTTGTTTCCTTGTTTCGCAAACAGCTGGAAGCAAGACGCTTTGGGCCTCTCTGCCACTTTGGAAACAAGGCAGCACTTTGGGCCTGGCAGCTCTAGGGCAATGGAGCACACCCAGAGCAGAAGTTCTACTTCAGCCAGGTCAGGCCTGCCAAGAAACTGCATTTCACAGGCCCTGGTAAGAGATGTTCTCTTAAGCTGTAAGAGCACGGGGCAGAGCCTGCTGTTTCTTAGCTTCCCGAAGAGCTGGAAGGAAGATGCTTTCGGGCCTCTCTGCCCCTTTCCAAACAAGGCAGCCCTTTGGGCCCGGCAGATCTAGGCCAATGGAGCACACCCAGAGCAGAATTTCTACTTCAGCCCATCAGGCCTGCTAGGAAACTGCATATCACGGGCCTTGGTAAGAGATGTTCGCGGTAGGCTGTAAGAGCACTGGGCAGAGCCTGCTGTTTCTTAGCTTCCCAGAGAGCTGGAAGCAAGATGCTTTGGGGCCTCTCTCCCCCTTTCAAAACAAGGCAGCACTTTGGTCCTGGCAAATCTAGGCCAAAGGAGCACACCCAGAGCAGAAGTTCTACTTCAGCCACATCAGGCCTGCCAAGAAACTGCATTTCACAAGCCTTGGTAAGAGATCTTCCCTAAAGGCTGTAAGAGCACTTGGAGAGCGCGTTGTTTCTTAGCTTCCCAAAGAGATGGAATCAAGATGCTTTGGGGCCTCCCTCCCCTTTGGAAACAAGGCAGCACGTTGGGCCTGGCAGCTCTAGGGCAATGGAGCACACACAGAGCAGAAATTCTACTTCAGCCAGGTCAGGCCTGCCAAGGAACTGCGTTTCAGAGGCCTTTGTATGTGACGTTCCCGGTAGGCTGTGAGAGCAGTGTGCCGAGCCAGTTGTTTTAGATTCCCACAGAGCTGGAAGCAAGATGCTTTGGGGCCTCTCTCGACCTTTGGACACAAGGCAGGCGTTTGGGCCTGGCAGCTCTAGGCCCATGAAGCACACCCACAGCAGAAGTTCTACTTCAGCCAGATCAGGCCTGCCCAGAAACTGCGTTTCACAGGCCTTGGTAAGAGGTGTTCCCGGGAGGCTGTAAGTGCACCTATCAGAGCCAGTTGTTTCTTAGCTTTAAAAATAGCTGGAAGCAAGATGCTTTGGGGCCTCTGTCCCCCTTTGGAAACAATGCAGTCCTTTGGCCTGGCAGCTCTAGGCCTATGTAGCACAACCAGAGCAGAAGATCTACTTCAGCCAGCTCAGGGCTGCCAAGAAACTGCGTTTCACAGGCCTTTCAAAGAGATGTTCTCTTAGGCTGTAAGAGCACGGGGCAGAGAAAGCTGTTTCCTAACTTCCCGAAGAGCTGGAAGGAAGATGCTTTGGGACCTCTCTGCCCCTTTCCAAACAAGGCAGCCCTTTGGGCCCGGCAGATCTAGGCCAATGGAGCACACCCAGAGCAGGATTTCTACTTCAGCCCATCAGGCCTGCTTGGAAACTGCGTATCACGGGCCTTGGTAAGAGATGTTTCCGGTAGGCTGTAGGAGCTTGGGCACAGCCAGTTGTTTCTTAGCTTCCCGAACAGCTGGAACCAGGATGCTTTGGGACCTCTCTGCCCCTTTGCAAACAAGGTGGCCTTTTGGGCCCGGCAGCTCAAGGACGATGGAGCACACCCAGAGCAGAAGTTCTACTTCAGCCAGATCAGGCCTGCCAAGAAACTGCGTTTCACAGGCCTTTGTAAAAGATGTTCCCGGTAGGCTGTAAGAGCACTGGGCAGAGCCAGTTGTTTCTTACATTCCTGAAAAGCTGGAAGCAAGATGCTTGGGACCCATCTGCCCGTTTGGGAACAAGGCAGCCTTTTGGGTCGGGAAGCTCTAGGCTAATGGAGCACACGCAGAGCAGAAGTTCTACTTCACCCTGATCAGGCCTGCAAAGAAGCTGCTTTTCACAGGCCTTTCAGAGACATGTTCCTGGTAGGCTGTAAGAGCACGGGGCAGAGCGAGTTGGTTCTTAGCTTCCCAGAGAGCTGGAAGCAAGATGCTTTGGGGCCTCTCTGCTCTTGGGAAACATGGCAGCACCTTGGGCCTGGCAGCTCTAGGGCAATGGAGCACACCCAGAGCAGAAGTTCTACTTCAGCCAAATCAGGCCTGCCAAGAAACGGCATTTCACAGGCCTTGGTAAGAGATGTTCCCGGTAGGCTGTAAGAGCACTGGGCAACGCCAGATGTTTCTTAGCTTCCCGAAGACCTGGAAGCAAAATGCTTTGGTGCCACACTCTCACTTTGGAATCAAGGCAGCCCTTTGGGCCAGGTAGCTCTAGGCCAATGGAGCACACCCAGAGCAGAAGTTCTAATTCGGCCAGTTCAGGCCACCAACAAACTGCGTTTCACAGGCCTTGGTAAGAGATGTTCACAGTAGGCTGTAAGAGCACTGGGCAGAGCCAGTTGTTTTTTAGCTTCCCAAAAGTGCTGGAGGCAAGATGCTTTCGGACCTCTCTCCCCCTTTGGAGACAAGGCCGCCCAAAGGTCCTGGTAGCTCTAGGCCTATGTAGCACAACCAGAACAGAAGTTCTACTTCAGCCAGGTCAGGCCTGCCAAGAAACTGCGTTTCACAGGCCTTTCAAAGAGATGTTCTCTTAGGCTGTAAGAGCACTGGGCAGAGCCAGCTGTTTCTTAGCTTCCCGAAGAGCTGGGAGCAAGATTCTTTGGGTCCACTCTCTGTATTTGGAAACAAGGCAGCACTTTGAGCCTGGCAGCTCCAGGGCAATGGAGCACACCCAGAGCAGAAGTTATACTTCAGCCAGGTCAGGCCTGCCAAGGAACTACGTTTCACAAGCCTTTGTATGTGACGTTCCCGGTAGGCTGTGAGAGCACTGTGGAGAGCCAGTTGTTTCTTAGCTTCCCAAAGATTTGGAAGCAAGATACTTTGGGGACTCTCAGCCCCTTTGGAAACAAGGCGGCCCTTTGGGCCTGGCAGCTCTAGGCCAAAGTAGCACGCCCAGAGCAGGAGTTCTACTTCAGCCAGATCAGGCCTGCCAAGAAACTGCGTTTCACAGGCCTTGGTAAGAGATGTTCCCGGTAGGCTGTGAGAGCACTGTGGAGAGCCAGTTGCTTTAGCTTCCCACAGAGCTGGAAGCAAGATGCTTTGGGGCCTCTCTCTCCCTTTGGACACAAGGCAGCCGTTTGGGCCTGGCAGCTCTAGGCCAATGGAGCACACCCACAGCAGAAGTTCTACTTCGGGCAGACCAGTCCTGCCCAGAGACTGCGTTTCACAGCCCTTGGTAAGAGATGTTCACAGTAGGCTGTGAGAGCACTGGGCAGAGCCAGTTGTTTTTTAGCTTCCCAAAGTGCTGGAGGCAAGATGCTTTGGGGCCTCTCTCCCCCTTTGGAAACAAGGCAGCCCTTAGGTCCTGGTAGCTCTAGGCCTATGTAGCACAACCAGAACAGAAGTTCTACTTCAGCCAGGTCAGGCCTGCCAAGAAACTGCGTTTCACAGGCCTTTCAAAGAGATGTTCTCTTAGGCTGTAAGAGCACTGGGCAGAGCCAGCTGTTTCCCAGCTTCCCGAAGAGCTGGGAGCAAGATGCTTTGGGTCCACTCTCCGTCTTTGGAAACAAGGCAGCCCTTTGGGCCTGGCAGCTCTAGGGCAATGGAGCACACCCAGAGCAGAAGTTCTACTTCAGCCAGGTCAGGCCTGCCAAGAAACTGCGTTTCACAGGCCTTTCAAAGACATGTTCCCGGTAGGCTGTAAGAGCACGGGGCAGAGCGAGTTGGTTCTTAGCTTCCCAGAGAGCTGGAAGCAAGATGCTTTGGGGCCTCTCTGCCCCTTTGGAAACAAGGCAGCACCTTGGGCCTGGCAGCTCTAGGGCAATGGAGCACACCCAGAGCAGAAGTTCTACTTCAGCCAAATCAGGCCTGCCAGGAAACGGCGTTTCACAGGCCTTGGTAAGAGATGTTCCCGGTAGGCTGTAAGAGCACTGGGCAACGCCAGATGTTTCTTAGCTTCCCGAAGAGCTGGAAGCAAGATGCTTTGGTGCCACTCTCTCACTTTGGAATCAAGGCAGCCCTTTGCGCCAGGTAGCTCTAGGCCAATGGAGCACACCCAGAGCAGAAGTTCTACTTCGGCCAGTTCAGGCCACCAACAAACTGCGTTTCACAGGCCTTGGTAAGAGATGTTCCCGGTAGGCTGTAAGAGCACTGGGCAACGCCAGATGTTTCTTAGCTTCCCGTAGAGCTGGAAGCAAGATGCTTTGGGGCCTCTCCTCCCCTTTGCAAACAAGGCGGCCCTTTGGGCCAGGCAGCTCTAGGCCAATGGAGCACACCCAGAGCAGAAGTTCTACTTCAGCTAGATCAGGCCACCAACAAAGTGCGTTTCACAGGCCTTGGTAAGAGATTGTCTCTTCGGCTGTAAGAGCACTGGGCAGAGCCAGTTGTTTCTTAGCTTCCCAAAGAGCTGGAAGCAAGATGCTTTTGGGGCTCCCTGCCCCTTTGCCAACAAGGCCGACCTTTGGGCCTTTCAGCTCTAGGCCAATGGAGCACACCCAGAGCAGAAGTTCTACCTCAGCCAGATAAGGCCTGCCAAGAAACTGCGTTTCAAAGGCTTTGGTAAGAGATGTTCCCGGTACTCTGTTAGAGCACTGGGCAGAGACAGTTGTTTCTTAGCTTCCCAAAGAGCTGGAAGCAAGATGCTTTGGGGCCTCTCTGCCCCTTTGCAAACAAGGCATCCCTTTGGGCCTTTCAGCTCTAGGCCAATGGAGCACACCCAGAGCAGAAGTCCTACTTCAGCCAGATCAGGCCTGCCAAGGAACTGCGTTTCAGAGGCCTTTGTATGTGACGTTCCCGGTAGGCTGTGAGAGCACGGTGCAGAGCCAGTTGTTTCCTTGTTTCCCAAACAGCTGGAAGCAAGACGCTTTGGGGCCTCTCTGCCCCTTTGGAAACAAGGCAGCACGTTGGGCCTGGCAGCTCTAGGGCAATGGAGCACAACCAGAGCAGAAGTTCTACTTCTTCCAGATCAGGCCTGCCTAGACAGTGCGTTTCACAGGCCTTGATAAGAGATGTTCTCTTAGGCTATAAGAGCACTGGGCACAGCCAGTTGTTTCTTAGCTTCCCAAGAGGTGGAAGCAAGATGCTTTGGGGCCTCTCTCCCCCTTTGGAAACAAGGCAGCCCTTTGGGCCTTTCAGCTCTAGGGCAATGGAGCACGCCCAGAGCAGAAGTTCTACTTCAGCCAGTTCAGGCCTGCCAAGAAACTGCGTTTCACAGGCCTTGGTAAGAGATGTTCCCGGTAGGCTGTAAGAGCACTGGGCAGAGCCAGCTGTTTCTTAGCTTCCCGAAGAGCTGCCAGCAAGATGCTTTGGGTCCACTCTCCGTCTTTGGAAACAAGGCAGCCCTTTGGGCCTGGCAGCTCTAGGGCAATGGAGCACACCCAGAGCAGAAGTTCTACTTCATCCAGATCAGGCCTGCCAGGAAACAGCGTTTCACAGGCCTTGGTAAGAGATGTTCCCGGTAGGCTCTAAGAGCACTGGGCAGAGCCAGTTGTTTCTTACATTCCTGAAAAGCTGGAAGCAAGATGCTTGGGACCCCTCTGCCCGTTTGGGAACAAGGCAGCCTTTTGGGTCGGGAAGCTGTAGGCCAATGGAGCACACGCAGAGCAGGAGTTCTACTTCAGCCTGATCAGGCCTGCAAAGAAACAGCGTTTGACAGGCCTTGGTAAGAGATGTTCCCGGTAGGTGTAAGAGCACTGGGCACAGCCAGTTGTTTCTTAGCTTCCCAAGAGGTGGAAGCAAGATGCTTTGGGGCCTCTCTCCCCCTTTGGAAACAAGGCAGCCCTTTGGGCCTTTCAGCTCTAGGGCAATGGAGCACACCCAGAGCAGAAGTTCTACCTCAGCCAGATCAGGCCTGCCAAGAAACTGCTTTTCACAGGCCTTCGTAAGAGGTGTTCCCGGAAGGCTGTAAGAGTACCTGGCAGAGCGAGTTGTTTCTTAGCTTCAAAAACAGCTGGAAGCAACATGATTTGGGGCCTCTCTCCCCCTTTGGAAACAAAGCAGCCTTTGTGCCTGGCAGCTCTAGGCCAAAGTAGCACACCCAGAGCACAAGTTCTACCTCAGCCAGATAAGGCCTGTCAAGAAGCTGCGTTTCACAGGCCTTTGTATGTGACGTTCCCGGTTGGCTTTGAGAGCACTGTGCAGAGCCAGTTGTTTTAGCTTCCCAGAGAGCAGGAAGCAAGATGCTTTGGGGCCTCTCTCACACTTTGGAAATAAAGGCAGCCCTTTGGGCCTGGCAGCCCTAGGCCAATGGAGTACACCCAGAGCAGAAGTTCTACCTCAGCCAGATCAGGCCTTCCAAGAAACTGCGTCTCACAGGCCTTTCTCTGTCACGTTGCCGGTAGGCTGTGAGAGCACTGTGCAGAGCCAGTTGTTTCTTAGCTTCCCAAAGATTTGGAAGCAAGATACTTTGGGGATTCTCAGCCCCTTTGGAAACATGGCGGCCCTTTGGGCCTGGCAGCTCTAGGCCAAAGTAGCACGCCCAGAGCAGGAGTTCTACTTCAGCCAGATCAGGCCTGCCAAGAAACTGCGTTTCACAGGCCTTGGTAAGAGATGTTCCCGGTAGGCTGTGAGAGCACTGTGGAGAGCCAGTTGCTTTAGCTTCCCACAGAGCTGGAGCAAGATGCTTTGGGGCCTCTCTCTCCCTTTGGACACAAGGCAGCCGTTTGGGCCTGGCAGCTCTAGGCCAATGGAGCACACCCACAGCAGAAGTTCTACTTCAGGCAGATCAGTCCTGCCCAGAAACTGCGTTTCACAGCCCTTGGTAAGAGATGTTCACGGTAGGCTGTGAGAGCACTGGGCAGAACCAGTTGTTTTTTAGCTTCCCAAAGTGCTGGAGGCAAGATGCTTTGGGGCCTCTCTCACCCTTTGGAAACAAGGCAGCCCTTAGGTCCTGGTAGCTCTAGGCCTATGTAGCACAACCAGAACAGAAGTTCTACTTCAGCCAGGTCAGGCCTGCCAAGAAACTGCGTTTCACAGGCCTTTCAAAGAGATGTTCTCTTAGGCTGTAAGAGCACTGGGCAGAGCCAGCTGTTTCTTAGTTTCCCGAAGAGCTGGGAGCAAGATGCTTTGGGTCCAGAGGCTACATCACGTGGCAATCGTTAAGCAAATGAAACACACAAGGGCGTGGAGACCTGAGGAAAATGAAACCCTCAAATATCTACCCTCTGAAACTGAGGAAGATGGTCAAGAGAGGCTGGCTTCAGGTAGCAAACTTTATGCAAAAGAAACACACAAGGGCGTGGAGACCTGGGGAAAAAGCAGCACTGAGAAATCTACCCTCTGAAACTGACGAGGATGGGCAACAGAGACTACCTCAGGTGGCAATCGTTAAGCAAAAGAAACACACAAGGGCGTGGAGACCTGGGGAAAAAGCAACACTGAGAAATCCACCCTCTGACACTGACGAACATGGGCAAAAGAAGCTAGCTCAGGTTGCAACCTTTAAGCAAGAACAAAAAAAGACGCAAGGGCGGGGAGAGCTGGAGAAAAAGCAACACTGAGAAATCTACCCTCTGAAACCGAAGAAGATGGGCAACACAGGCTAGCTCAGGTGGCAATCTTTAAGCAAAAAAAATAAAATAAAGAAATACAATGGCGAGGAGACCCGGTCAAAAAGCAGCCCTGACAAATGTACCCTCTGAAACTGAGGAAGCAGGGCAACAGTGCCTAGCTCAGGTGACAATGTTTAAGCAAAAGAAACACACAAGGCGTGGGGAGCTGGCGAAAAGGCAACACTGAGAAATCCACCCTCTGAAACGGACGGAGATGGGCAACAGAGGCTACCTCAGGTGGCAAATGTTGAGCAAAAGAAACACACAAGGGCGTGGAGACCTGGGGAGAAGCAACACGGAGAAATCCACCCTCTGAAACTGAGGAAGATGGACAACAGAGGCTACCTCAGGTGGCAATCGTTAAGCAAAAACAAAACACAAAGGCCTGGAGAGGTGGGGAAAAAGCAACCCTGAAATATCTACCCTCTGAAACTGAGGAAGATGGGCAAGAGAGGCTGGCTTCAGGTGGCAAACTTTAAGCAAAAGAAACACACAAGGGCGTGGAGACCTGGGGAAAAAGCAGCACTGAGAAATCTACCCTCTGTAACTGACGAGGATGGGCAACAGAGGCTACCTTAGGTGGCAATCGTTAAGCAAAAGAAACACACAAGGGCGTGGAGACCTGGGGAAAAACCAACACTGAGAAATCAACCCTCTGAAACTGAGGAAGATGGGCAACAGACGCTACCTCAGGTTGCAATCGTTAAGCAAAAACAAAAGACAAAGGCTTGGAGACCTGGGGAAAAAGCAACCCTGAAATATCTACCCTCTGAAACTGAGGAAGATGGACAAGAGAGGCTGGCTTCAGGTGGCAAACTTTAAGGAAAAGAAACACACAAGGGCATGGAGACCTGGGGAAAAAGTAGCACTGAGAAATCTACCCACTGAAACTGACGAGGATGGGCAACAGAGGCTACCTCAGGTGGCAATCGTTAAGCAAAAGAAACACACAAGGGCCTGGAGACCTGGGGAAAAAGCAACACGCAGAAATCCACCCTCTCAAACTGAGGAAGATGGGCAAGAGAGGCTACCTCAGGTGGCAATCGTTAAGCAAAAACAAAGCACAAAGGCGTGGAGACCTGGGGAAAAAGCAACCCTGAAATATCTACCCTCTGAAACTGAGGAGGATGGGCAAGAGAGGCTGGCTTCAGGTGGCAAACTTTAAGCAAAAGACACACACAAGGGAGTGGAGACCTGGGGAAAAAGCAACACGGAGAAATCCACCCTCTGAAACTGAGGAAGATGGGCAACAGAGGCTAGCTCAGGTGGCAATCTTTAAGCAAAAATAATAACATAAAGAAATACAATGGCGAGGAGACCCGGTCAAAAAGCAACCCTGAAAAAGATACCCTCTGAAACTGAGGAAGCAGGGCAACAGTGCCTAGCTCAGGTGACAATCTTTAAGCAAAAGAAACACACAAGGGCGTGGGGAGCTGGCGAAAAGGCAACACTGAGAAATCCACCCTCTGAAACGGACGAAGATGGGGAACACAGGCTAGCTCAGGTGGCAATCTTTGAGCAAAAGAAACACACAAGGGCGTGGAGAACTGGGGAAAAAGCAACACGGAGAAATCCACCCTCCGAAACTGAGGAAGATGGGCAACAGAGGCTACCTCACGTGGCAATCGTTAAGCAAAAACAAAACCCAAAGGCGTGGAGACCTGGGGAAAAAGCAACCCTGAAATATCTACCCTCTGATACTGAGGAAGATGGGCAAGAGAGGCTGGCTTCAGGTGGCAAACTTTAAGCAAAAGAAACACACAAGGGCGTGGAGACCTGGGGAAAAAGCAACACTGAGGAATCCACCCTCTGAAACTGAGGAAGATGGGCAACAGAGGCTACCTCAGGTGGCAATCGTTAAGCAAAAACAAAACCCAAAGCCGTGGAGACCTGGGGAAAAAGCAACCCTGAAATATCTACCCTCTGAACTGAGGAAGATGGGCAAGAGAGGCTGGATTCAGGTGGCAAACGTTAAGCAAAAGAAACACACAAGGGCGTGGAGACCTGGGGAAAAAGCAACACGGAGAAATCCACCCTCTGAAACTGAGGAAGATGGGCAACAGAGGCTAACTCAGGTGGCAATCGTTAAGCAAAAACATAACACAAAGGCGTGGAGACGTGGGGAAAAAGCAACCCTGACATATCTAAGCTCTGAAACTGAGGAAGATGGGCAAGAGAGGCTGGCTTCAGGTGGCAAACTTTAAACAAAAGAAACACACAAGGGCGTGAGACCTGGGGAAAAGCAACACTGAGAAATCCACCCTCTGAAACTGACGAACATGGGGAAAAGAAGCTAGCTCAGGTTGCAACCTTTAAGCAGAAGAAAAAAAAGACGCAAGGGCGTGGAGAGCTGGCGAAAAAGCAACACTGAGAAATCTACCCTCTGAAACCGAAGAAGATGGGCAACAGAGGCAAGCTCAGGTGGCAATCTTTAAGCAAAAAAAATAAAATAAAAAAATACAATGGCGAGAAGACCCGGTCAAAAAGCAACCCTGAAAAAGGTACCCTCTGAAACTGAGGAAGCAGGGCAACAGTGCCTAGCTCAGGTGACAATCTTTAAGCAAAAGAAACACACAAGGGCGTGGGGAGCTGGCGAAAAGGCAACACCGAGAAATCCAGACTCTGAAACGGACGAAGATGGGCAACAGAGGCTAGCTCAGGTGGCAATCTTTAAGCAAGAGAAACACACAAGGGCGTGGAGACCTGGGGAAAAAGCAACACGGAGAAATCCACCCTCTTAAACTGAGGAATGTGGGCAACAGAGGCTACCTCAGGTTGCAATCGTTAAGCAAAAACAAAGCACAAAGGCGTGGAGACCTGGGGAAAAAGCAACCCTGAAATATCTACCCTCTGCAACTGAGGAAGATGGGCAAAGAGGCTGGCTTCAGGTGGCAAACTTTAAACAAAAGAAACACACAAGGGCGTGGAGACCTGGGGAGAAGCAACACTGAGAAATCCACCCTCTGAAACTGAGGAAGATGGACAACAGAGGCTACCTCAGGTGGCAATCGTTAAGCAAAAACAAAACCCAAAGGCGTGGAGACCTGGGGAAAAAGCAACCCTGAACTATCTACGCTCTGAAACTGAGGAAGATGGGCAAGAGAGGCTGGCTTCAGGTGGCAAACGTTAAGCAAAAGAAACACACAAGGGCGTGGAGACCTGGGGAAAAAGCAGCACTGAGAAATCGACCCTCTGTAACTGACGAGGATGGGCAACAGGGGCTACCTTAGGTGGCAATCGTTAAGCAAAAGAAACACACAAGGGCGTGGAGACCTGGGGAAAAACCAACACTGAGAAATCAACCCTGTGAAACTGAGGAAGATGGGCAACAGACGCTACCTCAGGTTGCAATCGTTAAGCAAAAACAAAACCCAAAGGCGTGGAGACCTGGGGAAAAAGCAACCCTGAAATATCTACCCTCTGAAACTGAGGAAGATGGGTAAGAGAGGCTGGCTTCAGGTGGCAAACTTTAAGCAAAAGAAACACACAAGGGCGTGGAGACCTGGGGAAAATGCAGCACTGAGAAATCGACCCTCTGAAACTCACGAGGATGGGCAACAGAGGCTACCTCAGGTGGCAAACGTTAAGCCAAAGAAACACACAAGGGCGTGGAGACCTGGGGAAAAAGCAACACGGGGAAATCCACCCTCTGAAACTGAGGAAGATGGCCAACAGAGGCTACCTCAGGTGGCAATCGTTAAGCAAAAACAAAAGACAAAGGCGTGGAGACCTGGGGAAAAAGCAACCCTGAAATATCTACCCTCTGAAACTGAGGAAGATGGGCAAGAGAGGCTGGCTTCAGGTGGCAAACTTTAAGCAAAAGAAACACACAAGAGCGTGGAGACCTGGGGCAAAAGTAGCACTGAGAAATCTACCCTCTGAAACTGACGAGGATGGGCAACAGAGGCTACCTCACGTGGCAATCGTTAAGCAAAAGAAACACACAAGGTCCTGGAGACCTGGGGAAAAAGCAACACGCAGAAATCCACCCTCTCAAACTGAGGAAGATGGGCAACAGAGGCTAGCTCAGGTGGCAATCTTTAAGCAAAAATAATAACATAAAGAAATACAATGGCGAGGAGACCCGGTCAAAAAGCAACCCTGAAAAAGGTACCCTCTGAAACTGAGGAAGCAGGGCAACAGTGCCTAGCTCAGGTGACAATCTTTAAGCAAAAGAAACACACAAGGGCGTGGGGAGCTGGCGAAAAGGCAACACTGAGAAATCCACCCTCTGAAACGGACGAAGATGGACACCAGAGGCTAGCTCAGGTGGCAATCTTTAAGCAAAAGAAACACACAAGGGCGTGGAGACCTTGGGAAAAAGCAACACGGAGAAATCCACCCTCTGAAACTGAGGAACATGGTCAACAGAGGCTACCTCAGGTGGCAATCGTTAAGCAAAAACAAAACACAAAGGCGTGGAGACCTGGGGAAAAAGCAACCCTGAAATATCTACCCTCTGAAACTGAGGAAGATGCGCAAGAGAGGCTGGCTTCAGGTGGCAAACGTTAAGCAAAAGAAACACACAAGGGCGTGGAGACCTGGGGAAAAAGCAACACGGAGAAATCCACCCTCTGAAACTGAGGAAGATGGGCACGAGAGGCTAGCCCACGTGGCAATCGTTAAGCAAAAACAAAACCCAAAGGCGTGGAGACCTGGGGAAAAAGTAAACCTGAAATATCTACCCTCTGAAACTGAGGAAGATGGGCAAGAGAGTCTGGCTTCAGGTGGCAAACTTTAAGCAAAAGAAACAAACAAGGGCGTGGAGACCTGGGGAAAAAGCAGCACTGAGAAATCGACCATCTGAAACTGACGAGGATGGGCAACAGAGGCTACCTCAGGTGGCAATCGTTAAGAAAAAGAAACACACAAGAGCGTGGATTCCTGGGGAAAAAGCAACACGGAGAAATCCACCCTCTGAAACTGAGGAACATGGGCAAAAGAAGCTAGCTCAGGTTGCAACCTTTAAGCAGAAAAAAAAAAGACGCAAGGTAGTGGAGAGCTGGCGAAAAAGCAACACTGAGAAATCTACCCTCTGAAACCGAAGAAGATGGGCAATAGAGGCTAGCTCAGGTGGCAATCTTTAAGCAAAAGAAACAGACAAGGGCGTGGAGACCTGGGGAAAAAGCAACACGGAGAAATCCACCCTCTGAAACTGAGGAACATGGGCAACAGAGGCTACCTCAGGTGGCAATCGTTAAGCAAAAACAAAACACAAAGGCGTTGAGACCTGGGGAAAAAGCAACCCTGAAATATCTACCCTCTGAAACCGAGGAAGATGGGCAAGAGAGTCTGGCTCCAGGTGGCAAATTTTAAGCAAAAGAAACACACAAGGGCGTGGAGACCTTGGGAAAAAGCAACACGGAGAAATCCACCCTCTGAAACTCAGGAAGATGGGCAAGAGAGGCTAGCCCAGGTGGCAATCGTTAAGCAAAAACAAAAACCAAAGGCGTGGAGACCTGGGGAAAAAGCAACCCTGAAATATCTACACTCTGAAACTGAGGAAGATGGGCAAGAGAGGCTGGCTTCAGGTGGCAAACTTTAAGCAAAAGAAACACACAAGGGCGTGGAGACCTGGGGAAAAAGTAGCACTGAGAAATCTACCCCCTGAAACTGACGAGGATGGGCAACAGAGGCTACCTCAGGTGGCAATCGTTAAGCAAAAGAAACACACAAGGGCGTGGAGAGCTGGCGAAAAAGCAACACGGAGAAATCCACCCTCTGAATTTGACGAACATGGGCAAAAGAAGATAGCTCAGGTTGCAACCTTTAAGCAGAAAAAAAAAAGACGCAAGTGTGTGGAGAGCTGGCGAAAAAGCAACACTGAGAAATCTACCCTCTGAAACCGAAGAAGATGGGCAATAGAGGCTAGCTCAGGTGGCAATCTTTAAGCAAAAGAAACACACAAGGGCGTGGAGACATGGGGAAAAAGCAACACGGAGAAATCCACCCTCCGAAACTGAGGAAGATGGGCAAGAGAGGCTGGCTTCAGGTGGCAAACTTTAAGCAAAAGAAACACACAAGGGCGTGGAGACCTTGGGAAAAAGCAACACTGAGAAATCAACCCTCTGAAACTGAGGAAGATGGGCAACAGACGCTACCTCAGGTTGCAACCGTTAAGCAAAAACAAAACCCAAAGGCGTGGAGACCGGGCAAACAGCAACCCTGAAATATCTACCCTCTGAAACTGAGGAAGATGGGCAAGAGAGGCTGGCTTCAGGTGGCAAACGTTAAGCAAAAGAAACACACAAGGGCGTGGAGACCTGGGGAAAAAGCAACACGGAGAAATCCACCCTCTGAAACTCAGGAAGATGGGCAAGAGAGGCTAGCCCAGGTGGCAATCGTTAAGCAAAAACAAAACCCAAAGGCGTGGAGACCTGGGGAAAAAGCAACCCTGAAATATCTACCCTCTGAAACTGAGGAAGATGGGCAAGAGAGGCTGGCTTCAGGTGGCAAAATTTAAGCAAAAGAAACACACAAGGGCGTGAAGACCTGGGGAAAATGCAGCACTGAGAAATCTACCCTCTGAAACTGACGAGGATGGGCAACAGAGGCTACCTCAGGTGGCAAACGTTAAGCAAAAGAAACACACAAGGGCGTGGAGACCTGGGGAAAAAGCAACACGGGGAAATCCACCCTCTGAAACTGAGGAAGATGGGAAACAGAGGCTACCTCAGGTGGCAATCGTTAAGCAAAAACAAAACACAAAGGCGTGGAGACCTGGGGAAAAAGCAACCCTGAAATATCTACCCTCTGAAACTGAGGAAGATGGGCAAGAGAGGCTGGCTTCAGGTGGCAAACTTTAAGCAAAAGAAACACACAAGGGCGTGGAGACCTGGAGAAAAAGCAGCACTGAGAAATCTACCCTCTGAAACTGACGAGGATGGGCAACAGAGGCTACCTCAGGTGGCAATCGTTAAGCAAAAGAAACACACAAGGGCATGGAGACCTGGGGAAAAAGCAACACGGAGAAATCCACCCTCTGAAACTGACGAACATGGGCAAAAGAAGCTAGCTCAGGTTGCAACCTTTAAGCAGAAAAAAAAAAGACGCAAGGTTGTGGAGACCTGGAGAAAAAGCAGCACTGAAATATCTACCCTCTGAAACCGAGGAAGATGGGCAAGAGAGGCTGGCTCCAGGTGGCAAATTTTAACCAAAAGAAACACACAAGGGCGTGGAGACCTGGGGAAAAAGCAACACGGAGAAATCCACCTTCTGAAACTCAGGAAGATGGGCACGAGAGGCTAGCCCAGGTGGCAATCGTTAAGCAAAAACAAAAACCAAAGGCGTGGAGACCTGGGGAAAAAGCAACCCTGAAATATCTACCCTCTGAAACTGAGGAAGATGGGCAAGAGAGGCTGGCTTCAGGTGGCAAACTTTAAGCAAAAGAAACACACAAGGGCGTGGAGACCTGGGGAAAAAGTAGCACTGAGAAATCTACCCCCTGAAACTGACGAGGATGGGCAACAGAGGCTACCTCAGGTGGCAATCGTGAAGCAAAAGAAACACACAAGGGCGTGGAGAGCTGGCGAAAAAGCAACACTGAGAAATACACCCTCTGAAACGGACGAAGATGGGCAACAGAGGCTAGCTCAGGTGGCTATCTTTAAGCAAAAACAAAACCCAAAGGCGTGGAGACCTGGGGAAAAAATAACACGGAGAAATCCACCCTCTGAAACTGAGGAACATGGGCAACAGAGGCTACCTCAGGTGGCAATCGTGAAGCAAAAACAAAACACAAAGGCGTTGAGACCTGGGGAAAAAGCAACCCTGAAATATCTACCCTCTGAAACTGAGGAAGATGGGCAAGAGAGGCTGGCTTCAGGTGGCAAATTTTAAGCAAAAGAAACACACAAGGGCGTGGAGACCTGGGGAAAAAGCAACACTGAGAAATCAACCCTCTTAAACTGAGGAAGACGGGCAACAGACGCTACCTCAGGTTGCAATCGTTAAGCAAAAACAAAACCCAAGGCGTGGACACCTGGGGAAACAGCAACCCTGAAATATCTACCCTCTGAAACTGAGGAAGATTGGCAAGAGAGGCTGGCTTCAGGTGGCAAACGTTAAGCAAAAGAAACACACAAGGGCGTGGAGACCTGGGGAAAAAGCAACACGGAGAAATCCACCCTCTGAAACTCAGGAAGATGGGCAAGAGAGGCTAGCACAGGTGGCAATCGTTAAGCAAAAACAAAACCCAAAGACGTGGAGACCTGGGGAAAAAGCAACCCTGAAATATCTACCCTCTGAAACTGAGGAAGATGGGCAAGAGAGTCTGGCTTCAGGTGGCAAACTTTAAGCAAAAGAAACACACAAGGGCGTGAAGACCTGGGGAAAATGCAGCACTGAGAAATCTACCCTCTGAAACTGACGAGGATGGGCAACAGAGGCTACCTCAGGTGGCAAACGTTAAGCAAAAGAAACACACAAGGGCGTGGAGACCTGGGGAAAAAGCAACACGGAGAAATCCACCCTCTGAAACTCAGGAAGATGGGCAAGAGAGGCTAGCACAGGTGGCAATCGTTAAGCAAAAACAAAACCCAAAGACGTGGAGACCTGGGGAAAAAGCAACCCTGAAATATCTACCCTCTGAAACTGAGGAAGATGGGCAAGAGAGGCTGGCTTCAGGTGGCAAACTTTAAGCAAAAGAAACACACAAGGGCGTGAAGACCTGGGGAAAATGCAGCACTGAGAAATCTACCCTCTGAAACTGACGAGGATGGGCAACAGAGGCTACCTCAGGTGGCAAACGTTAAGCAAAAGAAACACACAAGGGCGTGGAGACCTGGGGAAAAAGCAACACGGAGAAATCCACCCTCTGAAACTCAGGAAGATGGGCACGAGAGGCTAGCCCAGGTGGCAATCGTTAAGCAAAAACAAAACCCAAAGGCGTGGAGACCTGGGGAAAAAGCAAACCTGAAATATCTACCCTCTGAAACTGAGGAAGATGGGCAAGAGAGTCTGGCTTCAGGTGGCAAACTTTAAGCAAAAGTAACAAACAAGGGCGTGGAGACCTGGGGAAAAAGCAGCACTGAGAAATCGACCATCTGAAACTGACGAGGATGGGCAACAGAGGCTACCTCAGGTGGCAATCGTTAAGAAAAAGAAACACACAAGAGCGTGGATTCCTGGGGAAAAAGCAACACGGAGAAATCCACCCTCTGAAACTGAGGAACATGGGCAAAAGAAGCTAGCTCAGGTTGCAACCTTTAAGCAGAAAAAAAAAAGACGCAAGGTAGTGGAGAGCTGGCGAAAAAGCAACACTGAGAAATCTACCCTCTGAAACCGAAGAAGATGGGCAATAGAGGCTAGCTCAGGTGGCAATCTTTAAGCAAAAGAAACACACAAGGGCGTGGAGGCCTGGGGAAAAAGCAACACGGAGAAATCCACCCTCTGAAACTGAGGAAGATGGGCAAGAGAGGCTACCTCAGGTGGCAATCCTTAAGCAAAAACAAAGCACAAAGGCGTGGAGCCCTGGGGACAAAGCAACCCTGAAATATCTACCCTCTGAAACTGAGGAACATGGGCAAGAGAGGCTAGCTCAGGTGGCAATCGTTAAGCAAAAACAAAACACAAAGGCGTGGAGACCTGGGGAAAAAGCAACCCTGAAATATCTACCCTCTGAAACTGAGGAAGATGGGCAAGAGAGGCTGGCTTCAGGTGGCAAACGTTAAGCAAAAGAAACACACAAGGGCGTGGAGACCTGGGGAAACAGCAACACGGAGATATCGACCCTCTGAAACTCAGGAAGATGGTCAAGAGAGGCTAGCTCAGGTGGCAATCGTTAAGCAAAAACAAAACCCAAAGGCGTGGAGACCTGGGGAAAAAGCAACCCTGAAATATCTACCCTCTGAAACTGAGGAAGATGGGCAAGAGAGGCTGGCTTCAGGTGGCAATCTTTAAGCAAAAGAAACACACAAGGGCGTGGGGAGCTGGGGAAAAGGCAACACTGAGAAATCCACCCTCTGAAACGGACAGAGATGGGCAACAGAGGCTAGCTCAGGTGGCAATCGTTAAGCAAAAGAAACACACAAGGGCGTGGAGGCCTGGGGAAAAAGCAACACGGAGAAATCCACCCTCTGAAACTGAGGAACATGGGCAAAAGAAGCTAGCTCAGGTTGCAACCTTTAAGCAGAAAAAAAACACAAGGGCGTGCAGACCTGGCAAAAAAGCAACAGTGAGAAATCTACCCTCTGAAACCGACGAAGATGGACAACAGAGGCTAGCTCAGGTGGCAATTTTTAAGGAAAAATAAAAGGAAGTGCGTGGAGACCTGGGGAAAAAGCAACACGGAGAAATCTACCCTCTAGAACTGAGAAAGAAGCGCAACAGAGGCTAGCTCAGGTGGCAATCTTTAAGCAAAAAAAATAAAATAAAAAAATACAATGGCGAGGAGACCCGGTCAAAAAGCAACCCTGAAAAAGGTACCCTCTGAAACTGAGGAAGCAGGGCAACAGTGCCTAGCTCAGGTGACAATCTTTAAGCAAAAGAAACACACAAGGGCGTGGGGAGCTGGCGAAAAGGCAACACTGAGAAATCCACCCTCTGAAACGGACGAAGATGGGCAACAGAGGCTAGCTCAGGTGGCAATCTTTAAGCAAAAAAAATAAGATAAAAAAATACAATGGCGAGGAGACCCGGTCAAAAAGCAACCTTGAA
Organism: Equus asinus; assembly: GCF_041296235.1. NCBI lineage: Eukaryota > Metazoa > Chordata > Mammalia > Perissodactyla > Equidae > Equus > Equus asinus. Next base: position 1,759,474 of record NC_091793.1, on the reverse strand, counting down.
AAAGGTACCCTCTGAAACTGAGGAAGCAGGGCAACAGTGCCTAGATCAGGTGACAATCTTTAAGCAAAAGAAACACACAAGGGCGTGGGGAGCTGGCGAAAAGGCAACACTGAGAAATCCACCCTCTGAAACGGACGAAGATGGGCAACAGAGGCTAGCTCAGGTGGCAATCGTTAAGCAAAAGAAACACACAAGGGCGTGGAGGCCTGGGGAAAAAGCAACACGGAGAAATCCACCATCTGAAACTGAGGAAGATGGGCAAGAGAGGCTACCTCAGGTGGCAATCCTTAAGCAAAAACAAAGCACAAAGGCGTGGAGCCCTGGGGACAAAGCAACCCTGAAATATCTACCCTCTGAAACTGAGGAACATGGGCAAGAGAGGCTAGCTCAGGTGGCAATCGTTAAGCAAAAACAAAACCCAAAGTCGTGGAGACCTGGGGAAAAAGCAACCCTGAAATATCTACCCTCTGAAACTGAGGAAGATTGGCAAGAGAGGCTGGCTTCAGGTGGCAAACGTTAAGCAAAAGAAACACACAAGGGCGTGGAGACCTGGGGAAACAGCAACACGGAGATATCGACCCTCTGAAACTCAGGAAGATGGGCAAGAGAGGCTAGCTCAGGTGGCAATCGTAAAGCAAAAACAAAACCCAAAGGCGTGGAGACCTGGGGAAAAAGCAACCCTGAAATATCTACCCTCTGAAACTGAGGAAGATGGGCAAGAGAGGCTGGCTTCAGGTGGCAAACTTTAAGCAAAAGAAACACACAAGGGCGTGAAGACCTGGGGAAAAGGCAGCACTGAGAAATCTACCCTCTGAAACTGACGAGGATGGGCAACAGAGGCTACCTCAGGTGGCAAACGTTAAGCAAAAGAAACACACAAGGGCGTGGAGACCTGGGGAAAAAGCAACACGGAGAAATCCACCCTCTGAAACTCAGGAAGATGGGCACGAGAGGCTAGCCCAGGTGGCAATCGTTAAGCAAAAACAAAACCCAAAGGCGTGGAGACCTGGGGAAAAAGCAAACCTGAAATATCTACCCTCTGAAACTGAGGAAGATGGGCAAGAGAGTCTGGCTTCAGGTGGCAAACTTTAAGCAAAAGAAACAAACAAGGGCGTGGAGACCTGGGGAAAAAGCAGCACTGAGAAATCGACCATCTGAAACTGACGAGGATGGGCAACAGAGGCTACCTCAGGTGGCAATCGTTAAGAAAAAGAAACACACAAGAGCGTGGATTCCTGGGGAAAAAGCAACACGGAGAAATCCACCCTCTGAAACTGAGGAACATGGGCAAAAGAAGCTAGCTCAGGTTGCAACCTTTAAGCAGAAAAAAAAAAGACGCAAGGTAGTGGAGAGCTGGCGAAAAAGCAACACTGAGAAATCTACCCTCTGAAACCGAAGAAGATGGGCAATAGAGGCTAGCTCAGGTGGCAATCTTTAAGCAAAAGAAACACACAAGGGCGTGGAGGCCTGGGGAAAAAGCAACACGGAGAAATCCACCCTCTGAAACTGAGGAAGATGGGCAAGAGAGGCTACCTCAGGTGGCAATCCTTAAGCAAAAACAAAGCACAAAGGCGTGGAGCCCTGGGGACAAAGCAACCCTGAAATATCTACCCTCTGAAACTGAGGAACATGGGCAAGAGAGGCTAGCTCAGGTGGCAATCGTTAAGCAAAAACAAAACACAAAGGCGTGGAGACCTGGGGAAAAAGCAACCCTGAAATATCTACCCTCTGAAACTGAGGAAGATGGGCAAGAGAGGCTGGCTTCAGGTGGCAAACGTTAAGCAAAAGAAACACACAAGGGCGTGGAGACCTGGTGAAACAGCAACACGGAGATATCGACCCTCTGAAACTCAGGAAGATGGTCAAGAGAGGCTAGCTCAGGTGGCAATCGTTAAGCAAAAACAAAACCCAAAGGCGTGGAGACCTGGGGAAAAAGCAACCCTGAAATATCTACCCTCTGAAACTGAGGAAGATGGGCAAGAGAGGCTGGCTTCAGGTGGCAATCTTTAAGCAAAAGAAACACACAAGGGCGTGGGGAGCTGGGGAAAAGGCAACACTGAGAAATCCACCCTCTGAAACGGACAGAGATGGGCAACAGAGGCTAGCTCAGGTGGCAATCGTTAAGCAAAAGAAACACACAAGGGCGTGGAGGCCTGGGGAAAAAGCAACACGGAGAAATCCACCCTCTGAAACTGAGGAACATGGGCAAAAGAAGCTAGCTCAGGTTGCAACCTTTAAGCAGAAAAAAAACACAAGGGCGTGCAGACCTGGCAAAAAAGCAACAGTGAGAAATCTACCCTCTGAAACCGACGAAGATGGACAACAGAGGCTAGCTCAGGTGGCAATTTTTAAGGAAAAATAAAAGGAAGTGCGTGGAGACCTGGGGAAAAAGCAACACGGAGAAATCTACCCTCTAGAACTGAGAAAGAAGCGCAACAGAGGCTAGCTCAGGTGGCAATCTTTAAGCAAAAAAAATAAAATAAAAAAATACAATGGCGAGGAGACCCGGTCAAAAAGCAACCCTGAAAAAGGTACCCTCTGAAACTGAGGAAGCAGGGCAACAGTGCCTAGCTCAGGTGACAATCTTTAAGCAAAAGAAACACACAAGGGCGTGGGGAGCTGGCGAAAAGGCAACACTGAGAAATCCACCCTCTGAAACGGACGAAGATGGGCAACAGAGGCTAGCTCAGGTGGCAATCTTTAAGCAAAAGAAACACACAAGGGCGTGGAGGCCTGGTGAAAAAGCAACACGGAGAAATCCACCCTCTGAAACTGAGGAAGATGGGCCAGAGAGGCTACCTCAGGTGGCAATCCTTAAGCAAAAACAAAGCACAAAGGCGTGGAGCCCTGGGGACAAAGCAACCCTGAAATATCTACCCTCTGAAACTGAGGAACATGGGCAAGAAGGGCTAGCTCAGGTGGCAATCGTTAAGCAAAAACAAAACACAAAGGCGTGGAGACCTGGGGAAAAAGCAACCCTGAAATATCTACCCTCTGAAAATGAGGAAGATGGGCAAGAGAGGCTGGCTTCAGGTGGCAAACGTTAAGCAAAAGAAACACACAAGGGCCTGGAGACCTGGGGAAACAGCAACACGGAGATATCGACCCTCTGAAACTCAGGAAGATGGGCAAGAGAGGCTAGCTCAGGTGGCAATCGTTAAGCAAAAACAAAACCCAAAGGCGTGGAGACCTGGGGAAAAAGCAACCCTGAAATATCTACCCTCTGAAACTGAGGAAGATGGGCAAGAGAGGCTGGCTTCAGGTGGCAATCTTTAAGCAAAAGAAACACACAAGGGCGTGGGGAGCTGGGGAAAAGGCAACACTGAGAAATCCACCCTCTGAAACGGACAGAGATGGGCAACAGAGGCTAGCTCAGGTGGCAATCGTTAAGCAAAAGAAACACACAAGGGCGTGGAGGCCTGGGGAAAAAGCAACACGGAGAAATCCACCCTCTGAAACTGAGGAACATGGGCAAAAGAAGCTAGCTCAGGTTGCAACCTTTAAGCAGAAAAAAAACACAAGGGCGTGCAGACCTGGCAAAAAAGCAACAGTGAGAAATCTACCCTCTGAAACCGACGAAGATGGACAACAGAGGCTAGCTCAGGTGGCAATTTTTAAGGAAAAATAAAAGGAAGTGCGTGGAGACCTGGGGAAAAAGCAACACGGAGAAATCTACCCTCTAGAACTGAGAAAGAAGCGCAACAGAGGCTAGCTCAGGTGGCAATCTTTAAGCAAAAAAAATAAAATAAAAAAATACAATGGCGAGGAGACCCGGTCAAAAAGCAGCCCTGAAAAAGGTACCCTCTGAAACTGAGGAAGCAGGGCAACAGTGCCTAGCTCAGGTGACAATCTTTAAGCAAAAGAAACACACAAGGGCGTGGGGAGCTGGCGAAAAGGCAACACTGAGAAATCCACCCTCTGAAACGGACGAAGATGGGCAACAGAGGCTAGCTCAGGTGGCAATCTTTAAGCAAAAAAAATAAGATAAAAAAATACAATGGCGAGGAGACCCGGTCAAAAAGCAACCCTGAAAAAGGTACCCTCTGAAACTGAGGAAGCAGGGCAACAGTGCCTAGCTCAGGTGACAATCTTTAAGCAAAAGAAACACACAAGGGCGTGGGGAGCTGGCGAAAAGGCAACACTGAGAAATCCACCCTCTGAAACGGACGAAGATGGGCAACAGAGGCTAGCTCAGGTGGCAATCGTTAAGCAAAAGAAACACACAAGGGCGTGGAGGCCTGGGGAAAAAGCAACACGGAGAAATCCACCCTCTGAAACTGAGGAACATGGGCAAAAGAAGCTAGCTCAGGTTGCAACCTTTAAGCAGAAAAAAAACACAAGGGCGTGCAGACCTGGCAAAAAAGCAACAGTGAGAAATCTACCCTCTGAAACCGACGAAGATGGACAACAGAGGCTAGCTCAGGTGGCAATTTTTAAGGAAAAATAAAAGGAAGTGCGTGGAGACCTGGGGAAAAAGCAACACGGAGAAATCTACCCTCTAGAACTGAGAAAGAAGCGCAACAGAGGCTAGCTCAGGTGGCAATCTTTAAGCAAAAAAAATAAAATAAAAAAATACAATGGCGAGGAGACCCGGTCAAAAAGCAACCCTGAAAAAGGTACCCTCTGAAACTGAGGAAGCAGGGCAACAGTGCCTAGCTCAGGTGACAATCTTTAAGCAAAAGAAACACACAAGGGCGTGGGGAGCTGGCGAAAAGGCAACACTGAGAAATCCACCCTCTGAAACGGACGAAGATGGGCAACAGAGGCTAGCTCAGGTGGCAATCGTTAAGCAAAAGAAACACACAAGGGCGTGGAGGCCTGGGGAAAAAGCAACACGGAGAAATCCACCATCTGAAACTGAGGAAGATGGGCAAGAGAGGCTACCTCAGGTGGCAATCCTTAAGCAAAAACAAAGCACAAAGGCGTGGAGCCCTGGGGACAAAGCAACCCTGAAATATCTACCCTCTGAAACTGAGGAACATGGGCAAGAGAGGCTAGCTCAGGTGGCAATCGTTAAGCAAAAACAAAACCCAAAGTCGTGGAGACCTGGGGAAAAAGCAACCCTGAAATATCTACCCTCTGAAACTGAGGAAGATTGGCAAGAGAGGCTGGCTTCAGGTGGCAAACGTTAAGCAAAAGAAACACACAAGGGCGTGGAGACCTGGGGAAACAGCAACACGGAGATATCGACCCTCTGAAACTCAGGAAGATGGGCAAGAGAGGCTAGCTCAGGTGGCAATCGTAAAGCAAAAACAAAACCCAAAGGCGTGGAGACCTGGGGAAAAAGCAACCCTGAAATATCTACCCTCTGAAACTGAGGAAGATGGGCAAGAGAGGCTGGCTTCAGGTGGCAAACTTTAAGCAAAAGAAACACACAAGGGCGTGAAGACCTGGGGAAAAGGCAGCACTGAGAAATCTACCCTCTGAAACTGACGAGGATGGGCAACAGAGGCTACCTCAGGTGGCAAACGTTAAGCAAAAGAAACACACAAGGGCGTGGAGACCTGGGGAAAAAGCAACACGGAGAAATCCACCCTCTGAAACTCAGGAAGATGGGCACGAGAGGCTAGCCCAGGTGGCAATCGTTAAGCAAAAACAAAACCCAAAGGCGTGGAGACCTGGGGAAAAAGCAAACCTGAAATATCTACCCTCTGAAACTGAGGAAGATGGGCAAGAGAGTCTGGCTTCAGGTGGCAAACTTTAAGCAAAAGAAACAAACAAGGGCGTGGAGACCTGGGGAAAAAGCAGCACTGAGAAATCGACCATCTGAAACTGACGAGGATGGGCAACAGAGGCTACCTCAGGTGGCAATCGTTAAGAAAAAGAAACACACAAGAGCGTGGATTCCTGGGGAAAAAGCAACACGGAGAAATCCACCCTCTGAAACTGAGGAACATGGGCAAAAGAAGCTAGCTCAGGTTGCAACCTTTAAGCAGAAAAAAAAAAGACGCAAGGTAGTGGAGAGCTGGCGAAAAAGCAACACTGAGAAATCTACCCTCTGAAACCGAAGAAGATGGGCAATAGAGGCTAGCTCAGGTGGCAATCTTTAAGCAAAAGAAACACACAAGGGCGTGGAGGCCTGGGGAAAAAGCAACACGGAGAAATCCACCCTCTGAAACTGAGGAAGATGGGCAAGAGAGGCTACCTCAGGTGGCAATCCTTAAGCAAAAACAAAGCACAAAGGCGTGGAGCCCTGGGGACAAAGCAACCCTGAAATATCTACCCTCTGAAACTGAGGAACATGGGCAAGAGAGGCTAGCTCAGGTGGCAATCGTTAAGCAAAAACAAAACACAAAGGCGTGGAGACCTGGGGAAAAAGCAACCCTGAAATATCTACCCTCTGAAACTGAGGAAGATGGGCAAGAGAGGCTGGCTTCAGGTGGCAAACGTTAAGCAAAAGAAACACACAAGGGCGTGGAGACCTGGTGAAACAGCAACACGGAGATATCGACCCTCTGAAACTCAGGAAGATGGTCAAGAGAGGCTAGCTCAGGTGGCAATCGTTAAGCAAAAACAAAACCCAAAGGCGTGGAGACCTGGGGAAAAAGCAACCCTGAAATATCTACCCTCTGAAACTGAGGAAGATGGGCAAGAGAGGCTGGCTTCAGGTGGCAATCTTTAAGCAAAAGAAACACACAAGGGCGTGGGGAGCTGGGGAAAAGGCAACACTGAGAAATCCACCCTCTGAAACGGACGAAGATGGGCAACAGAGGCTAGCTCAGGTGGCAATCGTTAAGCAAAAGAAACACACAAGGGCGTGGAGGCCTGGGGAAAAAGCAACACGGAGAAATCCACCCTCTGAAACTGAGGAACATGGGCAAAAGAAGCTAGCTCAGGTTGCAACCTTTAAGCAGAAAAAAAACACAAGGGCGTGCAGACCTGGCAAAAAAGCAACAGTGAGAAATCTACCCTCTGAAACCGACGAAGATGGACAACAGAGGCTAGCTCAGGTGGCAATTTTTAAGGAAAAATAAAAGGAAGTGCGTGGAGACCTGGGGAAAAAGCAACACGGAGAAATCTACCCTCTAGAACTGAGAAAGAAGCGCAACAGAGGCTAGCTCAGGTGGCAATCTTTAAGCAAAAAAAATAAAATAAAAAAATACAATGGCGAGGAGACCCGGTCAAAAAGCAACCCTGAAAAAGGTACCCTCTGAAACTGAGGAAGCAGGGCAACAGTGCCTAGCTCAGGTGACAATCTTTAAGCAAAAGAAACACACAAGGGCGTGGGGAGCTGGCGAAAAGGCAACACTGAGAAATCCACCCTCTGAAACGGACGAAGATGGGCAACAGAGGCTAGCTCAGGTGGCAATCTTTAAGCAAAAGAAACACACAAGGGCGTGGAGGCCTGGTGAAAAAGCAACACGGAGAAATCCACCCTCTGAAACTGAGGAAGATGGGCCAGAGAGGCTACCTCAGGTGGCAATCCTTAAGCAAAAACAAAGCACAAAGGCGTGGAGCCCTGGGGACAAAGCAACCCTGAAATATCTACCCTCTGAAACTGAGGAACATGGGCAAGAAGGGCTAGCTCAGGTGGCAATCGTTAAGCAAAAACAAAACACAAAGGCGTGGAGACCTGGGGAAAAAGCAACCCTGAAATATCTACCCTCTGAAACTGAGGAAGATGGGCAAGAGAGGCTGGCTTCAGGTGGCAAACGTTAAGCAAAAGAAACACACAAGGGCCTGGAGACCTGGGGAAACAGCAACACGGAGATATCGACCCTCTGAAACTCAGGAAGATGGGCAAGAGAGGCTAGCTCAGGTGGCAATCGTTAAGCAAAAACAAAACCCAAAGGCGTGGAGACCTGGGGAAAAAGCAACCCTGAAATATCTACCCTCTGAAACTGAGGAAGATGGGCAAGAGAGGCTGGCTTCAGGTGGCAATCTTTAAGCAAAAGAAACACACAAGGGCGTGGGGAGCTGGGGAAAAGGCAACACTGAGAAATCCACCCTCTGAAACGGACAGAGATGGGCAACAGAGGCTAGCTCAGGTGGCAATCGTTAAGCAAAAGAAACACACAAGGGCGTGGAGGCCTGGGGAAAAAGCAACACGGAGAAATCCACCCTCTGAAACTGAGGAACATGGGCAAAAGAAGCTAGCTCAGGTTGCAACCTTTAAGCAGAAAAAAAACACAAGGGCGTGCAGACCTGGCAAAAAAGCAACAGTGAGAAATCTACCCTCTGAAACCGACGAAGATGGACAACAGAGGCTAGCTCAGGTGGCAATTTTTAAGGAAAAATAAAAGGAAGTGCGTGGAGACCTGGGGAAAAAGCAACACGGAGAAATCTACCCTCTAGAACTGAGAAAGAAGCGCAACAGAGGCTAGCTCAGGTGGCAATCTTTAAGCAAAAAAAATAAAATAAAAAAATACAATGGCGAGGAGACCCGGTCAAAAAGCAGCCCTGAAAAAGGTACCCTCTGAAACTGAGGAAGCAGGGCAACAGTGCCTAGCTCAGGTGACAATCTTTAAGCAAAAGAAACACACAAGGGCGTGGGGAGCTGGCGAAAAGGCAACACTGAGAAATCCACCCTCTGAAACGGACGAAGATGGGCAACAGAGGCTAGCTCAGGTGGCAATCTTTAAGCAAAAAAAATAAGATAAAAAAATACAATGGCGAGGAGACCCGGTCAAAAAGCAACCCTGAAAAAGGTACCCTCTGAAACTGAGGAAGCAGGGCAACAGTGCCTAGCTCAGGTGACAATCTTTAAGCAAAAGAAACACACAAGGGCGTGGGGAGCTGGCGAAAAGGCAACACTGAGAAATCCACCCTCTGAAACGGACGAAGATGGGCAACAGAGGCTAGCTCAGGTGGCAATCGTTAAGCAAAAGAAACACACAAGGGCGTGGAGGCCTGGGGAAAAAGCAACACGGAGAAATCCACCCTCTGAAACTGAGGAACATGGGCAAAAGAAGCTAGCTCAGGTTGCAACCTTTAAGCAGAAAAAAAACACAAGGGCGTGCAGACCTGGCAAAAAAGCAACAGTGAGAAATCTACCCTCTGAAACCGACGAAGATGGACAACAGAGGCTAGCTCAGGTGGCAATTTTTAAGGAAAAATAAAAGGAAGTGCGTGGAGACCTGGGGAAAAAGCAACACGGAGAAATCTACCCTCTAGAACTGAGAAAGAAGCGCAACAGAGGCTAGCTCAGGTGGCAATCTTTAAGCAAAAAAAATAAAATAAAAAAATACAATGGCGAGGAGACCCGGTCAAAAAGCAACCCTGAAAAAGGTACCCTCTGAAACTGAGGAAGCAGGGCAACAGTGCCTAGCTCAGGTGACAATCTTTAAGCAAAAGAAACACACAAGGGCGTGGGGAGCTGGCGAAAAGGCAACACTGAGAAATCCACCCTCTGAAACGGACGAAGATGGGCAACAGAGGCTAGCTCAGGTGGCAATCTTTAAGCAAAAGAAACACACAAGGGCGTGGAGGCCTGGGGAAAAAGCAACACGGAGAAATCCACCCTCTGAAACTGAGGAAGATGGGCAAGAGAGGCTACCTCAGGTGGCAATCCTTAAGCAAAAACAAAGCACAAAGGCGTGGAGCCCTGGGGACAAAGCAACCCTGAAATATCTACCCTCTGAAACTGAGGAACATGGGCAAGAAGGGCTAGCTCAGGTGGCAATCGTTAAGCAAAAACAAAACACAAAGGCGTGGAGACCTGGGGAAAAAGCAACCCTGAAATATCTACCCTCTGAAACTGAGGAAGATGGGCAAGAGAGGCTGGCTTCAGGTGGCAAACGTTAAGCAAAAGAAACACACAAGGGCGTGGAGACCTGGGGAAACAGCAACACGGAGATATCGACCCTCTGAAACTCAGGAAGATGGGCAAGAGAGGCTAGCTCAGGTGGCAATCGTTAAGCAAAAACAAAACCCAAAGGCGTGGAGACCTGGGGAAAAAGCAACCCTGAAATATCTACCCTCTGAAACTGAGGAAGATGGGCAAGAGAGGCTGGCTTCAGGTGGCAATCTTTAAGCAAAAGAAACACACAAGGGCGTGGGGAGCTGGGGAAAAGGCAACACTGAGAAATCCACCCTCTGAAACGGACAGAGATGGGCAACAGAGGCTAGCTCAGGTGGCAATCGTTAAGCAAAAGAAACACACAAGGGCGTGGAGGCCTGGGGAAAAAGCAACACGGAGAAATCCACCCTCTGAAACTGAGGAACATGGGCAAAAGAAGCTAGCTCAGGTTGCAACCTTTAAGCAGAAAAAAAACACAAGGGCGTGCAGACCTGGCAAAAAAGCAACAGTGAGAAATCTACCCTCTGAAACCGACGAAGATGGACAACAGAGGCTAGCTCAGGTGGCAATTTTTAAGGAAAAATAAAAGGAAGTGCGTGGAGACCTGGGGAAAAAGCAACACGGAGAAATCTACCCTCTAGAACTGAGAAAGAAGCGCAACAGAGGCTAGCTCAGGTGGCAATCTTTAAGCAAAAAAAATAAAATAAAAAAATACAATGGCGAGGAGACCCGGTCAAAAAGCAACCCTGAAAAAGGTACCCTCTGAAACTGAGGAAGCAGGGCAACAGTGCCTAGCTCAGGTGACAATCTTTAAGCAAAAGAAACACACAAGGGCGTGGGGAGCTGGCGAAAAGGCAACACTGAGAAATCCACCCTCTGAAACGGACGAAGATGGGCAACAGAGGCTAGCTCAGGTGGCAATCTTTAAGCAAAAAAAATAAGATAAAAAAATACAATGGCGAGGAGACCCGGTCAAAAAGCAACCCTGAAAAAGGTACCCTCTGAAACTGAGGAAGCAGGGCAACAGTGCCTAGCTCAGGTGACAATCTTTAAGCAAAAGAAACACACAAGGGCGTGGGGAGCTGGCGAAAAGGCAACACTGAGAAATCCACCCTCTGAAACGGACGAAGATGGGCAACAGAGGCTAGCTCAGGTGGCAATCTTTAAGCAAAAAAAATAAGATAAAAAAATACAATGGCGAGGAGACCCGGTCAAAAAGCAACCCTGAAAAAGGTACCCTCTGAAACTGAGGAAGCAGGGCAACAGTGCCTAGCTCAGGTGACAATCTTTAAGCAAAAGAAACACACAAGGGCGTGGGGAGCTGGCGAAAAGGCAACACTGAGAAATCCACCCTCTGAAACGGACGAAGATGGGCAACAGAGGCTAGCTCAGGTGGCAATCTTTAAGCAAAAAAAATAAGATAAAAAAATACAATGGCGAGGAGACCCGTCAAAAAGCAACCCTGAAAAAGGTACCCTCTGAAACTGAGGAAGCAGGGCAACAGTGCCTAGCTCAGGTGACAATCTTTAAGCAAAAGAAACACACAAGGGCGTGGGGCGCTGGCGAAAAGGCAACACTGAGAAATCCACCCTCTGAAACGGACGAAGATGGGCAACAGAGGCTAGCTCAGGTGGCAATCGTTAAGCAAAAGAAACACACAAGGGCGTGGAGGCCTGGGGAAAAAGCAACACGGAGAAATCCACCCTCTGAAACTGAGGAACATGGGCAAAAGAAGCTAGCTCAGGTTGCAACCTTTAAGCAGAAAAAAAACACAAGGGCGTGCAGACCTGGCAAAAAAGCAACAGTGAGAAATCTACCCTCTGAAACCGACGAAGATGGACAACAGAGGCTAGCTCAGGTGGCAATTTTTAAGGAAAAATAAAAGGAAGTGCGTGGAGACCTGGGGAAAAAGCAACACGGAGAAATCTACCCTCTAGAACTGAGAAAGAAGCGCAACAGAGGCTAGCTCAGGTGGCAATCGTTAAGCAAAAAAAATAAAATAAAAAAATACAATGGCGAGGAGACCCGGTCAAAAAGCAACCCTGAAAAAGGTACCCTCTGAAACTGAGGAAGCAGGGCAACAGTGCCTAGCTCAGGTGACAATCTTTAAGCAAAAGAAACACACAAGGGCGTGGGGAGCTGGCGAAAAGGCAACACTGAGAAATCCACCCTCTGAAACGGACGAAGATGGGCAACAGAGGCTAGCTCAGGTGGCAATCTTTAAGCAAAAAAAATAAGATAAAAAAATACAATGGCGAGGAGACCCGGTCAAAAAGCAACCCTGAAAAAGGTACCCTCTGAAACTGAGGAAGCAGGGCAACAGTGCCTAGCTCAGGTGACAATCTTCAAGCAAAAGAAACACACAAGGGCGTGGGGAGCTGGCGAAAAGGCAACACTGAGAAATCCACCCTCTGAAACGGACGAAGATGGGCAACAGAGGCTAGCTCAGGTGGCAATCTTTAAGCAAAAGAAACACACAAGGGCGTGGAGACCTGGGGAAAAAGCAACACGGAGAAATCCACCCTCTGAAACTGAGGAAGATGGGCAAGAGAGGCTACCTCAGGTGGCAATCCTTAAGCAAAAACAAAGCACAAAGGCGTGGAGCCCTGGGGACAAAGCAACCCTGAAATATCTACCCTCTGAAACTGAGGAACATGGGCAAGAGAGGCTAGCTCAGGTGGCAATCGTTAAGCAAAAACAAAACACAAAGGCGTGGAGACCTGGGGAAAAAGCAACCCTGAAATATCTACCCTCTGAAACTGAGGAAGATGGGCAAGAGAGGCTGGCTTCAGGTGGCAAACGTTAAGCAAAAGAAACACACAAGGGCGTGGAGACCTGGGGAAACAGCAACACGGAGATATCGACCCTCTGAAACTCAGGAAGATGGGCAAGAGAGGCTAGCTCAGGTGGCAATCGTTAAGCAAAAACAAAACCCAAAGGCGTGGAGACCTGGGGAAAAAGCAACCCTGAAATATCTACCCTCTGAAACTGAGGAAGATGGGCAAGAGAGGCTGGCTTCAGGTGGCAATCTTTAAGCAAAAGAAACACACAAGGGCGTGGGGAGCTGGGGAAAAGGCAACACTGAGAAATCCACCCTCTGAAACGGACGAAGATGGGCAACAGAGGCTAGCTCAGGTGGCAATCTTTAAGCAAAAAAAATAAGATAAAAAAATACAATGGCGAGGAGACCCGGTCAAAAAGCAACCCTGAAAAAGGTACCCTCTGAAACTGAGGAAGCAGGGCAACAGTGCCTAGCTCAGGTGACAATCTTTAAGCAAAAGAAACACACAAGGGCGTGGGGAGCTGGCGAAAAGGCAACACTGAGAAATCCACCCTCTGAAACGGACGAAGATGGGCAACAGAGGCTAGCTCAGGTGGCAATCTTTAAGCAAAAGAAACACACAAGGGCGTGGGGAGCTGGGGAAAAGGCAACACTGAGAAATCCACCCTCTGAAACGGACGAAGATGGGCAACAGAGGCTAGCTCAGGTGGCAATCGTTAAGCAAAAGAAACACACAAGGGCGTGGAGGCCTGGGGAAAAAGCAACACGGAGAAATCCACCCTCTGAAACTGAGGAACATGGGCAAAAGAAGCTAGCTCAGGTTGCAACCTTTAAGCAGAAAAAAAACACAAGGGCGTGCAGACCTGGCAAAAAAGCAACAGTGAGAAATCTACCCTCTGAAACCGACGAAGATGGACAACAGAGGCTAGCTCAGGTGGCAATTTTTAAGGAAAAATAAAAGGAAGTGCGTGGAGACCTGGGGAAAAAGCAACACGGAGAAATCTACCCTCTAGAACTGAGAAAGAAGCGCAACAGAGGCTAGCTCAGGTGGCAATCTTTAAGCAAAAAAAATAAAATAAAAAAATACAATGGCGAGGAGACCCGGTCAAAAAGCAACCCTGAAAAAGGTACCCTCTGAAACTGAGGAAGCAGGGCAACAGTGCCTAGCTCAGGTGACAATCTTTAAGCAAAAGAAACACACAAGGGCGTGGGGAGCTGGCGAAAAGGCAACACTGAGAAATCCACCCTCTGAAACGGACGAAGATGGGCAACAGAGGCTAGCTCAGGTGGCAATCTTTAAGCAAAAAACATAAGATAAAAAAATACAATGGCGAGGAGACCCGGTCAAAAAGCAACCCTGAAAAAGGTACCCTCTGAAACTGAGGAAGCAGGGCAACAGTGCCTAGCTCAGGTGACAATCTTTAAGCAAAAGAAACACACAAGGGCGTGGGGAGCTGGCGAAAAGGCAACACTGAGAAATCCACCCTCTGAAACGGACGAAGATGGGCAACAGAGGCTAGCTCAGGTGGCAATCTTTAAGCAAAAGAAACACACAAGGGCGTGGAGACCTGGGGAAAAAGCAACACGGAGAAATCCACCCTCTGAAACTGAGGAAGATGGGCAAGAGAGGCTACCTCAGGTGGCAATCCTTAAGCAAAAACAAAGCACAAAGGCGTGGAGCCCTGGGGACAAAGCAACCCTGAAATATCTACCCTCTGAAACTGAGGAACATGGGCAAGAGAGGCTAGCTCAGGTGGCAATCGTTAAGCAAAAACAAAACACAAAGGCGTGGAGACCTGGGGAAAAAGCAACCCTGAAATATCTACCCTCTGAAACTGAGGAAGATGGGCAAGAGAGTCTGGCTTCAGGTGGCAATCTTTAAGCAAAAGAAACACACAAGGGCGTGGGGAGCTGGGGAAAAGGCAACACTGAGAAATCCACCCTCTGAAACGGACAGAGATGGGCAACAGAGGCTAGCTCAGGTGGCAATCGTTAAGCAAAAGAAACACACAAGGGCGTGGAGGCCTGGGGAAAAAGCAACACGGAGAAATCCACCCTCTGAAACTGAGGAACATGGGCAAAAGAAGCTAGCTCAGGTTGCAACCTTTAAGCAGAAAAAAAACACAAGGGCGTGCAGACCTGGCAAAAAAGCAACAGTGAGAAATCTACCCTCTGAAACCGACGAAGATGGACAACAGAGGCTAGCTCAGGTGGCAATTTTTAAGGAAAAATAAAAGGAAGTGCGTGGAGACCTGGGGAAAAAGCAACACGGAGAAATCTACCCTCTAGAACTGAGAAAGAAGCGCAACAGAGGCTAGCTCAGGTGGCAATCGTTAAGCAAAAAAAATAAAATAAAAAAATACAATGGCGAGGAGACCCGGTCAAAAAGCAACCCTGAAAAAGGTACCCTCTGAAACTGAGGAAGCAGGGCAACAGTGCCTAGCTCAGGTGACAATCTTTAAGCAAAAGAAACACACAAGGGCGTGGGGAGCTGGCGAAAAGGCAACACTGAGAAATCCACCCTCTGAAACGGACGAAGATGGGCAACAGAGGCTAGCTCAGGTGGCAATCTTTAAGCAAAAAAAATAAGATAAAAAAATACAATGGCGAGGAGACCCGGTCAAAAAGCAACCCTGAAAAAGGTACCCTCTGAAACTGAGGAAGCAGGGCAACAGTGCCTAGCTCAGGTGACAATCTTTAAGCAAAAGAAACACACAAGGGCGTGGGGAGCTGGGGAAAAGGCAACACTGAGAAATCCACCCTCTGAAACGGACGAAGATGGGCAACAGAGGCTAGCTCAGGTGGCAATCTTTAAGCAAAAGAAACACACAAGGGCGTGGAGACCTGGGGAAAAAGCAACACGGAGAAATCCACCCTCTGAAACTGAGGAAGATGGGCAAGAGAGGCTACCTCAGGTGGCAATCCTTTAGCAAAAACAAAGCACAAAGGCGTGGAGCCCTGGGGACAAAGCAACCCTGAAATATCTACCCTCTGAAACTGAGGAACATGGGCAAGAGAGGCTAGCTCAGGTGGCAATCGTTAAGCAAAAACAAAACACAAAGGCGTGGAGACCTGGGGAAAAAGCAACCCTGAAATATCTACCCTCTGAAACTGAGGAAGATGGGCAAGAGAGGCTGGCTTCAGGTGGCAAACGTTAAGCAAAAGAAACACACAAGGGCGTGGAGACCTGGGGAAACAGCAACACGGAGATATCGACCCTCTGAAACTCAGGAAGATGGGCAAGAGAGGCTAGCTCAGGTGGCAATCGTTAAGCAAAAACAAAACCCAAAGGCGTGGAGACCTGGGGAAAAAGCAACCCTGAAATATCTACCCTCTGAAACTGAGGAAGATGGGCAAGAGAGGCTGGCTTCAGGTGGCAATCTTTAAGCAAAAGAAACACACAAGGGCGTGGGGAGCTGGGGAAAAGGCAACACTGAGAAATCCACCCTCTGAAACGGACAGAGATGGGCAACAGAGGCTAGCTCAGGTGGCAATCGTTAAGCAAAAGAAACACACAAGGGCGTGGAGGCCTGGGGAAAAAGCAACACGGAGAAATCCACCCTCTGAAACTGAGGAACATGGGCAAAAGAAGCTAGCTCAGGTTGCAACCTTTAAGCAGAAAAAAAACACAAGGGAGTGCAGACCTGGCAAAAAAGCAACAGTGAGAAATCTACCCTCTGAAACCGACGAAGATGGACAACAGAGGCTAGCTCAGGTGGCAATTTTTAAGGAAAAATAAAAGGAAGTGCGTGGAGACCTGGGGAAAAAGCAACACGGAGAAATCTACCCTCTAGAACTGAGAAAGAAGCGCAACAGAGGCTAGCTCAGGTGGCAATCGTTAAGCAAAAACAAAACCCAAAGGCGTGGAGACCTGGGGAAAAAGCAACCCTGAAATATCTACCCCCTGAAACTGAGGAAGATGGGCAAGAGAGGCTGGCTTCAGGTGGCAATCTTTAAGCAAAAGAAACACACAAGGGCGTGGGGAGCTGGGGAAAAGGCAACACTGAGAAATCCACCCTCTGAAACGGACGAAGATGGGCAACAGAGGCTAGCTCAGGTGGCAATCTTTAAGCAAAAAAAATAAGATAAAAAAATACAATGGCGAGGAGACCCGGTCAAAAAGCAACCCTGAAAAAGGTACCCTCTGAAACTGAGGAAGCAGGGCAACAGTGCCTAGCTCAGGTGACAATCTTTAAGCAAAAGAAACACACAAGGGCGTGGGGAGCTGGCGAAAAGGCAACACTGAGAAATCCACCCTCTGAAACGGACGAAGATGGGCAACAGAGGCTAGCTCAGGTGGCAATCTTTAAGCAAAAGAAACACACAAGGGCGTGGAGACCTGGGGAAAAAGCAACACGGAGAAATCCACCCTCTGAAACTGAGGAAGATGGGCAAGAGAGGCTACCTCAGGTGGCAATCCTTAAGCAAAAACAAAGCACAAAGGCGTGGAGCCCTGGGGACAAAGCAACCCTGAAATATCTACCCTCTGAAACTGAGGAACATGGGCAAGAGAGGCTAGCTCAGGTGGCAATCGTTAAGCAAAAACAAAACACAAAGGCGTGGAGACCTGGGGAAAAAGCAACCCTGAAATATCTACCCTCTGAAACTGAGGAAGATGGGCAAGAGAGGCTGGCTTCAGGTGGCAATCTTTAAGCAAAAGAAACACACAAGGGCGTGGGGAGCTGGGGAAAAGGCAACACTGAGAAATCCACCCTCTGAAACGGACAGAGATGGGCAACAGAGGCTAGCTCAGGTGGCAATCGTTAAGCAAAAGAAACACACAAGGGCGTGGAGGCCTGGGGAAAAAGCAACACGGAGAAATCCACCCTCTGAAACTGAGGAACATGGGCAAAAGAAGCTAGCTCAGGTTGCAACCTTTAAGCAGAAAAAAAACACAAGGGCGTGCAGACCTGGCAAAAAAGCAACAGTGAGAAATCTACCCTCTGAAACCGACGAAGATGGACAACAGAGGCTAGCTCAGGTGGCAATTTTTAAGGAAAAATAAAAGGAAGTGCGTGGAGACCTGGGGAAAAAGCAACACGGAGAAATCTACCCTCTAGAACTGAGAAAGAAGCGCAACAGAGGCTAGCTCAGGTGGCAATCGTTAAGCAAAAAAAATAAAATAAAAAAATACAATGGCGAGGAGACCCGGTCAAAAAGCAACCCTGAAAAAGGTACCCTCTGAAACTGAGGAAGCAGGGCAACAGTGCCTAGCTCAGGTGACAATCTTTAAGCAAAAGAAACACACAAGGGCGTGGGGAGCTGGCGAAAAGGCAACACTGAGAAATCCACCCTCTGAAACGGACGAAGATGGGCAACAGAGGCTAGCTCAGGTGGCAATCTTTAAGCAAAAAAAATAAGATAAAAAAATACAATGGCGAGGAGACCCGGTCAAAAAGCAACCCTGAAAAAGGTACCCTCTGAAACTGAGGAAGCAGGGCAACAGTGCCTAGCTCAGGTGACAATCTTTAAGCAAAAGAAACACACAAGGGCGTGGGGAGCTGGGGAAAAGGCAACACTGAGAAATCCACCCTCTGAAACGGACGAAGATGGGCAACAGAGGCTAGCTCAGGTGGCAATCTTTAAGCAAAAGAAACACACAAGGGCGTGGAGACCTGGGGAAAAAGCAACACGGAGAAATCCACCCTCTGAAACTGAGGAAGATGGGCAAGAGAGGCTACCTCAGGTGGCAATCCTTTAGCAAAAACAAAGCACAAAGGCGTGGAGCCCTGGGGACAAAGCAACCCTGAAATATCTACCCTCTGAAACTGAGGAACATGGGCAAGAGAGGCTAGCTCAGGTGGCAATCGTTAAGCAAAAACAAAACACAAAGGCGTGGAGACCTGGGGAAAAAGCAACCCTGAAATATCTACCCTCTGAAACTGAGGAAGATGGGCAAGAGAGGCTGGCTTCAGGTGGCAAACGTTAAGCAAAAGAAACACACAAGGGCGTGGAGACCTGGGGAAACAGCAACACGGAGATATCGACCCTCTGAAACTCAGGAAGATGGGCAAGAGAGGCTAGCTCAGGTGGCAATCGTTAAGCAAAAACAAAACCCAAAGGCGTGGAGACCTGGGGAAAAAGCAACCCTGAAATATCTACCCTCTGAAACTGAGGAAGATGGGCAAGAGAGGCTGGCTTCAGGTGGCAATCTTTAAGCAAAAGAAACACACAAGGGCGTGGGGAGCTGGGGAAAAGGCAACACTGAGAAATCCACCCTCTGAAACGGACAGAGATGGGCAACAGAGGCTAGCTCAGGTGGCAATCGTTAAGCAAAAGAAACACACAAGGGCGTGGAGGCCTGGGGAAAAAGCAACACGGAGAAATCCACCCTCTGAAACTGAGGAACATGGGCAAAAGAAGCTAGCTCAGGTTGCAACCTTTAAGCAGAAAAAAAACACAAGGGAGTGCAGACCTGGCAAAAAAGCAACAGTGAGAAATCTACCCTCTGAAACCGACGAAGATGGACAACAGAGGCTAGCTCAGGTGGCAATTTTTAAGGAAAAATAAAAGGAAGTGCGTGGAGACCTGGGGAAAAAGCAACACGGAGAAATCTACCCTCTAGAACTGAGAAAGAAGCGCAACAGAGGCTAGCTCAGGTGGCAATCGTTAAGCAAAAACAAAACCCAAAGGCGTGGAGACCTGGGGAAAAAGCAACCCTGAAATGTCTACCCCCTGAAACTGAGGAAGATGGGCAAGAGAGGCTGGCTTCAGGTGGCAATCTTTAAGCAAAAGAAACACACAAGGGCGTGGGGAGCTGGGGAAAAGGCAACACTGAGAAATCCACCCTCTGAAACGGACGAAGATGGGCAACAGAGGCTAGCTCAGGTGGCAATCTTTAAGCAAAAAAAATAAGATAAAAAAATACAATGGCGAGGAGACCCGGTCAAAAAGCAACCCTGAAAAAGGTACCCTCTGAAACTGAGGAAGCAGGGCAACAGTGCCTAGCTCAGGTGACAATCTTTAAGCAAAAGAAACACACAAGGGCGTGGGGAGCTGGCGAAAAGGCAACACTGAGAAATCCACCCTCTGAAACGGACGAAGATGGGCAACAGAGGCTAGCTCAGGTGGCAATCTTTAAGCAAAAGAAACACACAAGGGCGTGGAGACCTGGGGAAAAAGCAACACGGAGAAATCCACCCTCTGAAACTGAGGAAGATGGGCAAGAGAGGCTACCTCAGGTGGCAATCCTTAAGCAAAAACAAAGCACAAAGGCGTGGAGCCCTGGGGACAAAGCAACCCTGAAATATCTACCCTCTGAAACTGAGGAACATGGGCAAGAGAGGCTAGCTCAGGTGGCAATCGTTAAGCAAAAACAAAACACAAAGGCGTGGAGACCTGGGGAAAAAGCAACCCTGAAATATCTACCCTCTGAAACTGAGGAAGATGGGCAAGAGAGGCTGGCTTCAGGTGGCAAACGTTAAGCAAAAGAAACACACAAGGGCGTGGAGACCTGGGGAAACAGCAACACGGAGATATCGACCCTCTGAAACTCAGGAAGATGGGCAAGAGAGGCTAGCTCAGGTGGCAATCGTTAAGCAAAAACAAAACCCAAAGGCGTGGAGACCTGGGGAAAAAGCAACCCTGAAATATCTACCCTCTGAAACTGAGGAAGATGGGCAAGAGAGGCTGGCTTCAGGTGGCAATCTTTAAGCAAAAGAAACACACAAGGGCGTGGGGAGCTGGGGAAAAGGCAACACTGAGAAATCCACCCTCTGAAACGGACAGAGATGGGCAACAGAGGCTAGCTCAGGTGGCAATCGTTAAGCAAAAGAAACACACAAGGGCGTGGAGGCCTGGGGAAAAAGCAACACGGAGAAATCCACCCTCTGAAACTGAGGAACATGGGCAAAAGAAGCTAGCTCAGGTTGCAACCTTTAAGCAGAAAAAAAACACAAGGGAGTGCAGACCTGGCAAAAAAGCAACAGTGAGAAATCTACCCTCTGAAACCGACGAAGATGGACAACAGAGGCTAGCTCAGGTGGCAATTTTTAAGGAAAAATAAAAGGAAGTGCGTGGAGACCTGGGGAAAAAGCAACACGGAGAAATCTACCCTCTAGAACTGAGAAAGAAGCGCAACAGAGGCTAGCTCAGGTGGCAATCGTTAAGCAAAAACAAAACCCAAAGGCGTGGAGACCTGGGGAAAAAGCAACCCTGAAATATCTACCCCCTGAAACTGAGGAAGATGGGCAAGAGAGGCTGGCTTCAGGTGGCAATCTTTAAGCAAAAGAAACACACAAGGGCGTGGGGAGCTGGGGAAAAGGCAACACTGAGAAATCCACCCTCTGAAACGGACGAAGATGGGCAACAGAGGCTAGCTCAGGTGGCAATCTTTAAGCAAAAAAAATAAGATAAAAAAATACAATGGCGAGGAGACCCGGTCAAAAAGCAACCCTGAAAAAGGTACCCTCTGAAACTGAGGAAGCAGGGCAACAGTGCCTAGCTCAGGTGACAATCTTTAAGCAAAAGAAACACACAAGGGCGTGGGGAGCTGGCGAAAAGGCAACACTGAGAAATCCACCCTCTGAAACGGACGAAGATGGGCAACAGAGGCTAGCTCAGGTGGCAATCTTTAAGCAAAAGAAACACACAAGGGCGTGGAGACCTGGGGAAAAAGCAACACGGAGAAATCCACCCTCTGAAACTGAGGAAGATGGGCAAGAGAGGCTACCTCAGGTGGCAATCCTTAAGCAAAAACAAAGCACAAAGGCGTGGAGCCCTGGGGACAAAGCAACCCTGAAATATCTACCCTCTGAAACTGAGGAACATGGGCAAGAGAGGCTAGCTCAGGTGGCAATCGTTAAGCAAAAACAAAACACAAAGGCGTGGAGACCTGGGGAAAAAGCAACCCTGAAATATCTACCCTCTGAAACTGAGGAAGATGGGCAAGAGAGTCTGGCTTCAGGTGGCAATCTTTAAGCAAAAGAAACACACAAGGGCGTGGGGAGCTGGGGAAAAGGCAACACTGAGAAATCCACCCTCTGAAACGGACAGAGATGGGCAACAGAGGCTAGCTCAGGTGGCAATCGTTAAGCAAAAGAAACACACAAGGGCGTGGAGGCCTGGGGAAAAAGCAACACGGAGAAATCCACCCTCTGAAACTTAGGAACATGGGCAAAAGAAGCTAGCTCAGGTTGCAACCTTTAAGCAGAAAAAAAACACAAGGGCGTGCAGACCTGGCAAAAAAGCAACAGTGAGAAATCTACCCTCTGAAACCGACGAAGATGGACAACAGAGGCTAGCTCAGGTGGCAATTTTTAAGGAAAAATAAAAGGAAGTGCGTGGAGACCTGGGGAAAAAGCAACACGGAGAAATCTACCCTCTAGAACTGAGAAAGAAGCGCAACAGAGGCTAGCTCAGGTGGCAATCGTTAAGCAAAAAAAATAAAATAAAAAAATACAATGGCGAGGAGACCCGGTCAAAAAGCAACCCTGAAAAAGGTACCCTCTGAAACTGAGGAAGCAGGGCAACAGTGCCTAGCTCAGGTGACAATCTTTAAGCAAAAGAAACACACAAGGGCGTGGGGAGCTGGCGAAAAGGCAACACTGAGAAATCCACCCTCTGAAACGGACGAAGATGGGCAACAGAGGCTAGCTCAGGTGGCAATCTTTAAGCAAAAAAAATAAGATAAAAAAATACAATGGCGAGGAGACCCGGTCAAAAAGCAACCCTGAAAAAGGTACCCTCTGAAACTGAGGAAGCAGGGCAACAGTGCCTAGCTCAGGTGACAATCTTTAAGCAAAAGAAACACACAAGGGCGTGGGGAGCTGGGGAAAAGGCAACACTGAGAAATCCACCCTCTGAAACGGACGAAGATGGGCAACAGAGGCTAGCTCAGGTGGCAATCTTTAAGCAAAAGAAACACACAAGGGCGTGGAGACCTGGGGAAAAAGCAACACGGAGAAATCCACCCTCTGAAACTGAGGAAGATGGGCAAGAGAGGCTACCTCAGGTGGCAATCCTTTAGCAAAAACAAAGCACAAAGGCGTGGAGCCCTGGGGACAAAGCAACCCTGAAATATCTACCCTCTGAAACTGAGGAACATGGGCAAGAGAGGCTAGCTCAGGTGGCAATCGTTAAGCAAAAACAAAACACAAAGGCGTGGAGACCTGTGGAAAAAGCAACCCTGAAATATCTACCCTCTGAAACTGAGGAAGATGGGCAAGAGAGGCTGGCTTCAGGTGGCAAACGTTAAGCAAAAGAAACACACAAGGGCGTGGAGACCTGGGGAAACAGCAACACGGAGATATCGACCCTCTGAAACTCAGGAAGATGGGCAAGAGAGGCTAGCTCAGGTGGCAATCGTTAAGCAAAAACAAAACCCAAAGGCGTGGAGACCTGGGGAAAAAGCAACCCTGAAATATCTACCCTCTGAAACTGAGGAAGATGGGCAAGAGAGGCTGGCTTCAGGTGGCAATCTTTAAGCAAAAGAAACACACAAGGGCGTGGGGAGCTGGGGAAAAGGCAACACTGAGAAATCCACCCTCTGAAACGGACAGAGATGGGCAACAGAGGCTAGCTCAGGTGGCAATCGTTAAGCAAAAGAAACACACAAGGGCGTGGAGGCCTGGGGAAAAAGCAACACGGAGAAATCCACCCTCTGAAACTGAGGAACATGGGCAAAAGAAGCTAGCTCAGGTTGCAACCTTTAAGCAGAAAAAAAACACAAGGGAGTGCAGACCTGGCAAAAAAGCAACAGTGAGAAATCTACCCTCTGAAACCGACGAAGATGGACAACAGAGGCTAGCTCAGGTGGCAATTTTTAAGGAAAAATAAAAGGAAGTGCGTGGAGACCTGGGGAAAAAGCAACACGGAGAAATCTACCCTCTAGAACTGAGAAAGAAGCGCAACAGAGGCTAGCTCAGGTGGCAATCGTTAAGCAAAAACAAAACCCAAAGGCGTGGAGACCTGGGGAAAAAGCAACCCTGAAATATCTACCCCCTGAAACTGAGGAAGATGGGCAAGAGAGGCTGGCTTCAGGTGGCAATCTTTAAGCAAAAGAAACACACAAGGGCGTGGGGAGCTGGGGAAAAGGCAACACTGAGAAATCCACCCTCTGAAACGGACGAAGATGGGCAACAGAGGCTAGCTCAGGTGGCAATCTTTAAGCAAAAAAAATAAGATAAAAAAATACAATGGCGAGGAGACCCGGTCAAAAAGCAACCCTGAAAAAGGTACCCTCTGAAACTGAGGAAGCAGGGCAACAGTGCCTAGCTCAGGTGACAATCTTTAAGCAAAAGAAACACACAAGGGCGTGGGGAGCTGGCGAAAAGGCAACACTGAGAAATCCACCCTCTGAAACGGACGAAGATGGGCAACAGAGGCTAGCTCAGGTGGCAATCTTTAAGCAAAAGAAACACACAAGGGCGTGGAGACCTGGGGAAAAAGCAACACGGAGAAATCCACCCTCTGAAACTGAGGAAGATGGGCAAGAGAGGCTACCTCAGGTGGCAATCCTTAAGCAAAAACAAAGCACAAAGGCGTGGAGCCCTGGGGACAAAGCAACCCTGAAATATCTACCCTCTGAAACTGAGGAACATGGGCAAGAGAGGCTAGCTCAGGTGGCAATCGTTAAGCAAAAACAAAACACAAAGGCGTGGAGACCTGGGGAAAAAGCAACCCTGAAATATCTACCCTCTGAAACTGAGGAAGATGGGCAAGAGAGTCTGGCTTCAGGTGGCAATCTTTAAGCAAAAGAAACACACAAGGGCGTGGGGAGCTGGGGAAAAGGCAACACTGAGAAATCCACCCTCTGAAACGGACAGAGATGGGCAACAGAGGCTAGCTCAGGTGGCAATCGTTAAGCAAAAGAAACACACAAGGGCGTGGAGGCCTGGGGAAAAAGCAACACGGAGAAATCCACCCTCTGAAACTGAGGAACATGGGCAAAAGAAGCTAGCTCAGGTTGCAACCTTTAAGCAGAAAAAAAACACAAGGGCGTGCAGACCTGGCAAAAAAGCAACAGTGAGAAATCTACCCTCTGAAACCGACGAAGATGGACAACAGAGGCTAGCTCAGGTGGCAATTTTTAAGGAAAAATAAAAGGAAGTGCGTGGAGACCTGGGGAAAAAGCAACACGGAGAAATCTACCCTCTAGAACTGAGAAAGAAGCGCAACAGAGGCTAGCTCAGGTGGCAATCGTTAAGCAAAAAAAATAAAATAAAAAAATACAATGGCGAGGAGACCCGGTCAAAAAGCAACCCTGAAAAAGGTACCCTCTGAAACTGAGGAAGCAGGGCAACAGTGCCTAGCTCAGGTGACAATCTTTAAGCAAAAGAAACACACAAGGGCGTGGGGAGCTGGCGAAAAGGCAACACTGAGAAATCCACCCTCTGAAACGGACGAAGATGGGCAACAGAGGCTAGCTCAGGTGGCAATCTTTAAGCAAAAAAAATAAGATAAAAAAATACAATGGCGAGGAGACCCGGTCAAAAAGCAACCCTGAAAAAGGTACCCTCTGAAACTGAGGAAGCAGGGCAACAGTGCCTAGCTCAGGTGACAATCTTTAAGCAAAAGAAACACACAAGGGCGTGGGGAGCTGGGGAAAAGGCAACACTGAGAAATCCACCCTCTGAAACGGACGAAGATGGGCAACAGAGGCTAGCTCAGGTGGCAATCTTTAAGCAAAAGAAACACACAAGGGCGTGGAGACCTGGGGAAAAAGCAACACGGAGAAATCCACCCTCTGAAACTGAGGAAGATGGGCAAGAGAGGCTACCTCAGGTGGCAATCCTTTAGCAAAAACAAAGCACAAAGGCGTGGAGCCCTGGGGACAAAGCAACCCTGAAATATCTACCCTCTGAAACTGAGGAACATGGGCAAGAGAGGCTAGCTCAGGTGGCAATCGTTAAGCAAAAACAAAACACAAAGGCGTGGAGACCTGTGGAAAAAGCAACCCTGAAATATCTACCCTCTGAAACTGAGGAAGATGGGCAAGAGAGGCTGGCTTCAGGTGGCAAACGTTAAGCAAAAGAAACACACAAGGGCGTGGAGACCTGGGGAAACAGCAACACGGAGATATCGACCCTCTGAAACTCAGGAAGATGGGCAAGAGAGGCTAGCTCAGGTGGCAATCGTTAAGCAAAAACAAAACCCAAAGGCGTGGAGACCTGGGGAAAAAGCAACCCTGAAATATCTACCCTCTGAAACTGAGGAAGATGGGCAAGAGAGGCTGGCTTCAGGTGGCAATCTTTAAGCAAAAGAAACACACAAGGGCGTGGGGAGCTGGGGAAAAGGCAACACTGAGAAATCCACCCTCTGAAACGGACAGAGATGGGCAACAGAGGCTAGCTCAGGTGGCAATCGTTAAGCAAAAGAAACACACAAGGGCGTGGAGGCCTGGGGAAAAAGCAACACGGAGAAATCCACCCTCTGAAACTGAGGAACATGGGCAAAAGAAGCTAGCTCAGGTTGCAACCTTTAAGCAGAAAAAAAACACAAGGGAGTGCAGACCTGGCAAAAAAGCAACAGTGAGAAATCTACCCTCTGAAACCGACGAAGATGGACAACAGAGGCTAGCTCAGGTGGCAATTTTTAAGGAAAAATAAAAGGAAGTGCGTGGAGACCTGGGGAAAAAGCAACACGGAGAAATCTACCCTCTAGAACTGAGAAAGAAGCGCAACAGAGGCTAGCTCAGGTGGCAATCGTTAAGCAAAAACAAAACCCAAAGGCGTGGAGACCTGGGGAAAAAGCAACCCTGAAATATCTACCCTCTGAAACTGAGGAAGATGGGCAAGAGAGGCTGGCTTCAGGTGGCAATCTTTAAGCAAAAGAAACACACAAGGGCGTGGGGAGCTGGGGAAAAGGCAACACTGAGAAATCCACCCTCTGAAACGGACGAAGATGGGCAACAGAGGCTAGCTCAGGTGGCAATCTTTAAGCAAAAAAAATAAGATAAAAAAATACAATGGCGAGGAGACCCGGTCAAAAAGCAACCCTGAAAAAGGTACCCTCTGAAACTGAGGAAGCAGGGCAACAGTGCCTAGCTCAGGTGACAATCTTTAAGCAAAAGAAACACACAAGGGCGTGGGGAGCTGGCGAAAAGGCAACACTGAGAAATCCACCCTCTGAAACGGACGAAGATGGGCAACAGAGGCTAGCTCAGGTGGCAATCTTTAAGCAAAAGAAACACACAAGGGCGTGGAGACCTGGGGAAAAAGCAACACGGAGAAATCCACCCTCTGAAACTGAGGAAGATGGGCAAGAGAGGCTACCTCAGGTGGCAATCCTTAAGCAAAAACAAAGCACAAAGGCGTGGAGCCCTGGGGACAAAGCAACCCTGAAATATCTACCCTCTGAAACTGAGGAACATGGGCAAGAGAGGCTAGCTCAGGTGGCAATCGTTAAGCAAAAACAAAACACAAAGGCGTGGAGACCTGGGGAAAAAGCAACCCTGAAATATCTACCCTCTGAAACTGAGGAAGATGGGCAAGAGAGTCTGGCTTCAGGTGGCAATCTTTAAGCAAAAGAAACACACAAGGGCGTGGGGAGCTGGGGAAAAGGCAACACTGAGAAATCCACCCTCTGAAACGGACAGAGATGGGCAACAGAGGCTAGCTCAGGTGGCAATCGTTAAGCAAAAGAAACACACAAGGGCGTGGAGGCCTGGGGAAAAAGCAACACGGAGAAATCCACCCTCTGAAACTGAGGAACATGGGCAAAAGAAGCTAGCTCAGGTTGCAACCTTTAAGCAGAAAAAAAACACAAGGGCGTGCAGACCTGGCAAAAAAGCAACAGTGAGAAATCTACCCTCTGAAACCGACGAAGATGGACAACAGAGGCTAGCTCAGGTGGCAATTTTTAAGGAAAAATAAAAGGAAGTGCGTGGAGACCTGGGGAAAAAGCAACACGGAGAAATCTACCCTCTAGAACTGAGAAAGAAGCGCAACAGAGGCTAGCTCAGGTGGCAATCGTTAAGCAAAAAAAATAAAATAAAAAAATACAATGGCGAAGAGACCCGGTCAAAAAGCAGCCCTGAAAAAGGTACCCTCTGAAACTGAGGAAGCAGGGCAACAGTGCCTAGCTCAGGTGACAATCTTTAAGCAAAAGAAACACACAAGGGCGTGGGGAGCTGGCGAAAAGGCAACACTGAGAAATCCACCCTCTGAAACGGACGAAGATGGGCAACAGAGGCTAGCTCAGGTGGCAATCTTTAAGCAAAAAAAATAAGATAAAAAAATACAATGGCGAGGAGACCCGGTCAAAAAGCAACCCCGAAAAAGGTACCCTCTGAAACTGAGGAAGCAGGGCAACAGTGCCTAGCTCAGGTGACAATCTTTAAGCAAAAGAAACACACAAGGGCGTGGGGAGCTGGGGAAAAGGCAACACTGAGAAATCCACCCTCTGAAACGGACGAAGATGGGCAACAGAGGCTAGCTCAGGTGGCAATCTTTAAGCAAAAGAAACACACAAGGGCGTGGAGACCTGGGGAAAAAGCAACACGGAGAAATCCACCCTCTGAAACTGAGGAAGATGGGCAAGAGAGGCTACCTCAGGTGGCAATCCTTTAGCAAAAACAAAGCACAAAGGCGTGGAGCCCTGGGGACAAAGCAACCCTGAAATATCTACCCTCTGAAACTGAGGAACATGGGCAAGAGAGGCTAGCTCAGGTGGCAATCGTTAAGCAAAAACAAAACACAAAGGCGTGGAGACCTGGGGAAAAAGCAACCCTGAAATATCTACCCTCTGAAACTGAGGAAGATGGGCAAGAGAGGCTGGCTTCAGGTGGCAATCTTTAAGCAAAAGAAACACACAAGGGCGTGGGGAGCTGGGGAAAAGGCAACACTGAGAAATCCACCCTCTGAAACGGACAGAGATGGGCAACAGAGGCTAGCTCAGGTGGCAATCGTTAAGCAAAAGAAACACACAAGGGCGTGGAGGCCTGGGGAAAAAGCAACACGGAGAAATCCACCCTCTGAAACTGAGGAACATGGGCAAAAGAAGCTAGCTCAGGTTGCAACCTTTAAGCAGAAAAAAAACACAAGGGCGTGCAGACCTGGCAAAAAAGCAACAGTGAGAAATCTACCCTCTGAAACCGACGAAGATGGACAACAGAGGCTAGCTCAGGTGGCAATTTTTAAGGAAAAATAAAAGGAAGTGCGTGGAGACCTGGGGAAAAAGCAACACGGAGAAATCTACCCTCTAGAACTGAGAAAGAAGCGCAACAGAGGCTAGCTCAGGTGGCAATCGTTAAGCAAAAAAAATAAAATAAAAAAATACAATGGCGAGGAGACCCGGTCAAAAAGCAACCCTGAAAAAGGTACCCTCTGAAACTGAGGAAGCAGGGCAACAGTGCCTAGCTCAGATGACAATCTTTAAGCAAAAGAAACACACAAGGGCGTGGGGAGCTGGCGAAAAGGCAACACTGAGAAATCCACCCTCTGAAACGGACGAAGATGGGCAACAGAGGCTAGCTCAGGTGGCAATCTTTAAGCAAAAAAAATAAGATAAAAAAATACAATGGCGAGGAGACCCGGTCAAAAAGCAACCCTGAAAAAGGTACCCTCTGAAACTGAGGAAGCAGGGCAACAGTGCCTAGCTCAGGTGACAATCTTTAAGCAAAAGAAACACACAAGGGCGTGGGGAGCTGGGGAAAAGGCAACACTGAGAAATCCACCCTCTGAAACGGACGAAGATGGGCAACAGAGGCTAGCTCAGGTGGCAATCTTTAAGCAAAAGAAACACACAAGGGCGTGGAGACCTGGGGAAAAAGCAACACGGAGAAATCCACCCTCTGAAACTGAGGAAGATGGGCAAGAGAGGCTACCTCAGGTGGCAATCCTTTAGCAAAAACAAAGCACAAAGGCGTGGAGCCCTGGGGACAAAGCAACCCTGAAATATCTACCCTCTGAAACTGAGGAACATGGGCAAGAGAGGCTAGCTCAGGTGGCAATCGTTAAGCAAAAACAAAACACAAAGGCGTGGAGACCTGGGGAAAAAGCAACCCTGAAATATCTACCCTCTGAAACTGAGGAAGATGGGCAAGAGAGGCTGGCTTCAGGTGGCAAACGTTAAGCAAAAGAAAAACACAAGGGCGTGGAGACCTGGGGAAACAGCAACACGGAGATATCGACCCTCTGAAACTCAGGAAGATGGGCAAGAGAGGCTAGCTCAGGTGGCAATCGTTAAGCAAAAACAAAACCCAAAGGCGTGGAGACCTGGGGAAAAAGCAACCCTGAAATATCTACCCTCTGAAACTGAGGAAGATGGGCAAGAGAGGCTGGCTTCAGGTGGCAATCTTTAAGCAAAAGAAACACACAAGGGCGTGGGGAGCTGGGGAAAAGGCAACACTGAGAAATCCACCCTCTGAAACGGACAGAGATGGGCAACAGAGGCTAGCTCAGGTGGCAATCGTTAAGCAAAAGAAACACACAAGGGCGTGGAGGCCTGGGGAAAAAGCAACACGGAGAAATCCACCCTCTGAAACTGAGGAACATGGGCAAAAGAAGCTAGCTCAGGTTGCAACCTTTAAGCAGAAAAAAAACACAAGGGAGTGCAGACCTGGCAAAAAAGCAACAGTGAGAAATCTACCCTCTGAAACCGACGAAGATGGACAACAGAGGCTAGCTCAGGTGGCAATTTTTAAGGAAAAATAAAAGGAAGTGCGTGGAGACCTGGGGAAAAAGCAACACGGAGAAATCTACCCTCTAGAACTGAGAAAGAAGCGCAACAGAGGCTAGCTCAGGTGGCAATCGTTAAGCAAAAACAAAACCCAAAGGCGTGGAGACCTGGGGAAAAAGCAACCCTGAAATATCTACCCTCTGAAACTGAGGAAGATGGGCAAGAGAGGCTGGCTTCAGGTGGCAATCTTTAAGCAAAAGAAACACACAAGGGCGTGGGGAGCTGGGGAAAAGGCAACACTGAGAAATCCACCCTCTGAAACGGACGAAGATGGGCAACAGAGGCTAGCTCAGGTGGCAATCTTTAAGCAAAAAAAATAAGATAAAAAAATACAATGGCGAGGAGACCCGGTCAAAAAGCAACCCTGAAAAAGGTACCCTCTGAAACTGAGGAAGCAGGGCAACAGTGCCTAGCTCAGGTGACAATCTTTAAGCAAAAGAAACACACAAGGGCGTGGGGAGCTGGCGAAAAGGCAACACTGAGAAATCCACCCTCTGAAACGGACGAAGATGGGCAACAGAGGCTAGCTCAGGTGGCAATCTTTAAGCAAAAGAAACACACAAGGGCGTGGAGACCTGGGGAAAAAGCAACACGGAGAAATCCACCCTCTGAAACTGAGGAAGATGGGCAAGAGAGGCTACCTCAGGTGGCAATCCTTAAGCAAAAACAAAGCACAAAGGCGTGGAGCCCTGGGGACAAAGCAACCCTGAAATATCTACCCTCTGAAACTGAGGAACATGGGCAAGAGAGGCTAGCTCAGGTGGCAATCGTTAAGCAAAAACAAAACACAAAGGCGTGGAGACCTGGGGAAAAAGCAACCCTGAAATATCTACCCTCTGAAACTGAGGAAGATGGGCAAGAGAGTCTGGCTTCAGGTGGCAATCTTTAAGCAAAAGAAACACACAAGGGCGTGGGGAGCTGGGGAAAAGGCAACACTGAGAAATCCACCCTCTGAAACGGACAGAGATGGGCAACAGAGGCTAGCTCAGGTGGCAATCGTTAAGCAAAAGAAACACACAAGGGCGTGGAGGCCTGGGGAAAAAGCAACACGGAGAAATCCACCCTCTGAAACTGAGGAACATGGGCAAAAGAAGCTAGCTCAGGTTGCAACCTTTAAGCAGAAAAAAAACACAAGGGCGTGCAGACCTGGCAAAAAAGCAACAGTGAGAAATCTACCCTCTGAAACCGACGAAGATGGACAACAGAGGCTAGCTCAGGTGGCAATTTTTAAGGAAAAATAAAAGGAAGTGCGTGGAGACCTGGGGAAAAAGCAACACGGAGAAATCTACCCTCTAGAACTGAGAAAGAAGCGCAACAGAGGCTAGCTCAGGTGGCAATCGTTAAGCAAAAAAAATAAAATAAAAAAATACAATGGCGAGGAGACCCGGTCAAAAAGCAGCCCTGAAAAAGGTACCCTCTGAAACTGAGGAAGCAGGGCAACAGTGCCTAGCTCAGGTGACAATCTTTAAGCAAAAGAAACACACAAGGGCGTGGGGAGCTGGCGAAAAGGCAACACTGAGAAATCCACCCTCTGAAACGGACGAAGATGGGCAACAGAGGCTAGCTCAGGTGGCAATCTTTAAGCAAAAAAAATAAGATAAAAAAATACAATGGCGAGGAGACCCGGTCAAAAAGCAACCCTGAAAAAGGTACCCTCTGAAACTGAGGAAGCAGGGCAACAGTGCCTAGCTCAGGTGACAATCTTTAAGCAAAAGAAACACACAAGGGCGTGGGGAGCTGGGGAAA
Source organism: Equus asinus (assembly GCF_041296235.1). Lineage (NCBI taxonomy): Eukaryota > Metazoa > Chordata > Mammalia > Perissodactyla > Equidae > Equus > Equus asinus. The sequence goes on along the minus strand of NC_091793.1, from coordinate 1,727,588 downwards.
AGGCAACACTGAGAAATCCACCCTCTGAAACGGACGAAGATGGGCAACAGAGGCTAGCTCAGGTGGCAATCTTTAAGCAAAAGAAACACACAAGGGCGTGGAGACCTGGGGAAAAAGCAACACGGAGAAATCCACCCTCTGAAACTGAGGAAGATGGGCAAGAGAGGCTACCTCAGGTGGCAATCCTTTAGCAAAAACAAAGCACAAAGGCGTGGAGCCCTGGGGACAAAGCAACCCTGAAATATCTACCCTCTGAAACTGAGGAACATGGGCAAGAGAGGCTAGCTCAGGTGGCAATCGTTAAGCAAAAACAAAACACAAAGGCGTGGAGACCTGTGGAAAAAGCAACCCTGAAATATCTACCCTCTGAAACTGAGGAAGATGGGCAAGAGAGGCTGGCTTCAGGTGGCAAACGTTAAGCAAAAGAAACACACAAGGGCGTGGAGACCTGGGGAAACAGCAACACGGAGATATCGACCCTCTGAAACTCAGGAAGATGGGCAAGAGAGGCTAGCTCAGGTGGCAATCGTTAAGCAAAAACAAAACCCAAAGGCGTGGAGACCTGGGGAAAAAGCAACCCTGAAATATCTACCCTCTGAAACTGAGGAAGATGGGCAAGAGAGGCTGGCTTCAGGTGGCAATCTTTAAGCAAAAGAAACACACAAGGGCGTGGGGAGCTGGGGAAAAGGCAACACTGAGAAATCCACCCTCTGAAACGGACAGAGATGGGCAACAGAGGCTAGCTCAGGTGGCAATCGTTAAGCAAAAGAAACACACAAGGGCGTGGAGGCCTGGGGAAAAAGCAACACGGAGAAATCCACCCTCTGAAACTGAGGAACATGGGCAAAAGAAGCTAGCTCAGGTTGCAACCTTTAAGCAGAAAAAAAACACAAGGGAGTGCAGACCTGGCAAAAAAGCAACAGTGAGAAATCTACCCTCTGAAACCGACGAAGATGGACAACAGAGGCTAGCTCAGGTGGCAATTTTTAAGGAAAAATAAAAGGAAGTGCGTGGAGACCTGGGGAAAAAGCAACACGGAGAAATCTACCCTCTAGAACTGAGAAAGAAGCGCAACAGAGGCTAGCTCAGGTGGCAATCGTTAAGCAAAAACAAAACCCAAAGGCGTGGAGACCTGGGGAAAAAGCAACCCTGAAATATCTACCCTCTGAAACTGAGGAAGATGGGCAAGAGAGGCTGGCTTCAGGTGGCAATCTTTAAGCAAAAGAAACACACAAGGGCGTGGGGAGCTGGGGAAAAGGCAACACTGAGAAATCCACCCTCTGAAACGGACGAAGATGGGCAACAGAGGCTAGCTCAGGTGGCAATCTTTAAGCAAAAAAAATAAGATAAAAAAATACAATGGCGAGGAGACCCGGTCAAAAAGCAACCCTGAAAAAGGTACCCTCTGAAACTGAGGAAGCAGGGCAACAGTGCCTAGCTCAGGTGACAATCTTTAAGCAAAAGAAACACACAAGGGCGTGGGGAGCTGGCGAAAAGGCAACACTGAGAAATCCACCCTCTGAAACGGACGAAGATGGGCAACAGAGGCTAGCTCAGGTGGCAATCTTTAAGCAAAAGAAACACACAAGGGCGTGGAGACCTGGGGAAAAAGCAACACGGAGAAATCCACCCTCTGAAACTGAGGAAGATGGGCAAGAGAGGCTACCTCAGGTGGCAATCCTTAAGCAAAAACAAAGCACAAAGGCGTGGAGCCCTGGGGACAAAGCAACCCTGAAATATCTACCCTCTGAAACTGAGGAACATGGGCAAGAGAGGCTAGCTCAGGTGGCAATCGTTAAGCAAAAACAAAACACAAAGGCGTGGAGACCTGGGGAAAAAGCAACCCTGAAATATCTACCCTCTGAAACTGAGGAAGATGGGCAAGAGAGTCTGGCTTCAGGTGGCAATCTTTAAGCAAAAGAAACACACAAGGGCGTGGGGAGCTGGGGAAAAGGCAACACTGAGAAATCCACCCTCTGAAACGGACAGAGATGGGCAACAGAGGCTAGCTCAGGTGGCAATCGTTAAGCAAAAGAAACACACAAGGGCGTGGAGGCCTGGGGAAAAAGCAACACGGAGAAATCCACCCTCTGAAACTGAGGAACATGGGCAAAAGAAGCTAGCTCAGGTTGCAACCTTTAAGCAGAAAAAAAACACAAGGGCGTGCAGACCTGGCAAAAAAGCAACAGTGAGAAATCTACCCTCTGAAACCGACGAAGATGGACAACAGAGGCTAGCTCAGGTGGCAATTTTTAAGGAAAAATAAAAGGAAGTGCGTGGAGACCTGGGGAAAAAGCAACACGGAGAAATCTACCCTCTAGAACTGAGAAAGAAGCGCAACAGAGGCTAGCTCAGGTGGCAATCGTTAAGCAAAAAAAATAAAATAAAAAAATACAATGGCGAAGAGACCCGGTCAAAAAGCAGCCCTGAAAAAGGTACCCTCTGAAACTGAGGAAGCAGGGCAACAGTGCCTAGCTCAGGTGACAATCTTTAAGCAAAAGAAACACACAAGGGCGTGGGGAGCTGGCGAAAAGGCAACACTGAGAAATCCACCCTCTGAAACGGACGAAGATGGGCAACAGAGGCTAGCTCAGGTGGCAATCTTTAAGCAAAAAAAATAAGATAAAAAAATACAATGGCGAGGAGACCCGGTCAAAAAGCAACCCCGAAAAAGGTACCCTCTGAAACTGAGGAAGCAGGGCAACAGTGCCTAGCTCAGGTGACAATCTTTAAGCAAAAGAAACACACAAGGGCGTGGGGAGCTGGGGAAAAGGCAACACTGAGAAATCCACCCTCTGAAACGGACGAAGATGGGCAACAGAGGCTAGCTCAGGTGGCAATCTTTAAGCAAAAGAAACACACAAGGGCGTGGAGACCTGGGGAAAAAGCAACACGGAGAAATCCACCCTCTGAAACTGAGGAAGATGGGCAAGAGAGGCTACCTCAGGTGGCAATCCTTTAGCAAAAACAAAGCACAAAGGCGTGGAGCCCTGGGGACAAAGCAACCCTGAAATATCTACCCTCTGAAACTGAGGAACATGGGCAAGAGAGGCTAGCTCAGGTGGCAATCGTTAAGCAAAAACAAAACACAAAGGCGTGGAGACCTGGGGAAAAAGCAACCCTGAAATATCTACCCTCTGAAACTGAGGAAGATGGGCAAGAGAGGCTGGCTTCAGGTGGCAATCTTTAAGCAAAAGAAACACACAAGGGCGTGGGGAGCTGGGGAAAAGGCAACACTGAGAAATCCACCCTCTGAAACGGACAGAGATGGGCAACAGAGGCTAGCTCAGGTGGCAATCGTTAAGCAAAAGAAACACACAAGGGCGTGGAGGCCTGGGGAAAAAGCAACACGGAGAAATCCACCCTCTGAAACTGAGGAACATGGGCAAAAGAAGCTAGCTCAGGTTGCAACCTTTAAGCAGAAAAAAAACACAAGGGCGTGCAGACCTGGCAAAAAAGCAACAGTGAGAAATCTACCCTCTGAAACCGACGAAGATGGACAACAGAGGCTAGCTCAGGTGGCAATTTTTAAGGAAAAATAAAAGGAAGTGCGTGGAGACCTGGGGAAAAAGCAACACGGAGAAATCTACCCTCTAGAACTGAGAAAGAAGCGCAACAGAGGCTAGCTCAGGTGGCAATCGTTAAGCAAAAAAAATAAAATAAAAAAATACAATGGCGAGGAGACCCGGTCAAAAAGCAACCCTGAAAAAGGTACCCTCTGAAACTGAGGAAGCAGGGCAACAGTGCCTAGCTCAGATGACAATCTTTAAGCAAAAGAAACACACAAGGGCGTGGGGAGCTGGCGAAAAGGCAACACTGAGAAATCCACCCTCTGAAACGGACGAAGATGGGCAACAGAGGCTAGCTCAGGTGGCAATCTTTAAGCAAAAAAAATAAGATAAAAAAATACAATGGCGAGGAGACCCGGTCAAAAAGCAACCCTGAAAAAGGTACCCTCTGAAACTGAGGAAGCAGGGCAACAGTGCCTAGCTCAGGTGACAATCTTTAAGCAAAAGAAACACACAAGGGCGTGGGGAGCTGGGGAAAAGGCAACACTGAGAAATCCACCCTCTGAAACGGACGAAGATGGGCAACAGAGGCTAGCTCAGGTGGCAATCTTTAAGCAAAAGAAACACACAAGGGCGTGGAGACCTGGGGAAAAAGCAACACGGAGAAATCCACCCTCTGAAACTGAGGAAGATGGGCAAGAGAGGCTACCTCAGGTGGCAATCCTTTAGCAAAAACAAAGCACAAAGGCGTGGAGCCCTGGGGACAAAGCAACCCTGAAATATCTACCCTCTGAAACTGAGGAACATGGGCAAGAGAGGCTAGCTCAGGTGGCAATCGTTAAGCAAAAACAAAACACAAAGGCGTGGAGACCTGGGGAAAAAGCAACCCTGAAATATCTACCCTCTGAAACTGAGGAAGATGGGCAAGAGAGGCTGGCTTCAGGTGGCAAACGTTAAGCAAAAGAAAAACACAAGGGCGTGGAGACCTGGGGAAACAGCAACACGGAGATATCGACCCTCTGAAACTCAGGAAGATGGGCAAGAGAGGCTAGCTCAGGTGGCAATCGTTAAGCAAAAACAAAACCCAAAGGCGTGGAGACCTGGGGAAAAAGCAACCCTGAAATATCTACCCTCTGAAACTGAGGAAGATGGGCAAGAGAGGCTGGCTTCAGGTGGCAATCTTTAAGCAAAAGAAACACACAAGGGCGTGGGGAGCTGGGGAAAAGGCAACACTGAGAAATCCACCCTCTGAAACGGACAGAGATGGGCAACAGAGGCTAGCTCAGGTGGCAATCGTTAAGCAAAAGAAACACACAAGGGCGTGGAGGCCTGGGGAAAAAGCAACACGGAGAAATCCACCCTCTGAAACTGAGGAACATGGGCAAAAGAAGCTAGCTCAGGTTGCAACCTTTAAGCAGAAAAAAAACACAAGGGAGTGCAGACCTGGCAAAAAAGCAACAGTGAGAAATCTACCCTCTGAAACCGACGAAGATGGACAACAGAGGCTAGCTCAGGTGGCAATTTTTAAGGAAAAATAAAAGGAAGTGCGTGGAGACCTGGGGAAAAAGCAACACGGAGAAATCTACCCTCTAGAACTGAGAAAGAAGCGCAACAGAGGCTAGCTCAGGTGGCAATCGTTAAGCAAAAACAAAACCCAAAGGCGTGGAGACCTGGGGAAAAAGCAACCCTGAAATATCTACCCTCTGAAACTGAGGAAGATGGGCAAGAGAGGCTGGCTTCAGGTGGCAATCTTTAAGCAAAAGAAACACACAAGGGCGTGGGGAGCTGGGGAAAAGGCAACACTGAGAAATCCACCCTCTGAAACGGACGAAGATGGGCAACAGAGGCTAGCTCAGGTGGCAATCTTTAAGCAAAAAAAATAAGATAAAAAAATACAATGGCGAGGAGACCCGGTCAAAAAGCAACCCTGAAAAAGGTACCCTCTGAAACTGAGGAAGCAGGGCAACAGTGCCTAGCTCAGGTGACAATCTTTAAGCAAAAGAAACACACAAGGGCGTGGGGAGCTGGCGAAAAGGCAACACTGAGAAATCCACCCTCTGAAACGGACGAAGATGGGCAACAGAGGCTAGCTCAGGTGGCAATCTTTAAGCAAAAGAAACACACAAGGGCGTGGAGACCTGGGGAAAAAGCAACACGGAGAAATCCACCCTCTGAAACTGAGGAAGATGGGCAAGAGAGGCTACCTCAGGTGGCAATCCTTAAGCAAAAACAAAGCACAAAGGCGTGGAGCCCTGGGGACAAAGCAACCCTGAAATATCTACCCTCTGAAACTGAGGAACATGGGCAAGAGAGGCTAGCTCAGGTGGCAATCGTTAAGCAAAAACAAAACACAAAGGCGTGGAGACCTGGGGAAAAAGCAACCCTGAAATATCTACCCTCTGAAACTGAGGAAGATGGGCAAGAGAGTCTGGCTTCAGGTGGCAATCTTTAAGCAAAAGAAACACACAAGGGCGTGGGGAGCTGGGGAAAAGGCAACACTGAGAAATCCACCCTCTGAAACGGACAGAGATGGGCAACAGAGGCTAGCTCAGGTGGCAATCGTTAAGCAAAAGAAACACACAAGGGCGTGGAGGCCTGGGGAAAAAGCAACACGGAGAAATCCACCCTCTGAAACTGAGGAACATGGGCAAAAGAAGCTAGCTCAGGTTGCAACCTTTAAGCAGAAAAAAAACACAAGGGCGTGCAGACCTGGCAAAAAAGCAACAGTGAGAAATCTACCCTCTGAAACCGACGAAGATGGACAACAGAGGCTAGCTCAGGTGGCAATTTTTAAGGAAAAATAAAAGGAAGTGCGTGGAGACCTGGGGAAAAAGCAACACGGAGAAATCTACCCTCTAGAACTGAGAAAGAAGCGCAACAGAGGCTAGCTCAGGTGGCAATCGTTAAGCAAAAAAAATAAAATAAAAAAATACAATGGCGAGGAGACCCGGTCAAAAAGCAGCCCTGAAAAAGGTACCCTCTGAAACTGAGGAAGCAGGGCAACAGTGCCTAGCTCAGGTGACAATCTTTAAGCAAAAGAAACACACAAGGGCGTGGGGAGCTGGCGAAAAGGCAACACTGAGAAATCCACCCTCTGAAACGGACGAAGATGGGCAACAGAGGCTAGCTCAGGTGGCAATCTTTAAGCAAAAAAAATAAGATAAAAAAATACAATGGCGAGGAGACCCGGTCAAAAAGCAACCCTGAAAAAGGTACCCTCTGAAACTGAGGAAGCAGGGCAACAGTGCCTAGCTCAGGTGACAATCTTTAAGCAAAAGAAACACACAAGGGCGTGGGGAGCTGGGGAAAAGGCAACACTGAGAAATCCACCCTCTGAAACGGACGAAGATGGGCAACAGAGGCTAGCTCAGGTGGCAATCTTTAAGCAAAAGAAACACACAAGGGCGTGGAGACCTGGGGAAAAAGCAACACGGAGAAATCCACCCTCTGAAACTGAGGAAGATGGGCAAGAGAGGCTACCTCAGGTGGCAATCCTTTAGCAAAAACAAAGCACAAAGGCGTGGAGCCCTGGGGACAAAGCAACCCTGAAATATCTACCCTCTGAAACTGAGGAACATGGGCAAGAGAGGCTAGCTCAGGTGGCAATCGTTAAGCAAAAACAAAACACAAAGGCGTGGAGACCTGGGGAAAAAGCAACCCTGAAATATCTACCCTCTGAAACTGAGGAAGATGGGCAAGAGAGGCTGGCTTCAGGTGGCAAACGTTAAGCAAAAGAAACACACAAGGGCGTGGAGACCTGGGGAAACAGCAACACGGAGATATCGACCCTCTGAAACTCAGGAAGATGGGCAAGAGAGGCTAGCTCAGGTGGCAATCGTTAAGCAAAAACAAAACCCAAAGGCGTGGAGACCTGGGGAAAAAGCAACCCTGAAATATCTACCCTCTGAAACTGAGGAAGATGGGCAAGAGAGGCTGGCTTCAGGTGGCAATCTTTAAGCAAAAGAAACACACAAGGGCGTGGGGAGCTGGGGAAAAGGCAACACTGAGAAATCCACCCTCTGAAACGGACAGAGATGGGCAACAGAGGCTAGCTCAGGTGGCAATCGTTAAGCAAAAGAAACACACAAGGGCGTGGAGGCCTGGGGAAAAAGCAACACGGAGAAATCCACCCTCTGAAACTGAGGAACATGGGCAAAAGAAGCTAGCTCAGGTTGCAACCTTTAAGCAGAAAAAAAACACAAGGGCGTGCAGACCTGGCAAAAAAGCAACAGTGAGAAATCTACCCTCTGAAACCAACGAAGATGGACAACAGAGGCTAGCTCAGGTGGCAAATTTTAAGGAAAAATAAAAGGAAGTGCGTGGAGACCTGGGGAAAAAGCAACACGGAGAAATCTACCCTCTAGAACTGAGAAAGAAGCGCAACAGAGGCTAGCTCAGGTGGCAATCGTTAAGCAAAAACAAAACCCAAAGGCGTGGAGACCTGGGGAAAAAGCAACCCTGAAATATCTACCCTCTGAAACTGAGGAAGATGGGCAAGAGAGTCTGGCTTCAGGTGGCAATCTTTAAGCAAAAGAAACACACAAGGGCGTGGGGAGCTGGGGAAAAGGCAACACTGAGAAATCCACCCTCTGAAACGGACAGAGATGGGCAACAGAGGCTAGCTCAGGTGGCAATCGTTAAGCAAAAGAAACACACAAGGGCGTGGAGGCCTGGGGAAAAAGCAACACGGAGAAATCCACCCTCTGAAACTGAGGAACATGGGCAAAAGAAGCTAGCTCAGGTTGCAACCTTTAAGCAGAAAAAAAACACAAGGGCGTGCAGACCTGGCAAAAAAGCAACAGTGAGAAATCTACCCTCTGAAACCGACGAAGATGGACAACAGAGGCTAGCTCAGGTGGCAATTTTTAAGGAAAAATAAAAGGAAGTGCGTGGAGACCTGGGGAAAAAGCAACACGGAGAAATCTACCCTCTAGAACTGAGAAAGAAGCGCAACAGAGGCTAGCTCAGGTGGCAATCTTTAAGCAAAAAAAATAAAATAAAAAAATACAATGGCGAGGAGACCCGGTCAAAAAGCAACCCTGAAAAAGGTACCCTCTGAAACTGAGGAAGCAGGGCAACAGTGCCTAGCTCAGGTGACAATCTTTAAGCAAAAGAAACACACAAGGGCGTGGGGAGCTGGCGAAAAGGCAACACTGAGAAATCCACCCTCTGAAACGGACGAAGATGGGCAACAGAGGCTAGCTCAGGTGGCAATCTTTAAGCAAAAAAAATAAGATAAAAAAATACAATGGCGAGGAGACCCGGTCAAAAAGCAACCCTGAAAAAGGTACCCTCTGAAACTGAGGAAGCAGGGCAACAGTGCCTAGCTCAGGTGACAATCTTCAAGCAAAAGAAACACACAAGGGCGTGGGGAGCTGGGGAAAAGGCAACACTGAGAAATCCACCCTCTGAAACGGACGAAGATGGGCAACAGAGGCTAGCTCAGGTGGCAATCTTTAAGCAAAAGAAACACACAAGGGCGTGGAGACCTGGGGAAAAAGCAACACGGAGAAATCCACCCTCTGAAACTGAGGAAGATGGGCAAGAGAGGCTACCTCAGGTGGCAATCCTTAAGCAAAAACAAAGCACAAAGGCGTGGAGCCCTGGGGACAAAGCAACCCTGAAATATCTACCCTCTGAAACTGAGGAACATGGGCAAGAGAGGCTAGCTCAGGTGGCAATCGTTAAGCAAAAACAAAACACAAAGGCGTGGAGACCTGGGGAAAAAGCAACCCTGAAATATCTACCCTCTGAAACTGAGGAAGATGGGCAAGAGAGGCTGGCTTCAGGTGGCAAACGTTAAGCAAAAGAAACACACAAGGGCGTGGAGACCTGGGGAAACAGCAACACGGAGATATCGACCCTCTGAAACTCAGGAAGATGGGCAAGAGAGGCTAGCTCAGGTGGCAATCGTTAAGCAAAAACAAAACCCAAAGGCGTGGAGACCTGGGGAAAAAGCAACCCTGAAATATCTACCCTCTGAAACTGAGGAAGATGGGCAAGAGAGTCTGGCTTCAGGTGGCAATCTTTAAGCAAAAGAAACACACAAGGGCGTGGGGAGCTGGGGAAAAGGCAACACTGAGAAATCCACCCTCTGAAACGGACAGAGATGGGCAACAGAGGCTAGCTCAGGTGGCAATCGTTAAGCAAAAGAAACACACAAGGGCGTGGAGGCCTGGGGAAAAAGCAACACGGAGAAATCCACCCTCTGAAACTGAGGAACATGGGCAAAAGAAGCTAGCTCAGGTTGCAACCTTTAAGCAGAAAAAAAACACAAGGGCGTGCAGACCTGGCAAAAAAGCAACAGTGAGAAATCTACCCTCTGAAACCGACGAAGATGGACAACAGAGGCTAGCTCAGGTGGCAATTTTTAAGGAAAAATAAAAGGAAGTGCGTGGAGACCTGGGGAAAAAGCAACACGGAGAAATCTACCCTCTAGAACTGAGAAAGAAGCGCAACAGAGGCTAGCTCAGGTGGCAATCGTTAAGCAAAAACAAAACCCAAAGGCGTGGAGACCTGGGGAAAAAGCAACCCTGAAATATCTACCCTCTGAAACTGAGGAAGATGGGCAAGAGAGGCTGGCTTCAGGTGGCAATCTTTAAGCAAAAGAAACACACAAGGGCGTGGGGAGCTGGGGAAAAGGCAACACTGAGAAATCCACCCTCTGAAACGGACGAAGATGGGCAACAGAGGCTAGCTCAGGTGGCAATCTTTAAGCAAAAAAAATAAGATAAAAAAATACAATGGCGAGGAGACCCGGTCAAAAAGCAACCCTGAAAAAGGTACCCTCTGAAACTGAGGAAGCAGGGCAACAGTGCCTAGCTCAGGTGACAATCTTTAAGCAAAAGAAACACACAAGGGCGTGGGGAGCTGGCGAAAAGGCAACACTGAGAAATCCACCCTCTGAAACGGACGAAGATGGGCAACAGAGGCTAGCTCAGGTGGCAATCTTTAAGCAAAAGAAACACACAAGGGCGTGGAGACCTGGGGAAAAAGCAACACGGAGAAATCCACCCTCTGAAACTGAGGAAGATGGGCAAGAGAGGCTACCTCAGGTGGCAATCCTTAAGCAAAAACAAAGCACAAAGGCGTGGAGCCCTGGGGACAAAGCAACCCTGAAATATCTACCCTCTGAAACTGAGGAACATGGGCAAGAGATGCTAGCTCAGGTGGCAATCGTTAAGCAAAAACAAAACACAAAGGCGTGGAGACCTGGGGAAAAAGCAACCCTGAAATATCTACCCTCTGAAACTGAGGAAGATGGGCAAGAGAGGCTGGCTTCAGGTGGCAAACGTTAAGCAAAAGAAACACACAAGGGCGTGGAGACCTGGGGAAACAGCAACACGGAGATATCGACCCTCTGAAACTCAGGAAGATGGGCAAGAGAGGCTAGCTCAGGTGGCAATCGTTAAGCAAAAACAAAACCCAAAGGCGTGGAGACCTGGGGAAAAAGCAACCCTGAAATATCTACCCTCTGAAACTGAGGAAGATGGGCAAGAGAGTCTGGCTTCAGGTGGCAATCTTTAAGCAAAAGAAACACACAAGGGCGTGGGGAGCTGGGGAAAAGGCAACACTGAGAAATCCACCCTCTGAAATGGACAGAGATGGGCAACAGAGGCTAGCTCAGGTGGCAATCGTTAAGCAAAAGAAACACACAAGGGCGTGGAGGCCTGGGGAAAAAGCAACACGGAGAAATCCACCCTCTGAAACTGAGGAACATGGGCAAAAGAAGCTAGCTCAGGTTGCAACCTTTAAGCAGAAAAAAAACACAAGGGCGTGCAGACCTGGCAAAAAAGCAACAGTGAGAAATCTACCCTCTGAAACCGACGAAGATGGACAACAGAGGCTAGCTCAGGTGGCAATTTTTAAGGAAAAATAAAAGGAAGTGCGTGGAGACCTGGGGAAAAAGCAACACGGAGAAATCTACCCTCTAGAACTGAGAAAGAAGCGCAACAGAGGCTAGCTCAGGTGGCAATCTTTAAGCAAAAAAAATAAGATAAAAAAATACAATGGCGAGGAGACCCGGTCAAAAAGCAACCCTGAAAAAGGTACCCTCTGAAACTGAGGAAGCAGGGCAACAGTGCCTAGCTCAGGTGACAATCTTCAAGCAAAAGAAACACACAAGGGCGTGGGGAGCTGGGGAAAAGGCAACACTGAGAAATCCACCCTCTGAAACGGACGAAGATGGGCAACAGAGGCTAGCTCAGGTGGCAATCTTTAAGCAAAAGAAACACACAAGGGCGTGGAGACCTGGGGAAAAAGCAACACGGAGAAATCCACCCTCTGAAACTGAGGAAGATGGGCAAGAGAGGCTACCTCAGGTGGCAATCCTTAAGCAAAAACAAAGCACAAAGGCGTGGAGCCCTGGGGACAAAGCAACCCTGAAATATCTACCCTCTGAAACTGAGGAACATGGGCAAGAGAGGCTAGCTCAGGTGGCAATCGTTAAGCAAAAACAAAACACAAAGGCGTGGAGACCTGGGGAAAAAGCAACCCTGAAATATCTACCCTCTGAAACTGAGGAAGATGGGCAAGAGAGGCTGGCTTCAGGTGGCAAACGTTAAGCAAAAGAAACACACAAGGGCGTGGAGACCTGGGGAAACAGCAACACGGAGATATCGACCCTCTGAAACTCAGGAAGATGGGCAAGAGAGGCTAGCTCAGGTGGCAATCGTTAAGCAAAAACAAAACCCAAAGGCGTGGAGACCTGGGGAAAAAGCAACCCTGAAATATCTACCCTCTGAAACTGAGGAAGATGGGCAAGAGAGTCTGGCTTCAGGTGGCAATCTTTAAGCAAAAGAAACACACAAGGGCGTGGGGAGCTGGGGAAAAGGCAACACTGAGAAATCCACCCTCTGAAACGGACAGAGATGGGCAACAGAGGCTAGCTCAGGTGGCAATCGTTAAGCAAAAGAAACACACAAGGGCGTGGAGGCCTGGGGAAAAAGCAACACGGAGAAATCCACCCTCTGAAACTGAGGAACATGGGCAAAAGAAGCTAGCTCAGGTTGCAACCTTTAAGCAGAAAAAAAACACAAGGGCGTGCAGACCTGGCAAAAAAGCAACAGTGAGAAATCTACCCTCTGAAACCGACGAAGATGGACAACAGAGGCTAGCTCAGGTGGCAATTTTTAAGGAAAAATAAAAGGAAGTGCGTGGAGACCTGGGGAAAAAGCAACACGGAGAAATCTACCCTCTAGAACTGAGAAAGAAGCGCAACAGAGGCTAGCTCAGGTGGCAATCTTTAAGCAAAAAAAATAAAATAAAAAAATACAATGGCGAGGAGACCCGGTCAAAAAGCAACCCTGAAAAAGGTACCCTCTGAAACTGAGGAAGCAGGGCAACAGTGCCTAGCTCAGGTGACAATCTTTAAGCAAAAGAAACACACAAGGGCGTGGGGAGCTGGCGAAAAGGCAACACTGAGAAATCCACCCTCTGAAACGGACGAAGATGGGCAACAGAGGCTAGCTCAGGTGGCAATCTTTAAGCAAAAAAAATAAGATAAAAAAATACAATGGCGAGGAGACCCGGTCAAAAAGCAACCCTGAAAAAGGTACCCTCTGAAACTGAGGAAGCAGGGCAACAGTGCCTAGCTCAGGTGACAATCTTTAAGCAAAAGAAACACACAAGGGCGTGGGGAGCTGGCGAAAAGGCAACACTGAGAAATCCACCCTCTGAAACGGACGAAGATGGGCAACAGAGGCTAGCTCAGGTGGCAATCTTTAAGCAAAAAAAATAAGATAAAAAAATACAATGGCGAGGAGACCCGGTCAAAAAGCAACCCTGAAAAAGGTACCCTCTGAAACTGAGGAAGCAGGGCAACAGTGCCTAGCTCAGGTGACAATCTTCAAGCAAAAGAAACACACAAGGGCGTGGGGAGCTGGGGAAAAGGCAACACTGAGAAATCCACCCTCTGAAACGGACGAAGATGGGCAACAGAGGCTAGCTCAGGTGGCAATCTTTAAGCAAAAGAAACACACAAGGGCGTGGAGACCTGGGGAAAAAGCAACACGGAGAAATCCACCCTCTGAAACTGAGGAAGATGGGCAAGAGAGGCTACCTCAGGTGGCAATCCTTAAGCAAAAACAAAGCACAAAGGCGTGGAGCCCTGGGGACAAAGCAACCCTGAAATATCTACCCTCTGAAACTGAGGAACATGGGCAAGAGAGGCTAGCTCAGGTGCCAATCGTTAAGCAAAAACAAAACACAAAGGCGTGGAGACCTGGGGAAAAAGCAACCCTGAAATATCTACCCTCTGAAACTGAGGAAGATGGGCAAGAGAGGCTGGCTTCAGGTGGCAAACGTTAAGCAAAAGAAACACACAAGGGCGTGGAGACCTGGGGAAACAGCAACACGGAGATATCGACCCTCTGAAACTCAGGAAGATGGGCAAGAGAGGCTAGCTCAGGTGGCAATCGTTAAGCAAAAACAAAACCCAAAGGCGTGGAGACCTGGGGAAAAAGCAACCCTGAAATATCTACCCTCTGAAACTGAGGAAGATGGGCAAGAGAGGCTGGCTTCAGGTGGCAATCTTTAAGCAAAAGAAACGCACAAGGGCGTGGGGAGCTGGGGAAAAGGCAACACTGAGAAATCCACCCTCTGAAATGGACAGAGATGGGCAACAGAGGCTAGCTCAGGTGGCAATCGTTAAGCAAAAGAAACACACAAGGGCGTGGAGGCCTGGGGAAAAAGCAACACGGAGAAATCCACCCTCTGAAACTGAGGAACATGGGCAAAAGAAGCTAGCTCAGGTTGCAACCTTTAAGCAGAAAAAAAACACAAGGGCGTGCAGACCTGGCAAAAAAGCAACAGTGAGAAATCTACCCTCTGAAACCGACGAAGATGGACAACAGAGGCTAGCTCAGGTGGCAATTTTTAAGGAAAAATAAAAGGAAGTGCGTGGCGACCTGGGGAAAAAGCAACACGGAGAAATCTACCCTCTAGAACTGAGAAAGAAGCGCAACAGAGGCTAGCTCAGGTGGCAATCTTTAAGCAAAAAAAATAAGATAAAAAAATACAATGGCGAGGAGACCCGGTCAAAAAGCAACCCTGAAAAAGGTACCCTCTGAAACTGAGGAAGCAGGGCAACAGTGCCTAGCTCAGGTGACAATCTTCAAGCAAAAGAAACACACAAGGGCGTGGGGAGCTGGGGAAAAGGCAACACTGAGAAATCCACCCTCTGAAACGGACGAAGATGGGCAACAGAGGCTAGCTCAGGTGGCAATCTTTAAGCAAAAGAAACACACAAGGGCGTGGAGACCTGGGGAAAAAGCAACACGGAGAAATCCACCCTCTGAAACTGAGGAAGATGGGCAAGAGAGGCTACCTCAGGTGGCAATCCTTAAGCAAAAACAAAGCACAAAGGCGTGGAGCCCTGGGGACAAAGCAACCCTGAAATATCTACCCTCTGAAACTGAGGAACATGGGCAAGAGAGGCTAGCTCAGGTGGCAATCGTTAAGCAAAAACAAAACACAAAGGCGTGGAGACCTGGGGAAAAAGCAACCCTGAAATATCTACCCTCTGAAACTGAGGAAGATGGGCAAGAGAGGCTGGCTTCAGGTGGCAAACGTTAAGCAAAAGAAACACACAAGGGCGTGGAGACCTGGGGAAACAGCAACACGGAGATATCGACCCTCTGAAACTCAGGAAGATGGGCAAGAGAGGCTAGCTCAAGTGGCAATCGTTAAGCAAAAACAAAACCCAAAGGCGTGGAGACCTGGGGAAAAAGCAACCCTGAAATATCTACCCTCTGAAACTGAGGAAGATGGGCAAGAGAGTCTGGCTTCAGGTGGCAATCTTTAAGCAAAAGAAACACACAAGGGCGTGGGGAGCTGGGGAAAAGGCAACACTGAGAAATCCACCCTCTGAAAAGGACAGAGATGGGCAACAGAGGCTAGCTCAGGTGGCAATCGTTAAGCAAAAGAAACACACAAGGGCGTGGAGGCCTGGGGAAAAAGCAACACGGAGAAATCCACCCTCTGAAACTGAGGAACATGGGCAAAAGAAGCTAGCTCAGGTTGCAACCTTTAAGCAGAAAAAAAACACAAGGGCGTGCAGACCTGGCAAAAAAGCAACAGTGAGAAATCTACCCTCTGAAACCGACGAAGATGGACAACAGAGGCTAGCTCAGGTGGCAATTTTTAAGGAAAAATAAAAGGAAGTGCGTGGAGACCTGGGGAAAAAGCAACACGGAGAAATCTACCCTCTAGAACTGAGAAAGAAGCGCAACAGAGGCTAGCTCAGGTGGCAATCGTTAAGCAAAAACAAAACCCAAAGGCGTGGAGACCTGGGGAAAAAGCAACCCTGAAATATCTACCCTCTGAAACTGAGGAAGATGGGCAAGAGAGGCTGGCTTCAGGTGGCAATCTTTAAGCAAAAGAAACACACAAGGGCGTGGGGAGCTGGGGAAAAGGCAACACTGAGAAATCCACCCTCTGAAACGGACGAAGATGGGCAACAGAGGCTAGCTCAGGTGGCAATCTTTAAGCAAAAAAAATAAGATAAAAAAATACAATGGCGAGGAGACCTGGTCAAAAAGCAACCCTGAAAAAGGTACCCTCTGAAACTGAGGAAGCAGGGCAACAGTGCCTAGCTCAGGTGACAATCTTTAAGCAAAAGAAACACACAAGGGCGTGGGGAGCTGGCGAAAAGGCAACACTGAGAAATCCACCCTCTGAAACGGACGAAGATGGGCAACAGAGGCTAGCTCAGGTGGCAATCTTTAAGCAAAAGAAACACACAAGGGCGTGGAGACCTGGGGAAAAAGCAACACGGAGAAATCCACCCTCTGAAACTGAGGAAGATGGGCAAGAGAGGCTACCTCAGGTGGCAATCCTTAAGCAAAAACAAAGTACAAAGGCGTGGAGCCCTGGGGACAAAGCAACCCTGAAATATCTACCCTCTGAAACTGAGGAACATGGGCAAGAGATGCTAGCTCAGGTGGCAATCGTTAAGCAAAAACAAAACACAAAGGCGTGGAGACCTGGGGAAAAAGCAACCCTGAAATATCTACCCTCTGAAACTGAGGAAGATGGGCAAGAGAGGCTGGCTTCAGGTGGCAAACGTTAAGCAAAAGAAACACACAAGGGCGTGGAGACCTGGGGAAACAGCAACACGGAGATATCGACCCTCTGAAACTCAGGAAGATGGGCAAGAGAGGCTAGCTCAGGTGGCAATCGTTAAGCAAAAACAAAACCCAAAGGCGTGGAGACCTGGGGAAAAAGCAACCCTGAAATATCTACCCTCTGAAACTGAGGAAGATGGGCAAGAGAGTCTGGCTTCAGGTGGCAATCTTTAAGCAAAAGAAACACACAAGGGCGTGGGGAGCTGGGGAAAAGGCAACACTGAGAAATCCACCCTCTGAAACTGAGGAACATGGGCAAAAGAAGCTAGCTCAGGTTGCAACCTTTAAGCAGAAAAAAAACACAAGGGCGTGCAGACCTGGCAAAAAAGCAACAGTGAGAAATCTACCCTCTGAAACCGACGAAGATGGACAACAGAGGCTAGCTCAGGTGGCAATTTTTAAGGAAAAATAAAAGGAAGTGCGTGGAGACCTGGGGAAAAAGCAACACGGAGAAATCTACCCTCTAGAACTGAGAAAGAAGCGCAACAGAGGCTAGCTCAGGTGGCAATCTTTAAGCAAAAAAAATAAAATAAAAAAATACAATGGCGAGGAGACCCGGTCAAAAAGCAACCCTGAAAAAGGTACCCTCTGAAACTGAGGAAGCAGGGCAACAGTGCCTAGCTCAGGTGACAATCTTTAAGCAAAAGAAACACACAAGGGCGTGGGGAGCTGGCGAAAAGGCAACACTGAGAAATCCACCCTCTGAAACGGACGAAGATGGGCAACAGAGGCTAGCTCAGGTGGCAATCTTTAAGCAAAAAAAATAAGATAAAAAAATACAATGGCGAGGAGACCCGGTCAAAAAGCAACCCTGAAAAAGGTACCCTCTGAAACTGAGGAAGCAGGGCAACAGTGCCTAGCTCAGGTGACAATCTTCAAGCAAAAGAAACACACAAGGGCGTGGGGAGCTGGGGAAAAGGCAACACTGAGAAATCCACCCTCTGAAACGGACGAAGATGGGCAACAGAGGCTAGCTCAGGTGGCAATCTTTAAGCAAAAGAAACACACAAGGGCGTGGAGACCTGGGGAAAAAGCAACACGGAGAAATCCACCCTCTGAAACTGAGGAAGATGGGCAAGAGAGGCTACCTCAGGTGGCAATCCTTAAGCAAAAACAAAGCACAAAGGCGTGGAGCCCTGGGGACAAAGCAACCCTGAAATATCTACCCTCTGAAACTGAGGAACATGGGCAAGAGAGGCTAGCTCAGGTGGCAATCGTTAAGCAAAAACAAAACACAAAGGCGTGGAGACCTGGGGAAAAAGCAACCCTGAAATATCTACCCTCTGAAACTGAGGAAGATGGGCAAGAGAGGCTGGCTTCAGGTGGCAAACGTTAAGCAAAAGAAACACACAAGGGCGTGGAGACCTGGGGAAACAGCAACACGGAGATATCGACCCTCTGAAACTCAGGAAGATGGGCAAGAGAGGCTAGCTCAGGTGGCAATCGTTAAGCAAAAACAAAACCCAAAGGCGTGGAGACCTGGGGAAAAAGCAACCCTGAAATATCTACCCTCTGAAACTGAGGAAGATGGGCAAGAGAGTCTGGCTTCAGGTGGCAATCTTTAAGCAAAAGAAACACACAAGGGCGTGGGGAGCTGGGGAAAAGGCAACACTGAGAAATCCACCCTCTGAAACGGACAGAGATGGGCAACAGAGGCTAGCTCAGGTGGCAATCGTTAAGCAAAAGAAACACACAAGGGCGTGGAGGCCTGGGGAAAAAGCAACACGGAGAAATCCACCCTCTGAAACTGAGGAACATGGGCAAAAGAAGCTAGCTCAGGTTGCAACCTTTAAGCAGAAAAAAAACACAAGGGCGTGCAGACCTGGCAAAAAAGCAACAGTGAGAAATCTACCCTCTGAAACCGACGAAGATGGACAACAGAGGCTAGCTCAGGTGGCAATTTTTAAGGAAAAATAAAAGGAAGTGCGTGGAGACCTGGGGAAAAAGCAACACGGAGAAATCTACCCTCTAGAACTGAGAAAGAAGCGCAACAGAGGCTAGCTCAGGTGGCAATCGTTAAGCAAAAACAAAACCCAAAGGCGTGGAGACCTGGGGAAAAAGCAACCCTGAAATATCTACCCTCTGAAACTGAGGAAGATGGGCAAGAGAGGCTGGCTTCAGGTGGCAATCTTTAAGCAAAAGAAACACACAAGGGCGTGGGGAGCTGGGGAAAAGGCAACACTGAGAAATCCACCCTCTGAAACGGACGAAGATGGGCAACAGAGGCTAGCTCAGGTGGCAATCTTTAAGCAAAAAAAATAAGATAAAAAAATACAATGGCGAGGAGACCCGGTCAAAAAGCAACCCTGAAAAAGGTACCCTCTGAAACTGAGGAAGCAGGGCAACAGTGCCTAGCTCAGGTGACAATCTTTAAGCAAAAGAAACACACAAGGGCGTGGGGAGCTGGCGAAAAGGCAACACTGAGAAATCCACCCTCTGAAACGGACGAAGATGGGCAACAGAGGCTAGCTCAGGTGGCAATCTTTAAGCAAAAGAAACACACAAGGGCGTGGAGACCTGGGGAAAAAGCAACACGGAGAAATCCACCCTCTGAAACTGAGGAAGATGGGCAAGAGAGGCTACCTCAGGTGGCAATCCTTAAGCAAAAACAAAGCACAAAGGCGTGGAGCCCTGGGGACAAAGCAACCCTGAAATATCTACCCTCTGAAACTGAGGAACATGGGCAAGAGATGCTAGCTCAGGTGGCAATCGTTAAGCAAAAACAAAACACAAAGGCGTGGAGACCTGGGGAAAAAGCAACCCTGAAATATCTACCCTCTGAAACTGAGGAAGATGGGCAAGAGAGGCTGGCTTCAGGTGGCAAACGTTAAGCAAAAGAAACACACAAGGGCGTGGAGACCTGGGGAAACAGCAACACGGAGATATCGACCCTCTGAAACTCAGGAAGATGGGCAAGAGAGGCTAGCTCAGGTGGCAATCGTTAAGCAAAAACAAAACCCAAAGGCGTGGAGACCTGGGGAAAAAGCAACCCTGAAATATCTACCCTCTGAAACTGAGGAAGATGGGCAAGAGAGTCTGGCTTCAGGTGGCAATCTTTAAGCAAAAGAAACACACAAGGGCGTGGGGAGCTGGGGAAAAGGCAACACTGAGAAATCCACCCTCTGAAATGGACAGAGATGGGCAACAGAGGCTAGCTCAGGTGGCAATCGTTAAGCAAAAGAAACACACAAGGGCGTGGAGGCCTGGGGAAAAAGCAACACGGAGAAATCCACCCTCTGAAACTGAGGAACATGGGCAAAAGAAGCTAGCTCAGGTTGCAACCTTTAAGCAGAAAAAAAACACAAGGGCGTGCAGACCTGGCAAAAAAGCAACAGTGAGAAATCTACCCTCTGAAACCGACGAAGATGGACAACAGAGGCTAGCTCAGGTGGCAATTTTTAAGGAAAAATAAAAGGAAGTGCGTGGAGACCTGGGGAAAAAGCAACACGGAGAAATCTACCCTCTAGAACTGAGAAAGAAGCGCAACAGAGGCTAGCTCAGGTGGCAATCTTTAAGCAAAAAAAATAAGATAAAAAAATACAATGGCGAGGAGACCCGGTCAAAAAGCAACCCTGAAAAAGGTACCCTCTGAAACTGAGGAAGCAGGGCAACAGTGCCTAGCTCAGGTGACAATCTTCAAGCAAAAGAAACACACAAGGGCGTGGGGAGCTGGGGAAAAGGCAACACTGAGAAATCCACCCTCTGAAACGGACGAAGATGGGCAACAGAGGCTAGCTCAGGTGGCAATCTTTAAGCAAAAGAAACACACAAGGGCGTGGAGACCTGGGGAAAAAGCAACACGGAGAAATCCACCCTCTGAAACTGAGGAAGATGGGCAAGAGAGGCTACCTCAGGTGGCAATCCTTAAGCAAAAACAAAGCACAAAGGCGTGGAGCCCTGGGGACAAAGCAACCCTGAAATATCTACCCTCTGAAACTGAGGAACATGGGCAAGAGAGGCTAGCTCAGGTGGCAATCGTTAAGCAAAAACAAAACACAAAGGCGTGGAGACCTGGGGAAAAAGCAACCCTGAAATATCTACCCTCTGAAACTGAGGAAGATGGGCAAGAGAGGCTGGCTTCAGGTGGCAAACGTTAAGCAAAAGAAACACACAAGGGCGTGGAGACCTGGGGAAACAGCAACACGGAGATATCGACCCTCTGAAACTCAGGAAGATGGGCAAGAGAGGCTAGCTCAGGTGGCAATCGTTAAGCAAAAACAAAACCCAAAGGCGTGGAGACCTGGGGAAAAAGCAACCCTGAAATATCTACCCTCTGAAACTGAGGAAGATGGGCAAGAGAGTCTGGCTTCAGGTGGCAATCTTTAAGCAAAAGAAACACACAAGGGCGTGGGGAGCTGGGGAAAAGGCAACACTGAGAAATCCACCCTCTGAAACGGACAGAGATGGGCAACAGAGGCTAGCTCAGGTGGCAATCGTTAAGCAAAAGAAACACACAAGGGCGTGGAGGCCTGGGGAAAAAGCAACACGGAGAAATCCACCCTCTGAAACTGAGGAACATGGGCAAAAGAAGCTAGCTCAGGTTGCAACCTTTAAGCAGAAAAAAAACACAAGGGCGTGCAGACCTGGCAAAAAAGCAACAGTGAGAAATCTACCCTCTGAAACCGACGAAGATGGACAACAGAGGCTAGCTCAGGTGGCAATTTTTAAGGAAAAATAAAAGGAAGTGCGTGGAGACCTGGGGAAAAAGCAACACGGAGAAATCTACCCTCTAGAACTGAGAAAGAAGCGCAACAGAGGCTAGCTCAGGTGGCAATCTTTAAGCAAAAAAAATAAAATAAAAAAATACAATGGCGAGGAGACCCGGTCAAAAAGCAACCCTGAAAAAGGTACCCTCTGAAACTGAGGAAGCAGGGCAACAGTGCCTAGCTCAGGTGACAATCTTTAAGCAAAAGAAACACACAAGGGCGTGGGGAGCTGGCGAAAAGGCAACACTGAGAAATCCACCCTCTGAAACGGACGAAGATGGGCAACAGAGGCTAGCTCAGGTGGCAATCTTTAAGCAAAAAAAATAAGATAAAAAAATACAATGGCGAGGAGACCCGGTCAAAAAGCAACCCTGAAAAAGGTACCCTCTGAAACTGAGGAAGCAGGGCAACAGTGCCTAGCTCAGGTGACAATCTTTAAGCAAAAGAAACACACAAGGGCGTGGGGAGCTGGCGAAAAGGCAACACTGAGAAATCCACCCTCTGAAACGGACGAAGATGGGCAACAGAGGCTAGCTCAGGTGGCAATCTTTAAGCAAAAAAAATAAGATAAAAAAATACAATGGCGAGGAGACCCGGTCAAAAAGCAACCCTGAAAAAGGTACCCTCTGAAACTGAGGAAGCAGGGCAACAGTGCCTAGCTCAGGTGACAATCTTCAAGCAAAAGAAACACACAAGGGCGTGGGGAGCTGGGGAAAAGGCAACACTGAGAAATCCACCCTCTGAAACGGACGAAGATGGGCAACAGAGGCTAGCTCAGGTGGCAATCTTTAAGCAAAAGAAACACACAAGGGCGTGGAGACCTGGGGAAAAAGCAACACGGAGAAATCCACCCTCTGAAACTGAGGAAGATGGGCAAGAGAGGCTACCTCAGGTGGCAATCCTTAAGCAAAAACAAAGCACAAAGGCGTGGAGCCCTGGGGACAAAGCAACCCTGAAATATCTACCCTCTGAAACTGAGGAACATGGGCAAGAGAGGCTAGCTCAGGTGGCAATCGTTAAGCAAAAACAAAACACAAAGGCGTGGAGACCTGGGGAAAAAGCAACCCTGAAATATCTACCCTCTGAAACTGAGGAAGATGGGCAAGAGAGGCTGGCTTCAGGTGGCAAACGTTAAGCAAAAGAAACACACAAGGGCGTGGAGACCTGGGGAAACAGCAACACGGAGATATCGACCCTCTGAAACTCAGGAAGATGGGCAAGAGAGGCTAGCTCAGGTGGCAATCGTTAAGCAAAAACAAAACCCAAAGGCGTGGAGACCTGGGGAAAAAGCAACCCTGAAATATCTACCCTCTGAAACTGAGGAAGATGGGCAAGAGAGGCTGGCTTCAGGTGGCAATCTTTAAGCAAAAGAAACACACAAGGGCGTGGGGAGCTGGGGAAAAGGCAACACTGAGAAATCCACCCTCTGAAATGGACAGAGATGGGCAACAGAGGCTAGCTCAGGTGGCAATCGTTAAGCAAAAGAAACACACAAGGGCGTGGAGGCCTGGGGAAAAAGCAACACGGAGAAATCCACCCTCTGAAACTGAGGAACATGGGCAAAAGAAGCTAGCTCAGGTTGCAACCTTTAAGCAGAAAAAAAACACAAGGGCGTGCAGACCTGGCAAAAAAGCAACAGTGAGAAATCTACCCTCTGAAACCGACGAAGATGGACAACAGAGGCTAGCTCAGGTGGCAATTTTTAAGGAAAAATAAAAGGAAGTGCGTGGCGACCTGGGGAAAAAGCAACACGGAGAAATCTACCCTCTAGAACTGAGAAAGAAGCGCAACAGAGGCTAGCTCAGGTGGCAATCTTTAAGCAAAAAAAATAAGATAAAAAAATACAATGGCGAGGAGACCCGGTCAAAAAGCAACCCTGAAAAAGGTACCCTCTGAAACTGAGGAAGCAGGGCAACAGTGCCTAGCTCAGGTGACAATCTTCAAGCAAAAGAAACACACAAGGGCGTGGGGAGCTGGGGAAAAGGCAACACTGAGAAATCCACCCTCTGAAACGGACGAAGATGGGCAACAGAGGCTAGCTCAGGTGGCAATCTTTAAGCAAAAGAAACACACAAGGGCGTGGAGACCTGGGGAAAAAGCAACACGGAGAAATCCACCCTCTGAAACTGAGGAAGATGGGCAAGAGAGGCTACCTCAGGTGGCAATCCTTAAGCAAAAACAAAGCACAAAGGCGTGGAGCCCTGGGGACAAAGCAACCCTGAAATATCTACCCTCTGAAACTGAGGAACATGGGCAAGAGAGGCTAGCTCAGGTGGCAATCGTTAAGCAAAAACAAAACACAAAGGCGTGGAGACCTGGGGAAAAAGCAACCCTGAAATATCTACCCTCTGAAACTGAGGAAGATGGGCAAGAGAGGCTGGCTTCAGGTGGCAAACGTTAAGCAAAAGAAACACACAAGGGCGTGGAGACCTGGGGAAACAGCAACACGGAGATATCGACCCTCTGAAACTCAGGAAGATGGGCAAGAGAGGCTAGCTCAAGTGGCAATCGTTAAGCAAAAACAAAACCCAAAGGCGTGGAGACCTGGGGAAAAAGCAACCCTGAAATATCTACCCTCTGAAACTGAGGAAGATGGGCAAGAGAGTCTGGCTTCAGGTGGCAATCTTTAAGCAAAAGAAACACACAAGGGCGTGGGGAGCTGGGGAAAAGGCAACACTGAGAAATCCACCCTCTGAAACGGACAGAGATGGGCAACAGAGGCTAGCTCAGGTGGCAATCGTTAAGCAAAAGAAACACACAAGGGCGTGGAGGCCTGGGGAAAAAGCAACACGGAGAAATCCACCCTCTGAAACTGAGGAACATGGGCAAAAGAAGCTAGCTCAGGTTGCAACCTTTAAGCAGAAAAAAAACACAAGGGCGTGCAGACCTGGCAAAAAAGCAACAGTGAGAAATCTACCCTCTGAAACCGACGAAGATGGACAACAGAGGCTAGCTCAGGTGGCAATTTTTAAGGAAAAATAAAAGGAAGTGCGTGGAGACCTGGGGAAAAAGCAACACGGAGAAATCTACCCTCTAGAACTGAGAAAGAAGCGCAACAGAGGCTAGCTCAGGTGGCAATCGTTAAGCAAAAACAAAACCCAAAGGCGTGGAGACCTGGGGAAAAAGCAACCCTGAAATATCTACCCTCTGAAACTGAGGAAGATGGGCAAGAGAGGCTGGCTTCAGGTGGCAATCTTTAAGCAAAAGAAACACACAAGGGCGTGGGGAGCTGGGGAAAAGGCAACACTGAGAAATCCACCCTCTGAAACGGACGAAGATGGGCAACAGAGGCTAGCTCAGGTGGCAATCTTTAAGCAAAAAAAATAAGATAAAAAAATACAATGGCGAGGAGACCTGGTCAAAAAGCAACCCTGAAAAAGGTACCCTCTGAAACTGAGGAAGCAGGGCAACAGTGCCTAGCTCAGGTGACAATCTTTAAGCAAAAGAAACACACAAGGGCGTGGGGAGCTGGCGAAAAGGCAACACTGAGAAATCCACCCTCTGAAACGGACGAAGATGGGCAACAGAGGCTAGCTCAGGTGGCAATCTTTAAGCAAAAGAAACACACAAGGGCGTGGAGACCTGGGGAAAAAGCAACACGGAGAAATCCACCCTCTGAAACTGAGGAAGATGGGCAAGAGAGGCTACCTCAGGTGGCAATCCTTAAGCAAAAACAAAGCACAAAGGCGTGGAGCCCTGGGGACAAAGCAACCCTGAAATATCTACCCTCTGAAACTGAGGAACATGGGCAAGAGATGCTAGCTCAGGTGGCAATCGTTAAGCAAAAACAAAACACAAAGGCGTGGAGACCTGGGGAAAAAGCAACCCTGAAATATCTACCCTCTGAAACTGAGGAAGATGGGCAAGAGAGGCTGGCTTCAGGTGGCAAACGTTAAGCAAAAGAAACACACAAGGGCGTGGAGACCTGGGGAAACAGCAACACGGAGATATCGACCCTCTGAAACTCAGGAAGATGGGCAAGAGAGGCTAGCTCAGGTGGCAATCGTTAAGCAAAAACAAAACCCAAAGGCGTGGAGACCTGGGGAAAAAGCAACCCTGAAATATCTACCCTCTGAAACTGAGGAAGATGGGCAAGAGAGGCTGGCTTCAGGTGGCAATCTTTAAGCAAAAGAAACACACAAGGGCGTGGGGAGCTGGGGAAAAGGCAACACTGAGAAATCCACCCTCTGAAATGGACAGAGATGGGCAACAGAGGCTAGCTCAGGTGGCAATCGTTAAGCAAAAGAAACACACAAGGGCGTGGAGGCCTGGGGAAAAAGCAACACGGAGAAATCCACCCTCTGAAACTGAGGAACATGGGCAAAAGAAGCTAGCTCAGGTTGCAACCTTTAAGCAGAAAAAAAACACAAGGGCGTGCAGACCTGGCAAAAAAGCAACAGTGAGAAATCTACCCTCTGAAACCGACGAAGATGGACAACAGAGGCTAGCTCAGGTGGCAATTTTTAAGGAAAAATAAAAGGAAGTGCGTGGAGACCTGGGGAAAAAGCAACACGGAGAAATCTACCCTCTAGAACTGAGAAAGAAGCGCAACAGAGGCTAGCTCAGGTGGCAATCTTTAAGCAAAAAAAATAAAATAAAAAAATACAATGGCGAGGAGACCCGGTCAAAAAGCAACCCTGAAAAAGGTACCCTCTGAAACTGAGGAAGCAGGGCAACAGTGCCTAGCTCAGGTGACAATCTTTAAGCAAAAGAAACACACAAGGGCGTGGGGAGCTGGCGAAAAGGCAACACTGAGAAATCCACCCTCTGAAACGGACGAAGATGGGCAACAGAGGCTAGCTCAGGTGGCAATCTTTAAGCAAAAAAAATAAGATAAAAAAATACAATGGCGAGGAGACCCGGTCAAAAAGCAACCCTGAAAAAGGTACCCTCTGAAACTGAGGAAGCAGGGCAACAGTGCCTAGCTCAGGTGACAATCTTTAAGCAAAAGAAACACACAAGGGCGTGGGGAGCTGGCGAAAAGGCAACACTGAGAAATCCACCCTCTGAAACGGACGAAGATGGGCAACAGAGGCTAGCTCAGGTGGCAATCTTTAAGCAAAAGAAACACACAAGGGCGTGGAGACCTGGGGAAAAAGCAACACGGAGAAATCCACCCTCTGAAACTGAGGAAGATGGGCAAGAGAGGCTACCTCAGGTGGCAATCCTTTAGCAAAAACAAAGCACAAAGGCGTGGAGCCCTGGGGACAAAGCAACCCTGAAATATCTACCCTCTGAAACTGAGGAACATGGGCAAGAGAGGCTAGCTCAGGTGGCAATCGTTAAGCAAAAACAAAACACAAAGGCGTGGAGACCTGGGGAAAAAGCAACCCTGAAATATCTACCCTCTGAAACTGAGGAAGATGGGCAAGAGAGGCTGGCTTCAGGTGGCAAACGTTAAGCAAAAGAAACACACAAGGGCGTGGAGACCTGGGGAAACAGCAGCACGGAGATATCGACCCTCTGAAACTCAGGAAGATGGGCAAGAGAGGCTAGCTCAGGTGGCAATCGTTAAGCAAAAACAAAACCCAAAGGCGTGGAGACCTGGGGAAAAAGCAACCCTGAAATATCTACCCTCTGAAACTGAGGAAGATGGGCAAGAGAGGCTGGCTTCAGGTGGCAATCTTTAAGCAAAAGAAACACACAAGGGCGTGGGGAGCTGGGGAAAAGGCAACACTGAGAAATCCACCCTCTGAAACGGACAGAGATGGGCAACAGAGGCTAGCTCAGGTGGCAATCGTTAAGCAAAAGAAACACACAAGGGCGTGGAGGCCTGGGGAAAAAGCAACACGGAGAAATCCACCCTCTGAAACTGAGGAACATGGGCAAAAGAAGCTAGCTCAGGTTGCAACCTTTAAGCAGAAAAAAAACACAAGGGCGTGCAGACCTGGCAAAAAAGCAACAGTGAGAAATCTACCCTCTGAAACCGACGAAGATGGACAACAGAGGCTAGCTCAGGTGGCAAATTTTAAGGAAAAATAAAAGGAAGTGCGTGGAGACCTGGGGAAAAAGCAACACGGAGAAATCTACCCTCTAGAACTGAGAAAGAAGCGCAACAGAGGCTAGCTCAGGTGGCAATCGTTAAGCAAAAACAAAACCCAAAGGCGTGGAGACCTGGGGAAAAAGCAACCCTGAAATATCTACCCTCTGAAACTGAGGAAGATGGGCAAGAGAGGCTGGCTTCAGGTGGCAATCTTTAAGCAAAAGAAACACACAAGGGCGTGGGGAGCTGGGGAAAAGGCAACACTGAGAAATCCACCCTCTGAAACGGACGAAGATGGGCAACAGAGGCTAGCTCAGGTGGCAATCTTTAAGCAAAAAAAATAAGATAAAAAATTACAATGGCGAGGAGACCCGGTCAAAAAGCAACCCTGAAAAAGGTACCCTCTGAAACTGAGGAAGCAGGGCAACAGTGCCTAGCTCAGGTGACAATCTTTAAGCAAAAGAAACTCACAAGGGCGTGGGGAGCTGGGGAAAAGGCAACACTGAGAAATCCACCCTCTGAAACGGACGAAGATGGGCAACAGAGGCTAGCTCAGGTGGCAATCGTTAAGCAAAAGAGCACAGAAGGGCGTGGAGGCCTGGGGAAAAAGCAACACGGAGAAATCCACCCTCTGAAACTGAGGAACATGGGCAAAAGAAGCTAGCTCAGGTTGCAACCTTTAAGCAGAAAAAAAACACAAGGGCGTGCAGACCTGGCAAAAAAGCAACAGTGAGAAATCTACCCTCTGAAACCGACGAAGATGGACAACAGAGGCTAGCTCAGGTGGCAATTTTTAAGGAAAAATAAAAGGAAGTGCGTGGAGACCTGGGGAAAAAGCAACACGGAGAAATCTACCCTCTAGAACTGAGAAAGAAGCGCAACAGAGGCTAGCTCAGGTGGCAATCTTTAAGCAAAAAAAATAAAATAAAAAAATACAATGGCGAGGAGACCCGGTCAAAAAGCAACCCTGAAAAAGGTACCCTCTGAAACTGAGGAAGCAGGGCAACAGTGCCTAGCTCAGGTGACAATCTTTAAGCAAAAGAAACACACAAGGGCGTGGGGAGCTGGCGAAAAGGCAACACTGAGAAATCCACCCTCTGAAACGGACGAAGATGGGCAACAGAGGCTAGCTCAGGTGGCAATCTTTAAGCAAAAAAAATAAGATAAAAAAATACAATGGCGAGGAGAACCGGTCAAAAAGCAACCCTGAAAAAGGTACCCTCTGAAACTGAGGAAGCAGGGCAACAGTGCCTAGCTCAGGTGACAATCTTTAAGCAAAAGAAACACACAAGGGCGTGGGGAGCTGGCGAAAAGGCAACACTGAGAAATCCACCCTCTGAAACGGACGAAGATGGGCAACAGAGGCTAGCTCAGGTGGCAATCTTTAAGCAAAAAAAATAAGATAAAAAAATACAATGGCGAGGAGACCCGGTCAAAAAGCAACCCTGAAAAAGGTACCCTCTGAAACTGAGGAAGCAGGGCAACAGTGCCTAGCTCAGGTGACAATCTTTAAGCAAAAGAAACACACAAGGGCGTGGGGAGCTGGCGAAAAGGCAACACTGAGAAATCCACCCTCTGAAACGGACGAAGATGGGCAACAGAGGCTAGCTCAGGTGGCAATCTTTAAGCAAAAAAAATAAGATAAAAAAATACAATGGCGAGGAGACCCGGTCAAAAAGCAACCCTGAAAAAGGTACCCTCTGAACCTGAGGAAGCAGGGCAACAGTGCCTAGCTCAGGTGACAATCTTTAAGCAAAAGAAACACACAAGGGCGTGGGGAGCTGGCGAAAAGGCAACACTGAGAAATCCACCCTCTGAAACGGACGAAGATGGGCAACAGAGGCTAGCTCAGGTGGCAATCTTTAAGCAAAAGAAACACACAAGGGCGTGGAGACCTGGGGAAAAAGCAACACGGAGAAATCCACCCTCTGAAACTGAGGAAGATGGGCAAGAGAGGCTACCTCAGGTGGCAATCCTTTAGCAAAAACAAAGCACAAAGGCGTGGAGCCCTGGGGACAAAGCAACCCTGAAATATCTACCCTCTGAAACTGAGGAACATGGGCAAGAGAGGCTAGCTCAGGTGGCAATCGTTAAGCAAAAACAAAACACAAAGGCGTGGAGACCTGGGGAAAAAGCAACCCTGAAATATCTACCCTCTGAAACTGAGGAAGATGGGCAAGAGAGGCTGGCTTCAGGTGGCAAACGTTAAGCAAAAGAAACACACAAGGGCGTGGAGACCTGGGGAAACAGCAGCACGGAGATATCGACCCTCTGAAACTCAGGAAGATGGGCAAGAGAGGCTAGCTCAGGTGGCAATCGTTAAGCAAAAACAAAACCCAAAGGCGTGGAGACCTGGGGAAAAAGCAACCCTGAAATATCTACCCTCTGAAACTGAGGAAGATGGGCAAGAGAGTCTGGCTTCAGGTGGCAATCTTTAAGCAAAAGAAACACACAAGGGCGTGGGGAGCTGGGGAAAAGGCAACACTGAGAAATCCACCCTCTGAAACGGACAGAGATGGGCAACAGAGGCTAGCTCAGGTGGCAATCGTTAAGCAAAAGAAACACACAAGGGCGTGGAGGCCTGGGGAAAAAGCAACACGGAGAAATCCACCCTCTGAAACTGAGGAACATGGGCAAAAGAAGCTAGCTCAGGTTGCAACCTTTAAGCAGAAAAAAAACACAAGGGCGTGCAGACCTGGCAAAAAAGCAACAGTGAGAAATCTACCCTCTGAAACCGACGAAGATGGACAACAGAGGCTAGCTCAGGTGGCAATTTTTAAGGAAAAATAAAAGGAAGTGCGTGGAGACCTGGGGAAAAAGCAACACGGAGAAATCTACCCTCTAGAACTGAGAAAGAAGCGCAACAGAGGCTAGCTCAGGTGGCAATCGTTAAGCAAAAAAAATAAAATAAAAAAATACAATGGCGAGGAGACCCGGTCAAAAAGCAACCCTGAAAAAGGTACCCTCTGAAACTGAGGAAGCAGGGCAACAGTGCCTAGCTCAGGTGACAATCTTTAAGCAAAAGAAACACACAAGGGCGTGGGGAGCTGGCGAAAAGGCAACACTGAGAAATCCACCCTCTGAAACGGACGAAGATGGGCAACAGAGGCTAGCTCAGGTGGCAATCTTTAAGCAAAAAAAATAAGATAAAAAAATACAATGGCGAGGAGACCCGGTCAAAAAGCAACCCTGAAAAAGGTACCCTCTGAAACTGAGGAAGCAGGGCAACAGTGCCTAGCTCAGGTGACAATCTTTAAGCAAAAGAAACACACAAGGGCGTGGGGAGCTGGGGAAAAGGCAACACTGAGAAATCCACCCTCTGAAACGGACGAAGATGGGCAACAGAGGCTAGCTCAGGTGGCAATCTTTAAGCAAAAGAAACACACAAGGGCGTGGAGACCTGGGGAAAAAGCAACACGGAGAAATCCACCCTCTGAAACTGAGGAAGATGGGCAAGAGAGGCTACCTCAGGTGGCAATCCTTTAGCAAAAACAAAGCACAAAGGCGTGGAGCCCTGGGGACAAAGCAACCCTGAAATATCTACCCTCTGAAACTGAGGAACATGGGCAAGAGAGGCTAGCTCAGGTGGCAATCGTTAAGCAAAAACAAAACACAAAGGCGTGGAGACCTGGGGAAAAAGCAACCCTGAAATATCTACCCTCTGAAACTGAGGAAGATGGGCAAGAGAGGCTGGCTTCAGGTGGCAAACGTTAAGCAAAAGAAACACACAAGGGCGTGGAGACCTGGGGAAACAGCAACACGGAGATATCGACCCTCTGAAACTCAGGAAGATGGGCAAGAGAGGCTAGCTCAGGTGGCAATCGTTAAGCAAAAACAAAACCCAAAGGCGTGGAGACCTGGGGAAAAAGCAACCCTGAAATATCTACCCTCTGAAACTGAGGAAGATGGGCAAGAGAGGCTGGCTTCAGGTGGCAATCTTTAAGCAAAAGAAACACACAAGGGCGTGGGGAGCTGGGGAAAAGGCAACACTGAGAAATCCACCCTCTGAAACGGACAGAGATGGGCAACAGAGGCTAGCTCAGGTGGCAATCGTTAAGCAAAAGAAACACACAAGGGCGTGGAGGCCTGGGGAAAAAGCAACACGGAGAAATCCACCCTCTGAAACTGAGGAACATGGGCAAAAGAAGCTAGCTCAGGTTGCAACCTTTAAGCAGAAAAAAAACACAAGGGAGTGCAGACCTGGCAAAAAAGCAACAGTGAGAAATCTACCCTCTGAAACCGACGAAGATGGACAACAGAGGCTAGCTCAGGTGGCAATTTTTAAGGAAAAATAAAAGGAAGTGCGTGGAGACCTGGGGAAAAAGCAACACGGAGAAATCTACCCTCTAGAACTGAGAAAGAAGCGCAACAGAGGCTAGCTCAGGTGGCAATCGTTAAGCAAAAACAAAACCCAAAGGCGTGGAGACCTGGGGAAAAAGCAACCCTGAAATATCTACCCCCTGAAACTGAGGAAGATGGGCAAGAGAGGCTGGCTTCAGGTGGCAATCTTTAAGCAAAAGAAACACACAAGGGCGTGGGGAGCTGGGGAAAAGGCAACACTGAGAAATCCACCCTCTGAAACGGACGAAGATGGGCAACAGAGGCTAGCTCAGGTGGCAATCTTTAAGCAAAAAAAATAAGATAAAAAAATACAATGGCGAGGAGACCCGGTCAAAAAGCAACCCTGAAAAAGGTACCCTCTGAAACTGAGGAAGCAGGGCAACAGTGCCTAGCTCAGGTGACAATCTTTAAGCAAAAGAAACACACAAGGGCGTGGGGAGCTGGCGAAAAGGCAACACTGAGAAATCCACCCTCTGAAACGGACGAAGATGGGCAACAGAGGCTAGCTCAGGTGGCAATCTTTAAGCAAAAGAAACACACAAGGGCGTGGAGACCTGGGGAAAAAGCAACACGGAGAAATCCACCCTCTGAAACTGAGGAAGATGGGCAAGAGAGGCTACCTCAGGTGGCAATCCTTAAGCAAAAACAAAGCACAAAGGCGTGGAGCCCTGGGGACAAAGCAACCCTGAAATATCTACCCTCTGAAACTGAGGAACATGGGCAAGAGAGGCTAGCTCAGGTGGCAATCGTTAAGCAAAAACAAAACACAAAGGCGTGGAGACCTGGGGAAAAAGCAACCCTGAAATATCTACCCTCTGAAACTGAGGAAGATGGGCAAGAGAGTCTGGCTTCAGGTGGCAATCTTTAAGCAAAAGAAACACACAAGGGCGTGGGGAGCTGGGGAAAAGGCAACACTGAGAAATCCACCCTCTGAAACGGACAGAGATGGGCAACAGAGGCTAGCTCAGGTGGCAATCGTTAAGCAAAAGAAACACACAAGGGCGTGGAGGCCTGGGGAAAAAGCAACACGGAGAAATCCACCCTCTGAAACTGAGGAACATGGGCAAAAGAAGCTAGCTCAGGTTGCAACCTTTAAGCAGAAAAAAAACACAAGGGCGTGCAGACCTGGCAAAAAAGCAACAGTGAGAAATCTACCCTCTGAAACCGACGAAGATGGACAACAGAGGCTAGCTCAGGTGGCAATTTTTAAGGAAAAATAAAAGGAAGTGCGTGGAGACCTGGGGAAAAAGCAACACGGAGAAATCTACCCTCTAGAACTGAGAAAGAAGCGCAACAGAGGCTAGCTCAGGTGGCAATCGTTAAGCAAAAAAAATAAAATAAAAAAATACAATGGCGAGGAGACCCGGTCAAAAAGCAACCCTGAAAAAGGTACCCTCTGAAACTGAGGAAGCAGGGCAACAGTGCCTAGCTCAGGTGACAATCTTTAAGCAAAAGAAACACACAAGGGCGTGGGGAGCTGGCGAAAAGGCAACACTGAGAAATCCACCCTCTGAAACGGACGAAGATGGGCAACAGAGGCTAGCTCAGGTGGCAATCTTTAAGCAAAAAAAATAAGATAAAAAAATACAATGGCGAGGAGACCCGGTCAAAAAGCAACCCTGAAAAAGGTACCCTCTGAAACTGAGGAAGCAGGGCAACAGTGCCTAGCTCAGGTGACAATCTTTAAGCAAAAGAAACACACAAGGGCGTGGGGAGCTGGGGAAAAGGCAACACTGAGAAATCCACCCTCTGAAACGGACGAAGATGGGCAACAGAGGCTAGCTCAGGTGGCAATCTTTAAGCAAAAGAAACACACAAGGGCGTGGAGACCTGGGGAAAAAGCAACACGGAGAAATCCACCCTCTGAAACTGAGGAAGATGGGCAAGAGAGGCTACCTCAGGTGGCAATCCTTTAGCAAAAACAAAGCACAAAGGCGTGGAGCCCTGGGGACAAAGCAACCCTGAAATATCTACCCTCTGAAACTGAGGAACATGGGCAAGAGAGGCTAGCTCAGGTGGCAATCGTTAAGCAAAAACAAAACACAAAGGCGTGGAGACCTGGGGAAAAAGCAACCCTGAAATATCTACCCTCTGAAACTGAGGAAGATGGGCAAGAGAGGCTGGCTTCAGGTGGCAAACGTTAAGCAAAAGAAACACACAAGGGCGTGGAGACCTGGGGAAACAGCAACACGGAGATATCGACCCTCTGAAACTCAGGAAGATGGGCAAGAGAGGCTAGCTCAGGTGGCAATCGTTAAGCAAAAACAAAACCCAAAGGCGTGGAGACCTGGGGAAAAAGCAACCCTGAAATATCTACCCTCTGAAACTGAGGAAGATGGGCAAGAGAGGCTGGCTTCAGGTGGCAATCTTTAAGCAAAAGAAACACACAAGGGCGTGGGGAGCTGGGGAAAAGGCAACACTGAGAAATCCACCCTCTGAAACGGACAGAGATGGGCAACAGAGGCTAGCTCAGGTGGCAATCGTTAAGCAAAAGAAACACACAAGGGCGTGGAGGCCTGGGGAAAAAGCAACACGGAGAAATCCACCCTCTGAAACTGAGGAACATGGGCAAAAGAAGCTAGCTCAGGTTGCAACCTTTAAGCAGAAAAAAAACACAAGGGAGTGCAGACCTGGCAAAAAAGCAACAGTGAGAAATCTACCCTCTGAAACCGACGAAGATGGACAACAGAGGCTAGCTCAGGTGGCAATTTTTAAGGAAAAATAAAAGGAAGTGCGTGGAGACCTGGGGAAAAAGCAACACGGAGAAATCTACCCTCTAGAACTGAGAAAGAAGCGCAACAGAGGCTAGCTCAGGTGGCAATCGTTAAGCAAAAACAAAACCCAAAGGCGTGGAGACCTGGGGAAAAAGCAACCCTGAAATGTCTACCCCCTGAAACTGAGGAAGATGGGCAAGAGAGGCTGGCTTCAGGTGGCAATCTTTAAGCAAAAGAAACACACAAGGGCGTGGGGAGCTGGGGAAAAGGCAACACTGAGAAATCCACCCTCTGAAACGGACGAAGATGGGCAACAGAGGCTAGCTCAGGTGGCAATCTTTAAGCAAAAAAAATAAGATAAAAAAATACAATGGCGAGGAGACCCGGTCAAAAAGCAACCCTGAAAAAGGTACCCTCTGAAACTGAGGAAGCAGGGCAACAGTGCCTAGCTCAGGTGACAATCTTTAAGCAAAAGAAACACACAAGGGCGTGGGGAGCTGGCGAAAAGGCAACACTGAGAAATCCACCCTCTGAAACGGACGAAGATGGGCAACAGAGGCTAGCTCAGGTGGCAATCTTTAAGCAAAAGAAACACACAAGGGCGTGGAGACCTGGGGAAAAAGCAACACGGAGAAATCCACCCTCTGAAACTGAGGAAGATGGGCAAGAGAGGCTACCTCAGGTGGCAATCCTTAAGCAAAAACAAAGCACAAAGGCGTGGAGCCCTGGGGACAAAGCAACCCTGAAATATCTACCCTCTGAAACTGAGGAACATGGGCAAGAGAGGCTAGCTCAGGTGGCAATCGTTAAGCAAAAACAAAACACAAAGGCGTGGAGACCTGGGGAAAAAGCAACCCTGAAATATCTACCCTCTGAAACTGAGGAAGATGGGCAAGAGAGGCTGGCTTCAGGTGGCAAACGTTAAGCAAAAGAAACACACAAGGGCGTGGAGACCTGGGGAAACAGCAACACGGAGATATCGACCCTCTGAAACTCAGGAAGATGGGCAAGAGAGGCTAGCTCAGGTGGCAATCGTTAAGCAAAAACAAAACCCAAAGGCGTGGAGACCTGGGGAAAAAGCAACCCTGAAATATCTACCCTCTGAAACTGAGGAAGATGGGCAAGAGAGGCTGGCTTCAGGTGGCAATCTTTAAGCAAAAGAAACACACAAGGGCGTGGGGAGCTGGGGAAAAGGCAACACTGAGAAATCCACCCTCTGAAACGGACAGAGATGGGCAACAGAGGCTAGCTCAGGTGGCAATCGTTAAGCAAAAGAAACACACAAGGGCGTGGAGGCCTGGGGAAAAAGCAACACGGAGAAATCCACCCTCTGAAACTGAGGAACATGGGCAAAAGAAGCTAGCTCAGGTTGCAACCTTTAAGCAGAAAAAAAACACAAGGGAGTGCAGACCTGGCAAAAAAGCAACAGTGAGAAATCTACCCTCTGAAACCGACGAAGATGGACAACAGAGGCTAGCTCAGGTGGCAATTTTTAAGGAAAAATAAAAGGAAGTGCGTGGAGACCTGGGGAAAAAGCAACACGGAGAAATCTACCCTCTAGAACTGAGAAAGAAGCGCAACAGAGGCTAGCTCAGGTGGCAATCGTTAAGCAAAAACAAAACCCAAAGGCGTGGAGACCTGGGGAAAAAGCAACCCTGAAATATCTACCCTCTGAAACTGAGGAAGATGGGCAAGAGAGGCTGGCTTCAGGTGGCAATCTTTAAGCAAAAGAAACACACAAGGGCGTGGGGAGCTGGGGAAAAGGCAACACTGAGAAATCCACCCTCTGAAACGGACGAAGATGGGCAACAGAGGCTAGCTCAGGTGGCAATCTTTAAGCAAAAAAAATAAGATAAAAAAATACAATGGCGAGGAGACCCGGTCAAAAAGCAACCCTGAAAAAGGTACCCTCTGAAACTGAGGAAGCAGGGCAACAGTGCCTAGCTCAGGTGACAATCTTTAAGCAAAAGAAACACACAAGGGCGTGGGGAGCTGGCGAAAAGGCAACACTGAGAAATCCACCCTCTGAAACGGACGAAGATGGGCAACAGAGGCTAGCTCAGGTGGCAATCTTTAAGCAAAAGAAACACACAAGGGCGTGGAGACCTGGGGAAAAAGCAACACGGAGAAATCCACCCTCTGAAACTGAGGAAGATGGGCAAGAGAGGCTACCTCAGGTGGCAATCCTTAAGCAAAAACAAAGCACAAAGGCGTGGAGCCCTGGGGACAAAGCAACCCTGAAATATCTACCCTCTGAAACTGAGGAACATGGGCAAGAGAGGCTAGCTCAGGTGGCAATCGTTAAGCAAAAACAAAACACAAAGGCGTGGAGACCTGGGGAAAAAGCAACCCTGAAATATCTACCCTCTGAAACTGAGGAAGATGGGCAAGAGAGTCTGGCTTCAGGTGGCAATCTTTAAGCAAAAGAAACACACAAGGGCGTGGGGAGCTGGGGAAAAGGCAACACTGAGAAATCCACCCTCTGAAACGGACAGAGATGGGCAACAGAGGCTAGCTCAGGTGGCAATCGTTAAGCAAAAGAAACACACAAGGGCGTGGAGGCCTGGGGAAAAAGCAACACGGAGAAATCCACCCTCTGAAACTTAGGAACATGGGCAAAAGAAGCTAGCTCAGGTTGCAACCTTTAAGCAGAAAAAAAACACAAGGGCGTGCAGACCTGGCAAAAAAGCAACAGTGAGAAATCTACCCTCTGAAACCGACGAAGATGGACAACAGAGGCTAGCTCAGGTGGCAATTTTTAAGGAAAAATAAAAGGAAGTGCGTGGAGACCTGGGGAAAAAGCAACACGGAGAAATCTACCCTCTAGAACTGAGAAAGAAGCGCAACAGAGGCTAGCTCAGGTGGCAATCGTTAAGCAAAAAAAATAAAATAAAAAAATACAATGGCGAGGAGACCCGGTCAAAAAGCAACCCTGAAAAAGGTACCCTCTGAAACTGAGGAAGCAGGGCAACAGTGCCTAGCTCAGGTGACAATCTTTAAGCCAAAGAAACACACAAGGGCGTGGGGAGCTGGCGAAAAGGCAACACTGACAAATCCACCCTCTGAAACGGACGAAGATGGGCAACAGAGGCTAGCTCAGGTGGCAATCTTTAAGCAAAAAAAATAAGATAAAAAAATACAATGGCGAGGAGACCCGGTCAAAAAGCAACCCTGAAAAAGGTACCCTCTGAAACTGAGGAAGCAGGGCAACAGTGCCTAGCTCAGGTGACAATCTTTAAGCAAAAGAAACACACAAGGGCGTGGGGAGCTGGGGAAAAGGCAACACTGAGAAATCCACCCTCTGAAACGGACGAAGATGGGCAACAGAGGCTAGCTCAGGTGGCAATCTTTAAGCAAAAGAAACACACAAGGGCGTGGAGACCTGGGGAAAAAGCAACACGGAGAAATCCACCCTCTGAAACTGAGGAAGATGGGCAAGAGAGGCTACCTCAGGTGGCAATCCTTTAGCAAAAACAAAGCACAAAGGCGTGGAGCCCTGGGGACAAAGCAACCCTGAAATATCTACCCTCTGAAACTGAGGAACATGGGCAAGAGAGGCTAGCTCAGGTGGCAATCGTTAAGCAAAAACAAAACACAAAGGCGTGGAGACCTGGGGAAAAAGCAACCCTGAAATATCTACCCTCTGAAACTGAGGAAGATGGGCAAGAGAGGCTGGCTTCAGGTGGCAAACGTTAAGCAAAAGAAACACACAAGGGCGTGGAGACCTGGGGAAACAGCAACACGGAGATATCGACCCTCTGAAACTCAGGAAGATGGGCAAGAGAGGCTAGCTCAGGTGGCAATCGTTAAGCAAAAACAAAACCCAAAGGCGTGGAGACCTGGGGAAAAAGCAACCCTGAAATATCTACCCTCTGAAACTGAGGAAGATGGGCAAGAGAGGCTGGCTTCAGGTGGCAATCTTTAAGCAAAAGAAACACACAAGGGCGTGGGGAGCTGGGGAAAAGGCAACACTGAGAAATCCACCCTCTGAAACGGACAGAGATGGGCAACAGAGGCTAGCTCAGGTGGCAATCGTTAAGCAAAAGAAACACACAAGGGCGTGGAGGCCTGGGGAAAAAGCAACACGGAGAAATCCACCCTCTGAAACTGAGGAACATGGGCAAAAGAAGCTAGCTCAGGTTGCAACCTTTAAGCAGAAAAAAAACACAAGGGAGTGCAGACCTGGCAAAAAAGCAACAGTGAGAAATCTACCCTCTGAAACCGACGAAGATGGACAACAGAGGCTAGCTCAGGTGGCAATTTTTAAGGAAAAATAAAAGGAAGTGCGTGGAGACCTGGGGAAAAAGCAACACGGAGAAATCTACCCTCTAGAACTGAGAAAGAAGCGCAACAGAGGCTAGCTCAGGTGGCAATCGTTAAGCAAAAACAAAACCCAAAGGCGTGGAGACCTGGGGAAAAAGCAACCCTGAAATATCTACCCCCTGAAACTGAGGAAGATGGGCAAGAGAGGCTGGCTTCAGGTGGCAATCTTTAAGCAAAAGAAACACACAAGGGCGTGGGGAGCTGGGGAAAAGGCAACACTGAGAAATCCACCCTCTGAAACGGACGAAGATGGGCAACAGAGGCTAGCTCAGGTGGCAATCTTTAAGCAAAAAAAATAAGATAAAAAAATACAATGGCGAGGAGACCCGGTCAAAAAGCAACCCTGAAAAAGGTACCCTCTGAAACTGAGGAAGCAGGGCAACAGTGCCTAGCTCAGGTGACAATCTTTAAGCAAAAGAAACACACAAGGGCGTGGGGAGCTGGCGAAAAGGCAACACTGAGAAATCCACCCTCTGAAACGGACGAAGATGGGCAACAGAGGCTAGCTCAGGTGGCAATCTTTAAGCAAAAGAAACACACAAGGGCGTGGAGACCTGGGGAAAAAGCAACACGGAGAAATCCACCCTCTGAAACTGAGGAAGATGGGCAAGAGAGGCTACCTCAGGTGGCAATCCTTAAGCAAAAACAAAGCACAAAGGCGTGGAGCCCTGGGGACAAAGCAACCCTGAAATATCTACCCTCTGAAACTGAGGAACATGGGCAAGAGAGGCTAGCTCAGGTGGCAATCGTTAAGCAAAAACAAAACACAAAGGCGTGGAGACCTGGGGAAAAAGCAACCCTGAAATATCTACCCTCTGAAACTGAGGAAGATGGGCAAGAGAGGCTGGCTTCAGGTGGCAATCTTTAAGCAAAAGAAACACACAAGGGCGTGGGGAGCTGGGGAAAAGGCAACACTGAGAAATCCACCCTCTGAAACGGACAGAGATGGGCAACAGAGGCTAGCTCAGGTGGCAATCGTTAAGCAAAAGAAACACACAAGGGCGTGGAGGCCTGGGGAAAAAGCAACACGGAGAAATCCACCCTCTGAAACTGAGGAACATGGGCAAAAGAAGCTAGCTCAGGTTGCAACCTTTAAGCAGAAAAAAAACACAAGGGCGTGCAGACCTGGCAAAAAAGCAACAGTGAGAAATCTACCCTCTGAAACCGACGAAGATGGACAACAGAGGCTAGCTCAGGTGGCAATTTTTAAGGAAAAATAAAAGGAAGTGCGTGGAGACCTGGGGAAAAAGCAACACGGAGAAATCTACCCTCTAGAACTGAGAAAGAAGCGCAACAGAGGCTAGCTCAGGTGGCAATCGTTAAGCAAAAAAAATAAAATAAAAAAATACAATGGCGAGGAGACCCGGTCAAAAAGCAACCCTGAAAAAGGTACCCTCTGAAACTGAGGAAGCAGGGCAACAGTGCCTAGCTCAGGTGACAATCTTTAAGCAAAAGAAACACACAAGGGCGTGGGGAGCTGGCGAAAAGGCAACACTGAGAAATCCACCCTCTGAAACGGACGAAGATGGGCAACAGAGGCTAGCTCAGGTGGCAATCTTTAAGCAAAAAAAATAAGATAAAAAAATACAATGGCGAGGAGACCCGGTCAAAAAGCAACCCTGAAAAAGGTACCCTCTGAAACTGAGGAAGCAGGGCAACAGTGCCTAGCTCAGGTGACAATCTTTAAGCAAAAGAAACACACAAGGGCGTGGGGAGCTGGGGAAAAGGCAACACTGAGAAATCCACCCTCTGAAACGGACGAAGATGGGCAACAGAGGCTAGCTCAGGTGGCAATCTTTAAGCAAAAGAAACACACAAGGGCGTGGAGACCTGGGGAAAAAGCAACACGGAGAAATCCACCCTCTGAAACTGAGGAAGATGGGCAAGAGAGGCTACCTCAGGTGGCAATCCTTTAGCAAAAACAAAGCACAAAGGCGTGGAGCCCTGGGGACAAAGCAACCCTGAAATATCTACCCTCTGAAACTGAGGAACATGGGCAAGAGAGGCTAGCTCAGGTGGCAATCGTTAAGCAAAAACAAAACACAAAGGCGTGGAGACCTGTGGAAAAAGCAACCCTGAAATATCTACCCTCTGAAACTGAGGAAGATGGGCAAGAGAGGCTGGCTTCAGGTGGCAAACGTTAAGCAAAAGAAACACACAAGGGCGTGGAGACCTGGGGAAACAGCAACACGGAGATATCGACCCTCTGAAACTCAGGAAGATGGGCAAGAGAGGCTAGCTCAGGTGGCAATCGTTAAGCAAAAACAAAACCCAAAGGCGTGGAGACCTGGGGAAAAAGCAACCCTGAAATATCTACCCTCTGAAACTGAGGAAGATGGGCAAGAGAGGCTGGCTTCAGGTGGCAATCTTTAAGCAAAAGAAACACACAAGGGCGTGGGGAGCTGGGGAAAAGGCAACACTGAGAAATCCACCCTCTGAAACGGACAGAGATGGGCAACAGAGGCTAGCTCAGGTGGCAATCGTTAAGCAAAAGAAACACACAAGGGCGTGGAGGCCTGGGGAAAAAGCAACACGGAGAAATCCACCCTCTGAAACTGAGGAACATGGGCAAAAGAAGCTAGCTCAGGTTGCAACCTTTAAGCAGAAAAAAAACACAAGGGAGTGCAGACCTGGCAAAAAAGCAACAGTGAGAAATCTACCCTCTGAAACCGACGAAGATGGACAACAGAGGCTAGCTCAGGTGGCAATTTTTAAGGAAAAATAAAAGGAAGTGCGTGGAGACCTGGGGAAAAAGCAACACGGAGAAATCTACCCTCTAGAACTGAGAAAGAAGCGCAACAGAGGCTAGCTCAGGTGGCAATCGTTAAGCAAAAACAAAACCCAAAGGCGTGGAGACCTGGGGAAAAAGCAACCCTGAAATATCTACCCTCTGAAACTGAGGAAGATGGGCAAGAGAGGCTGGCTTCAGGTGGCAATCTTTAAGCAAAAGAAACACACAAGGGCGTGGGGAGCTGGGGAAAAGGCAACACTGAGAAATCCACCCTCTGAAACGGACGAAGATGGGCAACAGAGGCTAGCTCAGGTGGCAATCTTTAAGCAAAAAAAATAAGATAAAAAAATACAATGGCGAGGAGACCCGGTCAAAAAGCAACCCTGAAAAAGGTACCCTCTGAAACTGAGGAAGCAGGGCAACAGTGCCTAGCTCAGGTGACAATCTTTAAGCAAAAGAAACACACAAGGGCGTGGGGAGCTGGCGAAAAGGCAACACTGAGAAATCCACCCTCTGAAACGGACGAAGATGGGCAACAGAGGCTAGCTCAGGTGGCAATCTTTAAGCAAAAGAAACACACAAGGGCGTGGAGACCTGGGGAAAAAGCAACACGGAGAAATCCACCCTCTGAAACTGAGGAAGATGGGCAAGAGAGGCTACCTCAGGTGGCAATCCTTAAGCAAAAACAAAGCACAAAGGCGTGGAGCCCTGGGGACAAAGCAACCCTGAAATATCTACCCTCTGAAACTGAGGAACATGGGCAAGAGAGGCTAGCTCAGGTGGCAATCGTTAAGCAAAAACAAAACACAAAGGCGTGGAGACCTGGGGAAAAAGCAACCCTGAAATATCTACCCTCTGAAACTGAGGAAGATGGGCAAGAGAGTCTGGCTTCAGGTGGCAATCTTTAAGCAAAAGAAACACACAAGGGCGTGGGGAGCTGGGGAAAAGGCAACACTGAGAAATCCACCCTCTGAAACGGACAGAGATGGGCAACAGAGGCTAGCTCAGGTGGCAATCGTTAAGCAAAAGAAACACACAAGGGCGTGGAGGCCTGGGGAAAAAGCAACACGGAGAAATCCACCCTCTGAAACTGAGGAACATGGGCAAAAGAAGCTAGCTCAGGTTGCAACCTTTAAGCAGAAAAAAAACACAAGGGCGTGCAGACCTGGCAAAAAAGCAACAGTGAGAAATCTACCCTCTGAAACCGACGAAGATGGACAACAGAGGCTAGCTCAGGTGGCAATTTTTAAGGAAAAATAAAAGGAAGTGCGTGGAGACCTGGGGAAAAAGCAACACGGAGAAATCTACCCTCTAGAACTGAGAAAGAAGCGCAACAGAGGCTAGCTCAGGTGGCAATCGTTAAGCAAAAAAAATAAAATAAAAAAATACAATGGCGAGGAGACCCGGTCAAAAAGCAGCCCTGAAAAAGGTACCCTCTGAAACTGAGGAAGCAGGGCAACAGTGCCTAGCTCAGGTGACAATCTTTAAGCAAAAGAAACACACAAGGGCGTGGGGAGCTGGCGAAAAGGCAACACTGAGAAATCCACCCTCTGAAACGGACGAAGATGGGCAACAGAGGCTAGCTCAGGTGGCAATCTTTAAGCAAAAAAAATAAGATAAAAAAATACAATGGCGAGGAGACCCGGTCAAAAAGCAACCCCGAAAAAGGTACCCTCTGAAACTGAGGAAGCAGGGCAACAGTGCCTAGCTCAGGTGACAATCTTTAAGCAAAAGAAACACACAAGGGCGTGGGGAGCTGGGGAAAAGGCAACACTGAGAAATCCACCCTCTGAAACGGACGAAGATGGGCAACAGAGGCTAGCTCAGGTGGCAATCTTTAAGCAAAAGAAACACACAAGGGCGTGGAGACCTGGGGAAAAAGCAACACGGAGAAATCCACCCTCTGAAACTGAGGAAGATGGGCAAGAGAGGCTACCTCAGGTGGCAATCCTTTAGCAAAAACAAAGCACAAAGGCGTGGAGCCCTGGGGACAAAGCAACCCTGAAATATCTACCCTCTGAAACTGAGGAACATGGGCAAGAGAGGCTAGCTCAGGTGGCAATCGTTAAGCAAAAACAAAACACAAAGGCGTGGAGACCTGGGGAAAAAGCAACCCTGAAATATCTACCCTCTGAAACTGAGGAAGATGGGCAAGAGAGGCTGGCTTCAGGTGGCAATCTTTAAGCAAAAGAAACACACAAGGGCGTGGGGAGCTGGGGAAAAGGCAACACTGAGAAATCCACCCTCTGAAACGGACAGAGATGGGCAACAGAGGCTAGCTCAGGTGGCAATCGTTAAGCAAAAGAAACACACAAGGGCGTGGAGGCCTGGGGAAAAAGCAACACGGAGAAATCCACCCTCTGAAACTGAGGAACATGGGCAAAAGAAGCTAGCTCAGGTTGCAACCTTTAAGCAGAAAAAAAACACAAGGGCGTGCAGACCTGGCAAAAAAGCAACAGTGAGAAATCTACCCTCTGAAACCGACGAAGATGGACAACAGAGGCTAGCTCAGGTGGCAATTTTTAAGGAAAAATAAAAGGAAGTGCGTGGAGACCTGGGGAAAAAGCAACACGGAGAAATCTACCCTCTAGAACTGAGAAAGAAGCGCAACAGAGGCTAGCTCAGGTGGCAATCGTTAAGCAAAAAAAATAAAATAAAAAAATACAATGGCGAGGAGACCCGGTCAAAAAGCAACCCTGAAAAAGGTACCCTCTGAAACTGAGGAAGCAGGGCAACAGTGCCTAGCTCAGATGACAATCTTTAAGCAAAAGAAACACACAAGGGCGTGGGGAGCTGGCGAAAAGGCAACACTGAGAAATCCACCCTCTGAAACGGACGAAGATGGGCAACAGAGGCTAGCTCAGGTGGCAATCTTTAAGCAAAAAAAATAAGATAAAAAAATACAATGGCGAGGAGACCCGGTCAAAAAGCAACCCTGAAAAAGGTACCCTCTGAAACTGAGGAAGCAGGGCAACAGTGCCTAGCTCAGGTGACAATCTTTAAGCAAAAGAAACACACAAGGGCGTGGGGAGCTGGGGAAAAGGCAACACTGAGAAATCCACCCTCTGAAACGGACGAAGATGGGCAACAGAGGCTAGCTCAGGTGGCAATCTTTAAGCAAAAGAAACACACAAGGGCGTGGA
This sequence comes from Equus asinus, assembly GCF_041296235.1. Taxonomy (NCBI): domain Eukaryota; kingdom Metazoa; phylum Chordata; class Mammalia; order Perissodactyla; family Equidae; genus Equus; species Equus asinus. Next base: position 1,683,014 of record NC_091793.1, on the reverse strand, counting down.
GACCTGGGGAAAAAGCAACACGGAGAAATCCACCCTCTGAAACTGAGGAAGATGGGCAAGAGAGGCTACCTCAGGTGGCAATCCTTTAGCAAAAACAAAGCACAAAGGCGTGGAGCCCTGGGGACAAAGCAACCCTGAAATATCTACCCTCTGAAACTGAGGAACATGGGCAAGAGAGGCTAGCTCAGGTGGCAATCGTTAAGCAAAAACAAAACACAAAGGCGTGGAGACCTGGGGAAAAAGCAACCCTGAAATATCTACCCTCTGAAACTGAGGAAGATGGGCAAGAGAGGCTGGCTTCAGGTGGCAAACGTTAAGCAAAAGAAACACACAAGGGCGTGGAGACCTGGGGAAACAGCAACACGGAGATATCGACCCTCTGAAACTCAGGAAGATGGGCAAGAGAGGCTAGCTCAGGTGGCAATCGTTAAGCAAAAACAAAACCCAAAGGCGTGGAGACCTGGGGAAAAAGCAACCCTGAAATATCTACCCTCTGAAACTGAGGAAGATGGGCAAGAGAGGCTGGCTTCAGGTGGCAATCTTTAAGCAAAAGAAACACACAAGGGCGTGGGGAGCTGGGGAAAAGGCAACACTGAGAAATCCACCCTCTGAAACGGACAGAGATGGGCAACAGAGGCTAGCTCAGGTGGCAATCGTTAAGCAAAAGAAACACACAAGGGCGTGGAGGCCTGGGGAAAAAGCAACACGGAGAAATCCACCCTCTGAAACTGAGGAACATGGGCAAAAGAAGCTAGCTCAGGTTGCAACCTTTAAGCAGAAAAAAAACACAAGGGAGTGCAGACCTGGCAAAAAAGCAACAGTGAGAAATCTACCCTCTGAAACCCACGAAGATGGACAACAGAGGCTAGCTCAGGTGGCAATTTTTAAGGAAAAATAAAAGGAAGTGCGTGGAGACCTGGGGAAAAAGCAACACGGAGAAATCTACCCTCTAGAACTGAGAAAGAAGCGCAACAGAGGCTAGCTCAGGTGGCAATCGTTAAGCAAAAACAAAACCCAAAGGCGTGGAGACCTGGGGAAAAAGCAACCCTGAAATATCTACCCTCTGAAACTGAGGAAGATGGGCAAGAGAGGCTGGCTTCAGGTGGCAATCTTTAAGCAAAAGAAACACACAAGGGCGTGGGGAGCTGGGGAAAAGGCAACACTGAGAAATCCACCCTCTGAAACGGACGAAGATGGGCAACAGAGGCTAGCTCAGGTGGCAATCTTTAAGCAAAAAAAATAAGATAAAAAAATACAATGGCGAGGAGACCCGGTCAAAAAGCAACCCTGAAAAAGGTACCCTCTGAAACTGAGGAAGCAGGGCAACAGTGCCTAGCTCAGGTGACAATCTTTAAGCAAAAGAAACACACAAGGGCGTGGGGAGCTGGCGAAAAGGCAACACTGAGAAATCCACCCTCTGAAACGGACGAAGATGGGCAACAGAGGCTAGCTCAGGTGGCAATCTTTAAGCAAAAGAAACACACAAGGGCGTGGAGACCTGGGGAAAAAGCAACACGGAGAAATCCACCCTCTGAAACTGAGGAAGATGGGCAAGAGAGGCTACCTCAGGTGGCAATCCTTAAGCAAAAACAAAGCACAAAGGCGTGGAGCCCTGGGGACAAAGCAACCCTGAAATATCTACCCTCTGAAACTGAGGAACATGGGCAAGAGAGGCTAGCTCAGGTGGCAATCGTTAAGCAAAAACAAAACACAAAGGCGTGGAGACCTGGGGAAAAAGCAACCCTGAAATATCTACCCTCTGAAACTGAGGAAGATGGGCAAGAGAGTCTGGCTTCAGGTGGCAATCTTTAAGCAAAAGAAACACACAAGGGCGTGGGGAGCTGGGGAAAAGGCAACACTGAGAAATCCACCCTCTGAAACGGACAGAGATGGGCAACAGAGGCTAGCTCAGGTGGCAATCGTTAAGCAAAAGAAACACACAAGGGCGTGGAGGCCTGGGGAAAAAGCAACACGGAGAAATCCACCCTCTGAAACTGAGGAACATGGGCAAAAGAAGCTAGCTCAGGTTGCAACCTTTAAGCAGAAAAAAAACACAAGGGCGTGCAGACCTGGCAAAAAAGCAACAGTGAGAAATCTACCCTCTGAAACCGACGAAGATGGACAACAGAGGCTAGCTCAGGTGGCAATTTTTAAGGAAAAATAAAAGGAAGTGCGTGGAGACCTGGGGAAAAAGCAACACGGAGAAATCTACCCTCTAGAACTGAGAAAGAAGCGCAACAGAGGCTAGCTCAGGTGGCAATCGTTAAGCAAAAAAAATAAAATAAAAAAATACAATGGCGAGGAGACCCGGTCAAAAAGCAGCCCTGAAAAAGGTACCCTCTGAAACTGAGGAAGCAGGGCAACAGTGCCTAGCTCAGGTGACAATCTTTAAGCAAAAGAAACACACAAGGGCGTGGGGAGCTGGCGAAAAGGCAACACTGAGAAATCCACCCTCTGAAACGGACGAAGATGGGCAACAGAGGCTAGCTCAGGTGGCAATCTTTAAGCAAAAAAAATAAGATAAAAAAATACAATGGCGAGGAGACCCGGTCAAAAAGCAACCCTGAAAAAGGTACCCTCTGAAACTGAGGAAGCAGGGCAACAGTGCCTAGCTCAGGTGACAATCTTTAAGCAAAAGAAACACACAAGGGCGTGGGGAGCTGGGGAAAAGGCAACACTGAGAAATACACCCTCTGAAACGGACGAAGATGGGCAACAGAGGCTAGCTCAGGTGGCAATCTTTAAGCAAAAGAAACACACAAGGGCGTGGAGACCTGGGGAAAAAGCAACACGGAGAAATCCACCCTCTGAAACTGAGGAAGATGGGCAAGAGAGGCTACCTCAGGTGGCAATCCTTTAGCAAAAACAAAGCACAAAGGCGTGGAGCCCTGGGGACAAAGCAACCCTGAAATATCTACCCTCTGAAACTGAGGAACATGGGCAAGAGAGGCTAGCTCAGGTGGCAATCGTTAAGCAAAAACAAAACACAAAGGCGTGGAGACCTGGGGAAAAAGCAACCCTGAAATATCTACCCTCTGAAACTGAGGAAGATGGGCAAGAGAGGCTGGCTTCAGGTGGCAAACGTTAAGCAAAAGAAACACACAAGGGCGTGGAGACCTGGGGAAACAGCAACACGGAGATATCGACCCTCTGAAACTCAGGAAGATGGGCAAGAGAGGCTAGCTCAGGTGGCAATCGTTAAGCAAAAACAAAACCCAAAGGCGTGGAGACCTGGGGAAAAAGCAACCCTGAAATATCTACCCTCTGAAACTGAGGAAGATGGGCAAGAGAGGCTGGCTTCAGGTGGCAATCTTTAAGCAAAAGAAACACACAAGGGCGTGGGGAGCTGGGGAAAAGGCAACACTGAGAAATCCACCCTCTGAAACGGACAGAGATGGGCAACAGAGGCTAGCTCAGGTGGCAATCGTTAAGCAAAAGAAACACACAAGGGCGTGGAGGCCTGGGGAAAAAGCAACACGGAGAAATCCACCCTCTGAAACTGAGGAACATGGGCAAAAGAAGCTAGCTCAGGTTGCAACCTTTAAGCAGAAAAAAAACACAAGGGCGTGCAGACCTGGCAAAAAAGCAACAGTGAGAAATCTACCCTCTGAAACCAACGAAGATGGACAACAGAGGCTAGCTCAGGTGGCAAATTTTAAGGAAAAATAAAAGGAAGTGCGTGGAGACCTGGGGAAAAAGCAACACGGAGAAATCTACCCTCTAGAACTGAGAAAGAAGCGCAACAGAGGCTAGCTCAGGTGGCAATCGTTAAGCAAAAACAAAACCCAAAGGCGTGGAGACCTGGGGAAAAAGCAACCCTGAAATATCTACCCTCTGAAACTGAGGAAGATGGGCAAGAGAGTCTGGCTTCAGGTGGCAATCTTTAAGCAAAAGAAACACACAAGGGCGTGGGGAGCTGGGGAAAAGGCAACACTGAGAAATCCACCCTCTGAAACGGACAGAGATGGGCAACAGAGGCTAGCTCAGGTGGCAATCGTTAAGCAAAAGAAACACACAAGGGCGTGGAGGCCTGGGGAAAAAGCAACACGGAGAAATCCACCCTCTGAAACTGAGGAACATGGGCAAAAGAAGCTAGCTCAGGTTGCAACCTTTAAGCAGAAAAAAAACACAAGGGCGTGCAGACCTGGCAAAAAAGCAACAGTGAGAAATCTACCCTCTGAAACCGACGAAGATGGACAACAGAGGCTAGCTCAGGTGGCAATTTTTAAGGAAAAATAAAAGGAAGTGCGTGGAGACCTGGGGAAAAAGCAACACGGAGAAATCTACCCTCTAGAACTGAGAAAGAAGCGCAACAGAGGCTAGCTCAGGTGGCAATCGTTAAGCAAAAACAAAACCCAAAGGCGTGGAGACCTGGGGAAAAAGCAACCCTGAAATATCTACCCTCTGAAACTGAGGAAGATGGGCAAGAGAGGCTGGCTTCAGGTGGCAATCTTTAAGCAAAAGAAACACACAAGGGCGTGGGGAGCTGGGGAAAAGGCAACACTGAGAAATCCACCCTCTGAAACGGACGAAGATGGGCAACAGAGGCTAGCTCAGGTGGCAATCTTTAAGCAAAAAAAATAAGATAAAAAAATACAATGGCGAGGAGACCCGGTCAAAAAGCAACCCTGAAAAAGGTACCCTCTGAAACTGAGGAAGCAGGGCAACAGTGCCTAGCTCAGGTGACAATCTTTAAGCAAAAGAAACACACAAGGGCGTGGGGAGCTGGCGAAAAGGCAACACTGAGAAATCCACCCTCTGAAACGGACGAAGATGGGCAACAGAGGCTAGCTCAGGTGGCAATCTTTAAGCAAAAGAAACACACAAGGGCGTGGAGACCTGGGGAAAAAGCAACACGGAGAAATCCACCCTCTGAAACTGAGGAAGATGGGCAAGAGAGGCTACCTCAGGTGGCAATCCTTAAGCAAAAACAAAGCACAAAGGCGTGGAGCCCTGGGGACAAAGCAACCCTGAAATATCTACCCTCTGAAACTGAGGAACATGGGCAAGAGAGGCTAGCTCAGGTGGCAATCGTTAAGCAAAAACAAAACACAAAGGCGTGGAGACCTGGGGAAAAAGCAACCCTGAAATATCTACCCTCTGAAACTGAGGAAGATGGGCAAGAGAGGCTGGCTTCAGGTGGCAAACATTAAGCAAAAGAAACACACAAGGGCGTGGAGACCTGGGGAAACAGCAACACGGAGATATCGACCCTCTGAAACTCAGGAAGATGGGCAAGAGAGGCTAGCTCAGGTGGCAATCTTTAAGCAAAAACAAAACACAAAGGCGTGGAGACCTGGGGAAAAAGCAACCCTGAAATATCTACCCTCTGAAACTGAGGAAGATGGGCAAGAGAGTCTGGCTTCAGGTGGCAATCTTTAAGCAAAAGAAACACACAAGGGCGTGGGGAGCTGGGGAAAAGGCAACACTGAGAAATCCACCCTCTGAAACGGACAGAGATGGGCAACAGAGGCTAGCTCAGGTGGCAATCGTTAAGCAAAAGAAACACACAAGGGCGTGGAGGCCTGGGGAAAAAGCAACACGGAGAAATCCACCCTCTGAAACTGAGGAACATGGGCAAAAGAAGCTAGCTCAGGTTGCAACCTTTAAGCAGAAAAAAAACACAAGGGCGTGCAGACCTGGCAAAAAAGCAACAGTGAGAAATCTACCCTCTGAAACCGACGAAGATGGACAACAGAGGCTAGCTCAGGTGGCAATTTTTAAGGAAAAATAAAAGGAAGTGCGTGGAGACCTGGGGAAAAAGCAACACGGAGAAATCTACCCTCTAGAACTGAGAAAGAAGCGCAACAGAGGCTAGCTCAGGTGGCAATCTTTAAGCAAAAAAAATAAGATAAAAAAATACAATGGCGAGGAGACCCGGTCAAAAAGCAACCCTGAAAAAGGTACCCTCTGAAACTGAGGAAGCAGGGCAACAGTGCCTAGCTCAGGTGACAATCTTCAAGCAAAAGAAACACACAAGGGCGTGGGGAGCTGGGGAAAAGGCAACACTGAGAAATCCACCCTCTGAAACGGACGAAGATGGGCAACAGAGGCTAGCTCAGGTGGCAATCTTTAAGCAAAAGAAACACACAAGGGCGTGGAGACCTGGGGAAAAAGCAACACGGAGAAATCCACCCTCTGAAACTGAGGAAGATGGGCAAGAGAGGCTACCTCAGGTGGCAATCCTTAAGCAAAAACAAAGCACAAAGGCGTGGAGCCCTGGGGACAAAGCAACCCTGAAATATCTACCCTCTGAAACTGAGGAACATGGGCAAGAGAGGCTAGCTCAGGTGGCAATCGTTAAGCAAAAACAAAACACAAAGGCGTGGAGACCTGGGGAAAAAGCAACCCTGAAATATCTACCCTCTGAAACTGAGGAAGATGGGCAAGAGAGGCTGGCTTCAGGTGGCAAACGTTAAGCAAAAGAAACACACAAGGGCGTGGAGACCTGGGGAAACAGCAACACGGAGATATCGACCCTCTGAAACTCAGGAAGATGGGCAAGAGAGGCTAGCTCAGGTGGCAATCGTTAAGCAAAAACAAAACCCAAAGGCGTGGAGACCTGGGGAAAAAGCAACCCTGAAATATCTACCCTCTGAAACTGAGGAAGATGGGCAAGAGAGTCTGGCTTCAGGTGGCAATCTTTAAGCAAAAGAAACACACAAGGGCGTGGGGAGCTGGGGAAAAGGCAACACTGAGAAATCCACCCTCTGAAACGGACAGAGATGGGCAACAGAGGCTAGCTCAGGTGGCAATCGTTAAGCAAAAGAAACACACAAGGGCGTGGAGGCCTGGGGAAAAAGCAACACGGAGAAATCCACCCTCTGAAACTGAGGAACATGGGCAAAAGAAGCTAGCTCAGGTTGCAACCTTTAAGCAGAAAAAAAACACAAGGGCGTGCAGACCTGGCAAAAAAGCAACAGTGAGAAATCTACCCTCTGAAACCGACGAAGATGGACAACAGAGGCTAGCTCAGGTGGCAATTTTTAAGGAAAAATAAAAGGAAGTGCGTGGAGACCTGGGGAAAAAGCAACACGGAGAAATCTACCCTCTAGAACTGAGAAAGAAGCGCAACAGAGGCTAGCTCAGGTGGCAATCTTTAAGCAAAAAAAATAAAATAAAAAAATACAATGGCGAGGAGACCCGGTCAAAAAGCAACCCTGAAAAAGGTACCCTCTGAAACTGAGGAAGCAGGGCAACAGTGCCTAGCTCAGGTGACAATCTTTAAGCAAAAGAAACACACAAGGGCGTGGGGAGCTGGCGAAAAGGCAACACTGAGAAATCCACCCTCTGAAACGGACGAAGATGGGCAACAGAGGCTAGCTCAGGTGGCAATCTTTAAGCAAAAAAAATAAGATAAAAAAATACAATGGCGAGGAGACCCGGTCAAAAAGCAACCCTGAAAAAGGTACCCTCTGAAACTGAGGAAGCAGGGCAACAGTGCCTAGCTCAGGTGACAATCTTTAAGCAAAAGAAACACACAAGGGCGTGGGGAGCTGGCGAAAAGGCAACACTGAGAAATCCACCCTCTGAAACGGACGAAGATGGGCAACAGAGGCTAGCTCAGGTGGCAATCTTTAAGCAAAAAAAATAAGATAAAAAAATACAATGGCGAGGAGACCCGGTCAAAAAGCAACCCTGAAAAAGGTACCCTCTGAAACTGAGGAAGCAGGGCAACAGTGCCTAGCTCAGGTGACAATCTTCAAGCAAAAGAAACACACAAGGGCGTGGGGAGCTGGGGAAAAGGCAACACTGAGAAATCCACCCTCTGAAACGGACGAAGATGGGCAACAGAGGCTAGCTCAGGTGGCAATCTTTAAGCAAAAGAAACACACAAGGGCGTGGAGACCTGGGGAAAAAGCAACACGGAGAAATCCACCCTCTGAAACTGAGGAAGATGGGCAAGAGAGGCTACCTCAGGTGGCAATCCTTAAGCAAAAACAAAGCACAAAGGCGTGGAGCCCTGGGGAAAAAGCAACCCTGAAATATCTACCCTCTGAAACTGAGGAAGATGGGCAAGAGAGGCTGGCTTCAGGTGGCAAACGTTAAGCAAAAGAAACACACAAGGGCGTGGAGACCTGGGGAAACAGCAACACGGAGATATCGACCCTCTGAAACTCAGGAAGATGGGCAAGAGAGGCTAGCTCAGGTGGCAATCGTTAAGCAAAAACAAAACCCAAAGGCGTGGAGACCTGGGGAAAAAGCAACCCTGAAATATCTACCCTCTGAAACTGAGGAAGATGGGCAAGAGAGGCTGGCTTCAGGTGGCAATCTTTAAGCAAAAGAAACACACAAGGGCGTGGGGAGCTGGGGAAAAGGCAACACTGAGAAATCCACCCTCTGAAATGGACAGAGATGGGCAACAGAGGCTAGCTCAGGTGGCAATCGTTAAGCAAAAGAAACACACAAGGGCGTGGAGGCCTGGGGAAAAAGCAACACGGAGAAATCCACCCTCTGAAACTGAGGAACATGGGCAAAAGAAGCTAGCTCAGGTTGCAACCTTTAAGCAGAAAAAAAACACAAGGGCGTGCAGACCTGGCAAAAAAGCAACAGTGAGAAATCTACCCTCTGAAACCGACGAAGATGGACAACAGAGGCTAGCTCAGGTGGCAATTTTTAAGGAAAAATAAAAGGAAGTGCGTGGCGACCTGGGGAAAAAGCAACACGGAGAAATCTACCCTCTAGAACTGAGAAAGAAGCGCAACAGAGGCTAGCTCAGGTGGCAATCTTTAAGCAAAAAAAATAAGATAAAAAAATACAATGGCGAGGAGACCCGGTCAAAAAGCAACCCTGAAAAAGGTACCCTCTGAAACTGAGGAAGCAGGGCAACAGTGCCTAGCTCAGGTGACAATCTTCAAGCAAAAGAAACACACAAGGGCGTGGGGAGCTGGGGAAAAGGCAACACTGAGAAATCCACCCTCTGAAACGGACGAAGATGGGCAACAGAGGCTAGCTCAGGTGGCAATCTTTAAGCAAAAGAAACACACAAGGGCGTGGAGACCTGGGGAAAAAGCAACACGGAGAAATCCACCCTCTGAAACTGAGGAAGATGGGCAAGAGAGGCTACCTCAGGTGGCAATCCTTAAGCAAAAACAAAGCACAAAGGCGTGGAGCCCTGGGGACAAAGCAACCCTGAAATATCTACCCTCTGAAACTGAGGAACATGGGCAAGAGAGGCTAGCTCAGGTGGCAATCGTTAAGCAAAAACAAAACACAAAGGCGTGGAGACCTGGGGAAAAAGCAACCCTGAAATATCTACCCTCTGAAACTGAGGAAGATGGGCAAGAGAGGCTGGCTTCAGGTGGCAAACGTTAAGCAAAAGAAACACACAAGGGCGTGGAGACCTGGGGAAACAGCAACACGGAGATATCGACCCTCTGAAACTCAGGAAGATGGGCAAGAGAGGCTAGCTCAGGTGGCAATCGTTAAGCAAAAACAAAACCCAAAGGCGTGGAGACCTGGGGAAAAAGCAACCCTGAAATATCTACCCTCTGAAACTGAGGAAGATGGGCAAGAGAGTCTGGCTTCAGGTGGCAATCTTTAAGCAAAAGAAACACACAAGGGCGTGGGGAGCTGGGGAAAAGGCAACACTGAGAAATCCACCCTCTGAAACGGACAGAGATGGGCAACAGAGGCTAGCTCAGGTGGCAATCGTTAAGCAAAAGAAACACACAAGGGCGTGGAGGCCTGGGGAAAAAGCAACACGGAGAAATCCACCCTCTGAAACTGAGGAACATGGGCAAAAGAAGCTAGCTCAGGTTGCAACCTTTAAGCAGAAAAAAAACACAAGGGCGTGCAGACCTGGCAAAAAAGCAACAGTGAGAAATCTACCCTCTGAAACCGACGAAGATGGACAACAGAGGCTAGCTCAGGTGGCAATTTTTAAGGAAAAATAAAAGGAAGTGCGTGGAGACCTGGGGAAAAAGCAACACGGAGAAATCTACCCTCTAGAACTGAGAAAGAAGCGCAACAGAGGCTAGCTCAGGTGGCAATCTTTAAGCAAAAAAAATAAAATAAAAAAATACAATGGCGAGGAGACCCGGTCAAAAAGCAACCCTGAAAAAGGTACCCTCTGAAACTGAGGAAGCAGGGCAACAGTGCCTAGCTCAGGTGACAATCTTTAAGCAAAAGAAACACACAAGGGCGTGGGGAGCTGGCGAAAAGGCAACACTGAGAAATCCACCCTCTGAAACGGACGAAGATGGGCAACAGAGGCTAGCTCAGGTGGCAATCTTTAAGCAAAAAAAATAAGATAAAAAAATACAATGGCGAGGAGACCCGGTCAAAAAGCAACCCTGAAAAAGGTACCCTCTGAAACTGAGGAAGCAGGGCAACAGTGCCTAGCTCAGGTGACAATCTTTAAGCAAAAGAAACACACAAGGGCGTGGGGAGCTGGCGAAAAGGCAACACTGAGAAATCCACCCTCTGAAACGGACGAAGATGGGCAACAGAGGCTAGCTCAGGTGGCAATCTTTAAGCAAAAAAAATAAGATAAAAAAATACAATGGCGAGGAGACCCGGTCAAAAAGCAACCCTGAAAAAGGTACCCTCTGAAACTGAGGAAGCAGGGCAACAGTGCCTAGCTCAGGTGACAATCTTCAAGCAAAAGAAACACACAAGGGCGTGGGGAGCTGGGGAAAAGGCAACACTGAGAAATCCACCCTCTGAAACGGACGAAGATGGGCAACAGAGGCTAGCTCAGGTGGCAATCTTTAAGCAAAAGAAACACACAAGGGCGTGGAGACCTGGGGAAAAAGCAACACGGAGAAATCCACCCTCTGAAACTGAGGAAGATGGGCAAGAGAGGCTACCTCAGGTGGCAATCCTTAAGCAAAAACAAAGCACAAAGGCGTGGAGCCCTGGGGACAAAGCAACCCTGAAATATCTACCCTCTGAAACTGAGGAACATGGGCAAGAGAGGCTAGCTCAGGTGGCAATCGTTAAGCAAAAACAAAACACAAAGGCGTGGAGACCTGGGGAAAAAGCAACCCTGAAATATCTACCCTCTGAAACTGAGGAAGATGGGCAAGAGAGGCTGGCTTCAGGTGGCAAACGTTAAGCAAAAGAAACACACAAGGGCGTGGAGACCTGGGGAAACAGCAACACGGAGATATCGACCCTCTGAAACTCAGGAAGATGGGCAAGAGAGGCTAGCTCAGGTGGCAATCGTTAAGCAAAAACAAAACCCAAAGGCGTGGAGACCTGGGGAAAAAGCAACCCTGAAATATCTACCCTCTGAAACTGAGGAAGATGGGCAAGAGAGGCTGGCTTCAGGTGGCAATCTTTAAGCAAAAGAAACACACAAGGGCGTGGGGAGCTGGGGAAAAGGCAACACTGAGAAATCCACCCTCTGAAATGGACAGAGATGGGCAACAGAGGCTAGCTCAGGTGGCAATCGTTAAGCAAAAGAAACACACAAGGGCGTGGAGGCCTGGGGAAAAAGCAACACGGAGAAATCCACCCTCTGAAACTGAGGAACATGGGCAAAAGAAGCTAGCTCAGGTTGCAACCTTTAAGCAGAAAAAAAACACAAGGGCGTGCAGACCTGGCAAAAAAGCAACAGTGAGAAATCTACCCTCTGAAACCGACGAAGATGGACAACAGAGGCTAGCTCAGGTGGCAATTTTTAAGGAAAAATAAAAGGAAGTGCGTGGCGACCTGGGGAAAAAGCAACACGGAGAAATCTACCCTCTAGAACTGAGAAAGAAGCGCAACAGAGGCTAGCTCAGGTGGCAATCTTTAAGCAAAAAAAATAAGATAAAAAAATACAATGGCGAGGAGACCCGGTCAAAAAGCAACCCTGAAAAAGGTACCCTCTGAAACTGAGGAAGCAGGGCAACAGTTCCTAGCTCAGGTGACAATCTTCAAGCAAAAGAAACACACAAGGGCGTGGGGAGCTGGGGAAAAGGCAACACTGAGAAATCCACCCTCTGAAACGGACGAAGATGGGCAACAGAGGCTAGCTCAGGTGGCAATCTTTAAGCAAAAGAAACACACAAGGGCGTGGAGACCTGGGGAAAAAGCAACACGGAGAAATCCACCCTCTGAAACTGAGGAAGATGGGCAAGAGAGGCTACCTCAGGTGGCAATCCTTAAGCAAAAACAAAGCACAAAGGCGTGGAGCCCTGGGGACAAAGCAACCCTGAAATATCTACCCTCTGAAACTGAGGAACATGGGCAAGAGAGGCTAGCTCAGGTGGCAATCGTTAAGCAAAAACAAAACACAAAGGCGTGGAGACCTGGGGAAAAAGCAACCCTGAAATATCTACCCTCTGAAACTGAGGAAGATGGGCAAGAGAGGCTGGCTTCAGGTGGCAAACGTTAAGCAAAAGAAACACACAAGGGCGTGGAGACCTGGGGAAACAGCAACACGGAGATATCGACCCTCTGAAACTCAGGAAGATGGGCAAGAGAGGCTAGCTCAAGTGGCAATCGTTAAGCAAAAACAAAACCCAAAGGCGTGGAGACCTGGGGAAAAAGCAACCCTGAAATATCTACCCTCTGAAACTGAGGAAGATGGGCAAGAGAGTCTGGCTTCAGGTGGCAATCTTTAAGCAAAAGAAACACACAAGGGCGTGGGGAGCTGGGGAAAAGGCAACACTGAGAAATCCACCCTCTGAAACGGACAGAGATGGGCAACAGAGGCTAGCTCAGGTGGCAATCGTTAAGCAAAAGAAACACACAAGGGCGTGGAGGCCTGGGGAAAAAGCAACACGGAGAAATCCACCCTCTGAAACTGAGGAACATGGGCAAAAGAAGCTAGCTCAGGTTGCAACCTTTAAGCAGAAAAAAAACACAAGGGCGTGCAGACCTGGCAAAAAAGCAACAGTGAGAAATCTACCCTCTGAAACCGACGAAGATGGACAACAGAGGCTAGCTCAGGTGGCAATTTTTAAGGAAAAATAAAAGGAAGTGCGTGGAGACCTGGGGAAAAAGCAACACGGAGAAATCTACCCTCTAGAACTGAGAAAGAAGCGCAACAGAGGCTAGCTCAGGTGGCAATCGTTAAGCAAAAACAAAACCCAAAGGCGTGGAGACCTGGGGAAAAAGCAACCCTGAAATATCTACCCTCTGAAACTGAGGAAGATGGGCAAGAGAGGCTGGCTTCAGGTGGCAATCTTTAAGCAAAAGAAACACACAAGGGCGTGGGGAGCTGGGGAAAAGGCAACACTGAGAAATCCACCCTCTGAAACGGACGAAGATGGGCAACAGAGGCTAGCTCAGGTGGCAATCTTTAAGCAAAAAAAATAAGATAAAAAAATACAATGGCGAGGAGACCTGGTCAAAAAGCAACCCTGAAAAAGGTACCCTCTGAAACTGAGGAAGCAGGGCAACAGTGCCTAGCTCAGGTGACAATCTTTAAGCAAAAGAAACACACAAGGGCGTGGGGAGCTGGCGAAAAGGCAACACTGAGAAATCCACCCTCTGAAACGGACGAAGATGGGCAACAGAGGCTAGCTCAGGTGGCAATCTTTAAGCAAAAGAAACACACAAGGGCGTGGAGACCTGGGGAAAAAGCAACACGGAGAAATCCACCCTCTGAAACTGAGGAAGATGGGCAAGAGAGGCTACCTCAGGTGGCAATCCTTAAGCAAAAACAAAGCACAAAGGCGTGGAGCCCTGGGGACAAAGCAACCCTGAAATATCTACCCTCTGAAACTGAGGAACATGGGCAAGAGATGCTAGCTCAGGTGGCAATCGTTAAGCAAAAACAAAACACAAAGGCGTGGAGACCTGGGGAAAAAGCAACCCTGAAATATCTACCCTCTGAAACTGAGGAAGATGGGCAAGAGAGGCTGGCTTCAGGTGGCAAACGTTAAGCAAAAGAAACACACAAGGGCGTGGAGACCTGGGGAAACAGCAACACGGAGATATCGACCCTCTGAAACTCAGGAAGATGGGCAAGAGAGGCTAGCTCAGGTGGCAATCGTTAAGCAAAAACAAAACCCAAAGGCGTGGAGACCTGGGGAAAAAGCAACCCTGAAATATCTACCCTCTGAAACTGAGGAAGATGGGCAAGAGAGTCTGGCTTCAGGTGGCAATCTTTAAGCAAAAGAAACACACAAGGGCGTGGGGAGCTGGGGAAAAGGCAACACTGAGAAATCCACCCTCTGAAATGGACAGAGATGGGCAACAGAGGCTAGCTCAGGTGGCAATCGTTAAGCAAAAGAAACACACAAGGGCGTGGAGGCCTGGGGAAAAAGCAACACGGAGAAATCCACCCTCTGAAACTGAGGAACATGGGCAAAAGAAGCTAGCTCAGGTTGCAACCTTTAAGCAGAAAAAAAACACAAGGGCGTGCAGACCTGGCAAAAAAGCAACAGTGAGAAATCTACCCTCTGAAACCGACGAAGATGGACAACAGAGGCTAGCTCAGGTGGCAATTTTTAAGGAAAAATAAAAGGAAGTGCGTGGAGACCTGGGGAAAAAGCAACACGGAGAAATCTACCCTCTAGAACTGAGAAAGAAGCGCAACAGAGGCTAGCTCAGGTGGCAATCGTTAAGCAAAAACAAAACCCAAAGGCGTGGAGACCTGGGGAAAAAGCAACCCTGAAATATCTACCCTCTGAAACTGAGGAAGATGGGCAAGAGAGGCTGGCTTCAGGTGGCAATCTTTAAGCAAAAGAAACACACAAGGGCGTGGGGAGCTGGGGAAAAGGCAACACTGAGAAATCCACCCTCTGAAACGGACGAAGATGGGCAACAGAGGCTAGCTCAGGTGGCAATCTTTAAGCAAAAAAAATAAGATAAAAAAATACAATGGCGAGGAGACCTGGTCAAAAAGCAACCCTGAAAAAGGTACCCTCTGAAACTGAGGAAGCAGGGCAACAGTGCCTAGCTCAGGTGACAATCTTTAAGCAAAAGAAACACACAAGGGCGTGGGGAGCTGGCGAAAAGGCAACACTGAGAAATCCACCCTCTGAAACGGACGAAGATGGGCAACAGAGGCTAGCTCAGGTGGCAATCTTTAAGCAAAAGAAACACACAAGGGCGTGGAGACCTGGGGAAAAAGCAACACGGAGAAATCCACCCTCTGAAACTGAGGAAGATGGGCAAGAGAGGCTACCTCAGGTGGCAATCCTTAAGCAAAAACAAAGCACAAAGGCGTGGAGCCCTGGGGACAAAGCAACCCTGAAATATCTACCCTCTGAAACTGAGGAACATGGGCAAGAGATGCTAGCTCAGGTGGCAATCGTTAAGCAAAAACAAAACACAAAGGCGTGGAGACCTGGGGAAAAAGCAACCCTGAAATATCTACCCTCTGAAACTGA
This sequence comes from Equus asinus, assembly GCF_041296235.1. Taxonomy (NCBI): domain Eukaryota; kingdom Metazoa; phylum Chordata; class Mammalia; order Perissodactyla; family Equidae; genus Equus; species Equus asinus. The sequence continues at coordinate 1,667,742 of NC_091793.1, read as the reverse complement.
GGAAGATGGGCAAGAGAGGCTGGCTTCAGGTGGCAAACGTTAAGCAAAAGAAACACACAAGGGCGTGGAGACCTGGGGAAACAGCAACACGGAGATATCGACCCTCTGAAACTCAGGAAGATGGGCAAGAGAGGCTAGCTCAGGTGGCAATCGTTAAGCAAAAACAAAACCCAAAGGCGTGGAGACCTGGGGAAAAAGCAACCCTGAAATATCTACCCTCTGAAACTGAGGAAGATGGGCAAGAGAGTCTGGCTTCAGGTGGCAATCTTTAAGCAAAAGAAACACACAAGGGCGTGGGGAGCTGGGGAAAAGGCAACACTGAGAAATCCACCCTCTGAAATGGACAGAGATGGGCAACAGAGGCTAGCTCAGGTGGCAATCGTTAAGCAAAAGAAACACACAAGGGCGTGGAGGCCTGGGGAAAAAGCAACACGGAGAAATCCACCCTCTGAAACTGAGGAACATGGGCAAAAGAAGCTAGCTCAGGTTGCAACCTTTAAGCAGAAAAAAAACACAAGGGCGTGCAGACCTGGCAAAAAAGCAACAGTGAGAAATCTACCCTCTGAAACCGACGAAGATGGACAACAGAGGCTAGCTCAGGTGGCAATTTTTAAGGAAAAATAAAAGGAAGTGCGTGGAGACCTGGGGAAAAAGCAACACGGAGAAATCTACCCTCTAGAACTGAGAAAGAAGCGCAACAGAGGCTAGCTCAGGTGGCAATCTTTAAGCAAAAAAAATAAAATAAAAAAATACAATGGCGAGGAGACCCGGTCAAAAAGCAACCCTGAAAAAGGTACCCTCTGAAACTGAGGAAGCAGGGCAACAGTGCCTAGCTCAGGTGACAATCTTTAAGCAAAAGAAACACACAAGGGCGTGGGGAGCTGGCGAAAAGGCAACACTGAGAAATCCACCCTCTGAAACGGACGAAGATGGGCAACAGAGGCTAGCTCAGGTGGCAATCTTTAAGCAAAAAAAATAAGATAAAAAAATACAATGGCGAGGAGACCCGGTCAAAAAGCAACCCTGAAAAAGGTACCCTCTGAAACTGAGGAAGCAGGGCAACAGTGCCTAGCTCAGGTGACAATCTTTAAGCAAAAGAAACACACAAGGGCGTGGGGAGCTGGCGAAAAGGCAACACTGAGAAATCCACCCTCTGAAACGGACGAAGATGGGCAACAGAGGCTAGCTCAGGTGGCAATCTTTAAGCAAAAAAAATAAGATAAAAAAATACAATGGCGAGGAGACCCGGTCAAAAAGCAACCCTGAAAAAGGTACCCTCTGAAACTGAGGAAGCAGGGCAACAGTGCCTAGCTCAGGTGACAATCTTCAAGCAAAAGAAACACACAAGGGCGTGGGGAGCTGGGGAAAAGGCAACACTGAGAAATCCACCCTCTGAAACGGACGAAGATGGGCAACAGAGGCTAGCTCAGGTGGCAATCTTTAAGCAAAAGAAACACACAAGGGCGTGGAGACCTGGGGAAAAAGCAACACGGAGAAATCCACCCTCTGAAACTGAGGAAGATGGGCAAGAGAGGCTACCTCAGGTGGCAATCCTTAAGCAAAAACAAAGCACAAAGGCGTGGAGCCCTGGGGACAAAGCAACCCTGAAATATCTACCCTCTGAAACTGAGGAACATGGGCAAGAGAGGCTAGCTCAGGTGGCAATCGTTAAGCAAAAACAAAACCCAAAGGCGTGGAGACCTGGGGAAAAAGCAACCCTGAAATATCTACCCTCTGAAACTGAGGAAGATGGGCAAGAGAGGCTGGCTTCAGGTGGCAAACGTTAAGCAAAAGAAACACACAAGGGCGTGGAGACCTGGGGAAACAGCAACACGGAGATATCGACCCTCTGAAACTCAGGAAGATGGGCAAGAGAGGCTAGCTCAGGTGGCAATCGTTAAGCAAAAACAAAACCCAAAGGCGTGGAGACCTGGGGAAAAAGCAACCCTGAAATATCTACCCTCTGAAACTGAGGAAGATGGGCAAGAGAGTCTGGCTTCAGGTGGCAATCTTTAAGCAAAAGAAACACACAAGGGCGTGGGGAGCTGGGGAAAAGGCAACACTGAGAAATCCACCCTCTGAAACGGACAGAGATGGGCAACAGAGGCTAGCTCAGGTGGCAATCGTTAAGCAAAAGAAACACACAAGGGCGTGGAGGCCTGGGGAAAAAGCAACACGGAGAAATCCACCCTCTGAAACTGAGGAACATGGGCAAAAGAAGCTAGCTCAGGTTGCAACCTTTAAGCAGAAAAAAAACACAAGGGCGTGCAGACCTGGCAAAAAAGCAACAGTGAGAAATCTACCCTCTGAAACCGACGAAGATGGACAACAGAGGCTAGCTCAGGTGGCAAATTTTAAGGAAAAATAAAAGGAAGTGCGTGGAGACCTGGGGAAAAAGCAACACGGAGAAATCTACCCTCTAGAACTGAGAAAGAAGCGCAACAGAGGCTAGCTCAGGTGGCAATCGTTAAGCAAAAACAAAACCCAAAGGCGTGGAGACCTGGGGAAAAAGCAACCCTGAAATATCTACCCTCTGAAACTGAGGAAGATGGGCAAGAGAGGCTGGCTTCAGGTGGCAATCTTTAAGCAAAAGAAACACACAAGGGCGTGGGGAGCTGGGGAAAAGGCAACACTGAGAAATCCACCCTCTGAAACGGACGAAGATGGGCAACAGAGGCTAGCTCAGGTGGCAATCTTTAAGCAAAAAAAATAAGATAAAAAATTACAATGGCGAGGAGACCCGGTCAAAAAGCAACCCTGAAAAAGGTACCCTCTGAAACTGAGGAAGCAGGGCAACAGTGCCTAGCTCAGGTGACAATCTTTAAGCAAAAGAAACTCACAAGGGCGTGGGGAGCTGGGGAAAAGGCAACACTGAGAAATCCACCCTCTGAAACGGACGAAGATGGGCAACAGAGGCTAGCTCAGGTGGCAATCGTTAAGCAAAAGAAACACACAAGGGCGTGGAGGCCTGGGGAAAAAGCAACACGGAGAAATCCACCCTCTGAAACTGAGGAACATGGGCAAAAGAAGCTAGCTCAGGTTGCAACCTTTAAGCAGAAAAAAAACACAAGGGCGTGCAGACCTGGCAAAAAAGCAACAGTGAGAAATCTACCCTCTGAAACCGACGAAGATGGACAACAGAGGCTAGCTCAGGTGGCAATTTTTAAGGAAAAATAAAAGGAAGTGCGTGGAGACCTGGGGAAAAAGCAACACGGAGAAATCTACCCTCTAGAACTGAGAAAGAAGCGCAACAGAGGCTAGCTCAGGTGGCAATCTTTAAGCAAAAAAAATAAAATAAAAAAATACAATGGCGAGGAGACCCGGTCAAAAAGCAACCCTGAAAAAGGTACCCTCTGAAACTGAGGAAGCAGGGCAACAGTGCCTAGCTCAGGTGACAATCTTTAAGCAAAAGAAACACACAAGGGCGTGGGGAGCTGGCGAAAAGGCAACACTGAGAAATCCACCCTCTGAAACGGACGAAGATGGGCAACAGAGGCTAGCTCAGGTGGCAATCTTTAAGCAAAAAAAATAAGATAAAAAAATACAATGGCGAGGAGACCCGGTCAAAAAGCAACCCTGAAAAAGGTACCCTCTGAAACTGAGGAAGCAGGGCAACAGTGCCTAGCTCAGGTGACAATCTTTAAGCAAAAGAAACACACAAGGGCGTGGGGAGCTGGCGAAAAGGCAACACTGAGAAATCCACCCTCTGAAACGGACGAAGATGGGCAACAGAGGCTAGCTCAGGTGGCAATCTTTAAGCAAAAAAAATAAGATAAAAAAATACAATGGCGAGGAGACCCGGTCAAAAAGCAACCCTGAAAAAGGTACCCTCTGAAACTGAGGAAGCAGGGCAACAGTGCCTAGCTCAGGTGACAATCTTCAAGCAAAAGAAACACACAAGGGGGTGGGGAGCTGGGGAAAAGGCAACACTGAGAAATCCACCCTCTGAAACGGACGAAGATGGGCAACAGAGGCTAGCTCAGGTGGCAATCTTTAAGCAAAAGAAACACACAAGGGCGTGGAGACCTGGGGAAACAGCAACACGGAGATATCGACCCTCTGAAACTCAGGAAGATGGGCAAGAGAGGCTACCTCAGGTGGCAATCCTTAAGCAAAAACAAAGCACAAAGGCGTGGAGCCCTGGGGACAAAGCAACCCTGAAATATCTACCCTCTGAAACTGAGGAACATGGGCAAGAGAGGCTAGCTCAGGTGGCAATCGTTAAGCAAAAACAAAACCCAAAGGCGTGGAGACCTGGGGAAAAAGCAACCCTGAAATATCTACCCTCTGAAACTGAGGAAGATGGGCAAGAGAGGCTGGCTTCAGGTGGCAAACGTTAAGCAAAAGAAACACACAAGGGCGTGGAGACCTGGGGAAACAGCAACACGGAGATATCGACCCTCTGAAACTCAGGAAGATGGGCAAGAGAGGCTAGCTCAGGTGGCAATCGTTAAGTAAAAACAAAACCCAAAGGCGTGGAGACCTGGGGAAAAAGCAACCCTGAAATATCTACCCTCTGAAACTGAGGAAGATGGGCAAGAGAGTCTGGCTTCAGGTGGCAATCTTTAAGCAAAAGAAACACACAAGGGCGTGGGGAGCTGGGGAAAAGGCAACACTGAGAAATCCACCCTCTGAAACGGACAGAGATGGGCAACAGAGGCTAGCTCAGGTGGCAATCGTTAAGCAAAAGAAACACACAAGGGCGTGGAGGCCTGGGGAAAAAGCAACACGGAGAAATCCACCCTCTGAAACTGAGGAACATGGGCAAAAGAAGCTAGCTCAGGTTGCAACCTTTAAGCAGAAAAAAAACACAAGGGCGTGCAGACCTGGCAAAAAAGCAACAGTGAGAAATCTACCCTCTGAAACCGACGAAGATGGACAACAGAGGCTAGCTCAGGTGGCAATTTTTAAGGAAAAATAAAAGGAAGTGCGTGGAGACCTGGGGAAAAAGCAACACGGAGAAATCCACCCTCTGAAACTGAGGAAGATGGGCAAGAGAGGCTACCTCAGGTGGCAATCCTTAAGCAAAAACAAAGCACAAAGGCGTGGAGCCCTGGGGACAAAGCAACCCTGAAATATCTACCCTCTGAAACTGAGGAACATGGGCAAGAGAGGCTAGCTCAGGTGGCAATCGTTAAGCAAAAACAAAACACAAAGGCGTGGAGACCTGGGGAAAAAGCAACCCTGAAATATCTACCCTCTGAAACTGAGGAAGATGGGCAAGAGAGTCTGGCTTCAGGTGGCAATCTTTAAGCAAAAGAAACACACAAGGGCGTGGGGAGCTGGGGAAAAGGCAACACTGAGAAATCCACCCTCTGAAACGGACAGAGATGGGCAACAGAGGCTAGCTCAGGTGGCAATCGTTAAGCAAAAGAAACACACAAGGGCGTGGAGGCCTGGGGAAAAAGCAACACGGAGAAATCCACCCTCTGAAACTGAGGAACATGGGCAAAAGAAGCTAGCTCAGGTTGCAACCTTTAAGCAGAAAAAAAACACAAGGGCGTGCAGACCTGGCAAAAAAGCAACAGTGAGAAATCTACCCTCTGAAACCGACGAAGATGGACAACAGAGGCTAGCTCAGGTGGCAATTTTTAAGGAAAAATAAAAGGAAGTGCGTGGAGACCTGGGGAAAAAGCAACACGGAGAAATCTACCCTCTAGAACTGAGAAAGAAGCGCAACAGAGGCTAGCTCAGGTGGCAATCGTTAAGCAAAAAAAATAAAATAAAAAAATACAATGGCGAGGAGACCCGGTCAAAAAGCAACCCTGAAAAAGGTACCCTCTGAAACTGAGGAAGCAGGGCAACAGTGCCTAGCTCAGGTGACAATCTTTAAGCAAAAGAAACACACAAGGGCGTGGGGAGCTGGCGAAAAGGCAACACTGAGAAATCCACCCTCTGAAACGGACGAAGATGGGCAACAGAGGCTAGCTCAGGTGGCAATCTTTAAGCAAAAAAAATAAGATAAAAAAATACAATGGCGAGGAGACCCGGTCAAAAAGCAACCCTGAAAAAGGTACCCTCTGAAACTGAGGAAGCAGGGCAACAGTGCCTAGCTCAGGTGACAATCTTTAAGCAAAAGAAACACACAAGGGCGTGGGGAGCTGGGGAAAAGGCAACACTGAGAAATCCACCCTCTGAAACGGACGAAGATGGGCAACAGAGGCTAGCTCAGGTGGCAATCTTTAAGCAAAAGAAACACACAAGGGCGTGGAGACCTGGGGAAAAAGCAACACGGAGAAATCCACCCTCTGAAACTGAGGAAGATGGGCAAGAGAGGCTACCTCAGGTGGCAATCCTTTAGCAAAAACAAAGCACAAAGGCGTGGAGCCCTGGGGACAAAGCAACCCTGAAATATCTACCCTCTGAAACTGAGGAACATGGGCAAGAGAGGCTAGCTCAGGTGGCAATCGTTAAGCAAAAACAAAACACAAAGGCGTGGAGACCTGTGGAAAAAGCAACCCTGAAATATCTACCCTCTGAAACTGAGGAAGATGGGCAAGAGAGGCTGGCTTCAGGTGGCAAACGTTAAGCAAAAGAAACACACAAGGGCGTGGAGACCTGGGGAAACAGCAACACGGAGATATCGACCCTCTGAAACTCAGGAAGATGGGCAAGAGAGGCTAGCTCAGGTGGCAATCGTTAAGCAAAAACAAAACCCAAAGGCGTGGAGACCTGGGGAAAAAGCAACCCTGAAATATCTACCCTCTGAAACTGAGGAAGATGGGCAAGAGAGGCTGGCTTCAGGTGGCAATCTTTAAGCAAAAGAAACACACAAGGGCGTGGGGAGCTGGGGAAAAGGCAACACTGAGAAATCCACCCTCTGAAACGGACAGAGATGGGCAACAGAGGCTAGCTCAGGTGGCAATCGTTAAGCAAAAGAAACACACAAGGGCGTGGAGGCCTGGGGAAAAAGCAACACGGAGAAATCCACCCTCTGAAACTGAGGAACATGGGCAAAAGAAGCTAGCTCAGGTTGCAACCTTTAAGCAGAAAAAAAACACAAGGGAGTGCAGACCTGGCAAAAAAGCAACAGTGAGAAATCTACCCTCTGAAACCGACGAAGATGGACAACAGAGGCTAGCTCAGGTGGCAATTTTTAAGGAAAAATAAAAGGAAGTGCGTGGAGACCTGGGGAAAAAGCAACACGGAGAAATCTACCCTCTAGAACTGAGAAAGAAGCGCAACAGAGGCTAGCTCAGGTGGCAATCGTTAAGCAAAAACAAAACCCAAAGGCGTGGAGACCTGGGGAAAAAGCAACCCTGAAATATCTACCCTCTGAAACTGAGGAAGATGGGCAAGAGAGGCTGGCTTCAGGTGGCAATCTTTAAGCAAAAGAAACACACAAGGGCGTGGGGAGCTGGGGAAAAGGCAACACTGAGAAATCCACCCTCTGAAACGGACGAAGATGGGCAACAGAGGCTAGCTCAGGTGGCAATCTTTAAGCAAAAAAAATAAGATAAAAAAATACAATGGCGAGGAGACCCGGTCAAAAAGCAACCCTGAAAAAGGTACCCTCTGAAACTGAGGAAGCAGGGCAACAGTGCCTAGCTCAGGTGACAATCTTTAAGCAAAAGAAACACACAAGGGCGTGGGGAGCTGGGGAAAAGGCAACACTGAGAAATCCACCCTCTGAAACGGACGAAGATGGGCAACAGAGGCTAGCTCAGGTGGCAATCTTTAAGCAAAAGAAACACACAAGGGCGTGGAGACCTGGGGAAAAAGCAACACGGAGAAATCCACCCTCTGAAACTGAGGAAGATGGGCAAGAGAGGCTACCTCAGGTGGCAATCCTTTAGCAAAAACAAAGCACAAAGGCGTGGAGCCCTGGGGACAAAGCAACCCTGAAATATCTACCCTCTGAAACTGAGGAACATGGGCAAGAGAGGCTAGCTCAGGTGGCAATCGTTAAGCAAAAACAAAACACAAAGGCGTGGAGACCTGTGGAAAAAGCAACCCTGAAATATCTACCCTCTGAAACTGAGGAAGATGGGCAAGAGAGGCTGGCTTCAGGTGGCAAACGTTAAGCAAAAGAAACACACAAGGGCGTGGAGACCTGGGGAAACAGCAACACGGAGATATCGACCCTCTGAAACTCAGGAAGATGGGCAAGAGAGGCTAGCTCAGGTGGCAATCGTTAAGCAAAAACAAAACCCAAAGGCGTGGAGACCTGGGGAAAAAGCAACCCTGAAATATCTACCCTCTGAAACTGAGGAAGATGGGCAAGAGAGGCTGGCTTCAGGTGGCAATCTTTAAGCAAAAGAAACACACAAGGGCGTGGGGAGCTGGGGAAAAGGCAACACTGAGAAATCCACCCTCTGAAACGGACAGAGATGGGCAACAGAGGCTAGCTCAGGTGGCAATCGTTAAGCAAAAGAAACACACAAGGGCGTGGAGGCCTGGGGAAAAAGCAACACGGAGAAATCCACCCTCTGAAACTGAGGAACATGGGCAAAAGAAGCTAGCTCAGGTTGCAACCTTTAAGCAGAAAAAAAACACAAGGGAGTGCAGACCTGGCAAAAAAGCAACAGTGAGAAATCTACCCTCTGAAACCGACGAAGATGGACAACAGAGGCTAGCTCAGGTGGCAATTTTTAAGGAAAAATAAAAGGAAGTGCGTGGAGACCTGGGGAAAAAGCAACACGGAGAAATCTACCCTCTAGAACTGAGAAAGAAGCGCAACAGAGGCTAGCTCAGGTGGCAATCGTTAAGCAAAAACAAAACCCAAAGGCGTGGAGACCTGGGGAAAAAGCAACCCTGAAATATCTACCCTCTGAAACTGAGGAAGATGGGCAAGAGAGGCTGGCTTCAGGTGGCAATCTTTAAGCAAAAGAAACACACAAGGGCGTGGGGAGCTGGGGAAAAGGCAACACTGAGAAATCCACCCTCTGAAACGGACGAAGATGGGCAACAGAGGCTAGCTCAGGTGGCAATCTTTAAGCAAAAAAAATAAGATAAAAAAATACAATGGCGAGGAGACCCGGTCAAAAAGCAACCCTGAAAAAGGTACCCTCTGAAACTGAGGAAGCAGGGCAACAGTGCCTAGCTCAGGTGACAATCTTTAAGCAAAAGAAACACACAAGGGCGTGGGGAGCTGGCGAAAAGGCAACACTGAGAAATCCACCCTCTGAAACGGACGAAGATGGGCAACAGAGGCTAGCTCAGGTGGCAATCTTTAAGCAAAAGAAACACACAAGGGCGTGGAGACCTGGGGAAAAAGCAACACGGAGAAATCCACCCTCTGAAACTGAGGAAGATGGGCAAGAGAGGCTACCTCAGGTGGCAATCCTTAAGCAAAAACAAAGCACAAAGGCGTGGAGCCCTGGGGACAAAGCAACCCTGAAATATCTACCCTCTGAAACTGAGGAACATGGGCAAGAGAGGCTAGCTCAGGTGGCAATCGTTAAGCAAAAACAAAACACAAAGGCGTGGAGACCTGGGGAAAAAGCAACCCTGAAATATCTACCCTCTGAAACTGAGGAAGATGGGCAAGAGAGTCTGGCTTCAGGTGGCAATCTTTAAGCAAAAGAAACACACAAGGGCGTGGGGAGCTGGGGAAAAGGCAACACTGAGAAATCCACCCTCTGAAACGGACAGAGATGGGCAACAGAGGCTAGCTCAGGTGGCAATCGTTAAGCAAAAGAAACACACAAGGGCGTGGAGGCCTGGGGAAAAAGCAACACGGAGAAATCCACCCTCTGAAACTGAGGAACATGGGCAAAAGAAGCTAGCTCAGGTTGCAACCTTTAAGCAGAAAAAAAACACAAGGGCGTGCAGACCTGGCAAAAAAGCAACAGTGAGAAATCTACCCTCTGAAACCGACGAAGATGGACAACAGAGGCTAGCTCAGGTGGCAATTTTTAAGGAAAAATAAAAGGAAGTGCGTGGAGACCTGGGGAAAAAGCAACACGGAGAAATCTACCCTCTAGAACTGAGAAAGAAGCGCAACAGAGGCTAGCTCAGGTGGCAATCGTTAAGCAAAAAAAATAAAATAAAAAAATACAATGGCGAGGAGACCCGGTCAAAAAGCAGCCCTGAAAAAGGTACCCTCTGAAACTGAGGAAGCAGGGCAACAGTGCCTAGCTCAGGTGACAATCTTTAAGCAAAAGAAACACACAAGGGCGTGGGGAGCTGGCGAAAAGGCAACACTGAGAAATCCACCCTCTGAAACGGACGAAGATGGGCAACAGAGGCTAGCTCAGGTGGCAATCTTTAAGCAAAAAAAATAAGATAAAAAAATACAATGGCGAGGAGACCCGGTCAAAAAGCAACCCCGAAAAAGGTACCCTCTGAAACTGAGGAAGCAGGGCAACAGTGCCTAGCTCAGGTGACAATCTTTAAGCAAAAGAAACACACAAGGGCGTGGGGAGCTGGGGAAAAGGCAACACTGAGAAATCCACCCTCTGAAACGGACGAAGATGGGCAACAGAGGCTAGCTCAGGTGGCAATCTTTAAGCAAAAGAAACACACAAGGGCGTGGAGACCTGGGGAAAAAGCAACACGGAGAAATCCACCCTCTGAAACTGAGGAAGATGGGCAAGAGAGGCTACCTCAGGTGGCAATCCTTTAGCAAAAACAAAGCACAAAGGCGTGGAGCCCTGGGGACAAAGCAACCCTGAAATATCTACCCTCTGAAACTGAGGAACATGGGCAAGAGAGGCTAGCTCAGGTGGCAATCGTTAAGCAAAAACAAAACCCAAAGGCGTGGAGACCTGGGGAAAAAGCAACCCTGAAATATCTACCCTCTGAAACTGAGGAAGATGGGCAAGAGAGGCTGGCTTCAGGTGGCAATCTTTAAGCAAAAGAAACACACAAGGGCGTGGGGAGCTGGGGAAAAGGCAACACTGAGAAATCCACCCTCTGAAACGGACAGAGATGGGCAACAGAGGCTAGCTCAGGTGGCAATCGTTAAGCAAAAGAAACACACAAGGGCGTGGAGGCCTGGGGAAAAAGCAACACGGAGAAATCCACCCTCTGAAACTGAGGAACATGGGCAAAAGAAGCTAGCTCAGGTTGCAACCTTTAAGCAGAAAAAAAACACAAGGGAGTGCAGACCTGGCAAAAAAGCAACAGTGAGAAATCTACCCTCTGAAACCCACGAAGATGGACAACAGAGGCTAGCTCAGGTGGCAATTTTTAAGGAAAAATAAAAGGAAGTGCGTGGAGACCTGGGGAAAAAGCAACACGGAGAAATCTACCCTCTAGAACTGAGAAAGAAGCGCAACAGAGGCTAGCTCAGGTGGCAATCGTTAAGCAAAAACAAAACCCAAAGGCGTGGAGACCTGGGGAAAAAGCAACCCTGAAATATCTACCCTCTGAAACTGAGGAAGATGGGCAAGAGAGGCTGGCTTCAGGTGGCAATCTTTAAGCAAAAGAAACACACAAGGGCGTGGGGAGCTGGGGAAAAGGCAACACTGAGAAATCCACCCTCTGAAACGGACGAAGATGGGCAACAGAGGCTAGCTCAGGTGGCAATCTTTAAGCAAAAAAAATAAGATAAAAAAATACAATGGCGAGGAGACCCGGTCAAAAAGCAACCCTGAAAAAGGTACCCTCTGAAACTGAGGAAGCAGGGCAACAGTGCCTAGCTCAGGTGACAATCTTTAAGCAAAAGAAACACACAAGGGCGTGGGGAGCTGGCGAAAAGGCAACACTGAGAAATCCACCCTCTGAAACGGACGAAGATGGGCAACAGAGGCTAGCTCAGGTGGCAATCTTTAAGCAAAAGAAACACACAAGGGCGTGGAGACCTGGGGAAAAAGCAACACGGAGAAATCCACCCTCTGAAACTGAGGAAGATGGGCAAGAGAGGCTACCTCAGGTGGCAATCCTTAAGCAAAAACAAAGCACAAAGGCGTGGAGCCCTGGGGACAAAGCAACCCTGAAATATCTACCCTCTGAAACTGAGGAACATGGGCAAGAGAGGCTAGCTCAGGTGGCAATCGTTAAGCAAAAACAAAACACAAAGGCGTGGAGACCTGGGGAAAAAGCAACCCTGAAATATCTACCCTCTGAAACTGAGGAAGATGGGCAAGAGAGTCTGGCTTCAGGTGGCAATCTTTAAGCAAAAGAAACACACAAGGGCGTGGGGAGCTGGGGAAAAGGCAACACTGAGAAATCCACCCTCTGAAACGGACAGAGATGGGCAACAGAGGCTAGCTCAGGTGGCAATCGTTAAGCAAAAGAAACACACAAGGGCGTGGAGGCCTGGGGAAAAAGCAACACGGAGAAATCCACCCTCTGAAACTGAGGAACATGGGCAAAAGAAGCTAGCTCAGGTTGCAACCTTTAAGCAGAAAAAAAACACAAGGGCGTGCAGACCTGGCAAAAAAGCAACAGTGAGAAATCTACCCTCTGAAACCGACGAAGATGGACAACAGAGGCTAGCTCAGGTGGCAATTTTTAAGGAAAAATAAAAGGAAGTGCGTGGAGACCTGGGGAAAAAGCAACACGGAGAAATCTACCCTCTAGAACTGAGAAAGAAGCGCAACAGAGGCTAGCTCAGGTGGCAATCTTTAAGCAAAAAAAATAAGATAAAAAAATACAATGGCGAGGAGACCCGGTCAAAAAGCAACCCTGAAAAAGGTACCCTCTGAAACTGAGGAAGCAGGGCAACAGTGCCTAGCTCAGGTGACAATCTTCAAGCAAAAGAAACACACAAGGGCGTGGGGAGCTGGGGAAAAGGCAACACTGAGAAATCCACCCTCTGAAACGGACGAAGATGGGCAACAGAGGCTAGCTCAGGTGGCAATCTTTAAGCAAAAGAAACACACAAGGGCGTGGAGACCTGGGGAAAAAGCAACACGGAGAAATCCACCCTCTGAAACTGAGGAAGATGGGCAAGAGAGGCTACCTCAGGTGGCAATCCTTAAGCAAAAACAAAGCACAAAGGCGTGGAGCCCTGGGGACAAAGCAACCCTGAAATATCTACCCTCTGAAACTGAGGAACATGGGCAAGAGAGGCTAGCTCAGGTGGCAATCGTTAAGCAAAAACAAAACACAAAGGCGTGGAGACCTGGGGAAAAAGCAACCCTGAAATATCTACCCTCTGAAACTGAGGAAGATGGGCAAGAGAGGCTGGCTTCAGGTGGCAAACGTTAAGCAAAAGAAACACACAAGGGCGTGGAGACCTGGGGAAACAGCAACACGGAGATATCGACCCTCTGAAACTCAGGAAGATGGGCAAGAGAGGCTAGCTCAGGTGGCAATCGTTAAGCAAAAACAAAACCCAAAGGCGTGGAGACCTGGGGAAAAAGCAACCCTGAAATATCTACCCTCTGAAACTGAGGAAGATGGGCAAGAGAGTCTGGCTTCAGGTGGCAATCTTTAAGCAAAAGAAACACACAAGGGCGTGGGGAGCTGGGGAAAAGGCAACACTGAGAAATCCACCCTCTGAAATGGACAGAGATGGGCAACAGAGGCTAGCTCAGGTGGCAATCGTTAAGCAAAAGAAACACACAAGGGCGTGGAGGCCTGGGGAAAAAGCAACACGGAGAAATCCACCCTCTGAAACTGAGGAACATGGGCAAAAGAAGCTAGCTCAGGTTGCAACCTTTAAGCAGAAAAAAAACACAAGGGCGTGCAGACCTGGCAAAAAAGCAACAGTGAGAAATCTACCCTCTGAAACCGACGAAGATGGACAACAGAGGCTAGCTCAGGTGGCAATTTTTAAGGAAAAATAAAAGGAAGTGCGTGGAGACCTGGGGAAAAAGCAACACGGAGAAATCTACCCTCTAGAACTGAGAAAGAAGCGCAACAGAGGCTAGCTCAGGTGGCAATCTTTAAGCAAAAAAAATAAAATAAAAAAATACAATGGCGAGGAGACCCGGTCAAAAAGCAACCCTGAAAAAGGTACCCTCTGAAACTGAGGAAGCAGGGCAACAGTGCCTAGCTCAGGTGACAATCTTTAAGCAAAAGAAACACACAAGGGCGTGGGGAGCTGGCGAAAAGGCAACACTGAGAAATCCACCCTCTGAAACGGACGAAGATGGGCAACAGAGGCTAGCTCAGGTGGCAATCTTTAAGCAAAAAAAATAAGATAAAAAAATACAATGGCGAGGAGACCCGGTCAAAAAGCAACCCTGAAAAAGGTACCCTCTGAAACTGAGGAAGCAGGGCAACAGTGCCTAGCTCAGGTGACAATCTTCAAGCAAAAGAAACACACAAGGGCGTGGGGAGCTGGGGAAAAGGCAACACTGAGAAATCCACCCTCTGAAACGGACGAAGATGGGCAACAGAGGCTAGCTCAGGTGGCAATCTTTAAGCAAAAGAAACACACAAGGGCGTGGAGACCTGGGGAAAAAGCAACACGGAGAAATCCACCCTCTGAAACTGAGGAAGATGGGCAAGAGAGGCTACCTCAGGTGGCAATCCTTAAGCAAAAACAAAGCACAAAGGCGTGGAGCCCTGGGGACAAAGCAACCCTGAAATATCTACCCTCTGAAACTGAGGAACATGGGCAAGAGAGGCTAGCTCAGGTGGCAATCGTTAAGCAAAAACAAAACACAAAGGCGTGGAGACCTGGGGAAAAAGCAACCCTGAAATATCTACCCTCTGAAACTGAGGAAGATGGGCAAGAGAGGCTGGCTTCAGGTGGCAAACGTTAAGCAAAAGAAACACACAAGGGCGTGGAGACCTGGGGAAACAGCAACACGGAGATATCGACCCTCTGAAACTCAGGAAGATGGGCAAGAGAGGCTAGCTCAGGTGGCAATCGTTAAGCAAAAACAAAACCCAAAGGCGTGGAGACCTGGGGAAAAAGCAACCCTGAAATATCTACCCTCTGAAACTGAGGAAGATGGGCAAGAGAGGCTGGCTTCAGGTGGCAATCTTTAAGCAAAAGAAACACACAAGGGCGTGGGGAGCTGGGGAAAAGGCAACACTGAGAAATCCACCCTCTGAAATGGACAGAGATGGGCAACAGAGGCTAGCTCAGGTGGCAATCGTTAAGCAAAAGAAACACACAAGGGCGTGGAGGCCTGGGGAAAAAGCAACACGGAGAAATCCACCCTCTGAAACTGAGGAACATGGGCAAAAGAAGCTAGCTCAGGTTGCAACCTTTAAGCAGAAAAAAAACACAAGGGCGTGCAGACCTGGCAAAAAAGCAACAGTGAGAAATCTACCCTCTGAAACCGACGAAGATGGACAACAGAGGCTAGCTCAGGTGGCAATTTTTAAGGAAAAATAAAAGGAAGTGCGTGGCGACCTGGGGAAAAAGCAACACGGAGAAATCTACCCTCTAGAACTGAGAAAGAAGCGCAACAGAGGCTAGCTCAGGTGGCAATCTTTAAGCAAAAAAAATAAGATAAAAAAATACAATGGCGAGGAGACCCGGTCAAAAAGCAACCCTGAAAAAGGTACCCTCTGAAACTGAGGAAGCAGGGCAACAGTGCCTAGCTCAGGTGACAATCTTCAAGCAAAAGAAACACACAAGGGCGTGGGGAGCTGGGGAAAAGGCAACACTGAGAAATCCACCCTCTGAAACGGACGAAGATGGGCAACAGAGGCTAGCTCAGGTGGCAATCTTTAAGCAAAAGAAACACACAAGGGCGTGGAGACCTGGGGAAAAAGCAACACGGAGAAATCCACCCTCTGAAACTGAGGAAGATGGGCAAGAGAGGCTACCTCAGGTGGCAATCCTTAAGCAAAAACAAAGCACAAAGGCGTGGAGCCCTGGGGACAAAGCAACCCTGAAATATCTACCCTCTGAAACTGAGGAACATGGGCAAGAGAGGCTAGCTCAGGTGGCAATCGTTAAGCAAAAACAAAACACAAAGGCGTGGAGACCTGGGGAAAAAGCAACCCTGAAATATCTACCCTCTGAAACTGAGGAAGATGGGCAAGAGAGGCTGGCTTCAGGTGGCAAACGTTAAGCAAAAGAAACACACAAGGGCGTGGAGACCTGGGGAAACAGCAACACGGAGATATCGACCCTCTGAAACTCAGGAAGATGGGCAAGAGAGGCTAGCTCAAGTGGCAATCGTTAAGCAAAAACAAAACCCAAAGGCGTGGAGACCTGGGGAAAAAGCAACCCTGAAATATCTACCCTCTGAAACTGAGGAAGATGGGCAAGAGAGTCTGGCTTCAGGTGGCAATCTTTAAGCAAAAGAAACACACAAGGGCGTGGGGAGCTGGGGAAAAGGCAACACTGAGAAATCCACCCTCTGAAACGGACAGAGATGGGCAACAGAGGCTAGCTCAGGTGGCAATCGTTAAGCAAAAGAAACACACAAGGGCGTGGAGGCCTGGGGAAAAAGCAACACGGAGAAATCCACCCTCTGAAACTGAGGAACATGGGCAAAAGAAGCTAGCTCAGGTTGCAACCTTTAAGCAGAAAAAAAACACAAGGGCGTGCAGACCTGGCAAAAAAGCAACAGTGAGAAATCTACCCTCTGAAACCGACGAAGATGGACAACAGAGGCTAGCTCAGGTGGCAATTTTTAAGGAAAAATAAAAGGAAGTGCGTGGAGACCTGGGGAAAAAGCAACACGGAGAAATCTACCCTCTAGAACTGAGAAAGAAGCGCAACAGAGGCTAGCTCAGGTGGCAATCTTTAAGCAAAAAAAATAAAATAAAAAAATACAATGGCGAGGAGACCCGGTCAAAAAGCAACCCTGAAAAAGGTACCCTCTGAAACTGAGGAAGCAGGGCAACAGTGCCTAGCTCAGGTGACAATCTTTAAGCAAAAGAAACACACAAGGGCGTGGGGAGCTGGCGAAAAGGCAACACTGAGAAATCCACCCTCTGAAACGGACGAAGATGGGCAACAGAGGCTAGCTCAGGTGGCAATCTTTAAGCAAAAAAAATAAGATAAAAAAATACAATGGCGAGGAGACCCGGTCAAAAAGCAACCCTGAAAAAGGTACCCTCTGAAACTGAGGAAGCAGGGCAACAGTGCCTAGCTCAGGTGACAATCTTTAAGCAAAAGAAACACACAAGGGCGTGGGGAGCTGGCGAAAAGGCAACACTGAGAAATCCACCCTCTGAAACGGACGAAGATGGGCAACAGAGGCTAGCTCAGGTGGCAATCTTTAAGCAAAAAAAATAAGATAAAAAAATACAATGGCGAGGAGACCCGGTCAAAAAGCAACCCTGAAAAAGGTACCCTCTGAAACTGAGGAAGCAGGGCAACAGTGCCTAGCTCAGGTGACAATCTTCAAGCAAAAGAAACACACAAGGGCGTGGGGAGCTGGGGAAAAGGCAACACTGAGAAATCCACCCTCTGAAACGGACGAAGATGGGCAACAGAGGCTAGCTCAGGTGGCAATCTTTAAGCAAAAGAAACACACAAGGGCGTGGAGACCTGGGGAAAAAGCAACACGGAGAAATCCACCCTCTGAAACTGAGGAAGATGGGCAAGAGAGGCTACCTCAGGTGGCAATCCTTAAGCAAAAACAAAGCACAAAGGCGTGGAGCCCTGGGGACAAAGCAACCCTGAAATATCTACCCTCTGAAACTGAGGAACATGGGCAAGAGAGGCTAGCTCAGGTGGCAATCGTTAAGCAAAAACAAAACACAAAGGCGTGGAGACCTGGGGAAAAAGCAACCCTGAAATATCTACCCTCTGAAACTGAGGAAGATGGGCAAGAGAGGCTGGCTTCAGGTGGCAAACGTTAAGCAAAAGAAACACACAAGGGCGTGGAGACCTGGGGAAACAGCAACACGGAGATATCGACCCTCTGAAACTCAGGAAGATGGGCAAGAGAGGCTAGCTCAGGTGGCAATCGTTAAGCAAAAACAAAACCCAAAGGCGTGGAGACCTGGGGAAAAAGCAACCCTGAAATATCTACCCTCTGAAACTGAGGAAGATGGGCAAGAGAGGCTGGCTTCAGGTGGCAATCTTTAAGCAAAAGAAACACACAAGGGCGTGGGGAGCTGGGGAAAAGGCAACACTGAGAAATCCACCCTCTGAAATGGACAGAGATGGGCAACAGAGGCTAGCTCAGGTGGCAATCGTTAAGCAAAAGAAACACACAAGGGCGTGGAGGCCTGGGGAAAAAGCAACACGGAGAAATCCACCCTCTGAAACTGAGGAACATGGGCAAAAGAAGCTAGCTCAGGTTGCAACCTTTAAGCAGAAAAAAAACACAAGGGCGTGCAGACCTGGCAAAAAAGCAACAGTGAGAAATCTACCCTCTGAAACCGACGAAGATGGACAACAGAGGCTAGCTCAGGTGGCAATTTTTAAGGAAAAATAAAAGGAAGTGCGTGGCGACCTGGGGAAAAAGCAACACGGAGAAATCTACCCTCTAGAACTGAGAAAGAAGCGCAACAGAGGCTAGCTCAGGTGGCAATCTTTAAGCAAAAAAAATAAGATAAAAAAATACAATGGCGAGGAGACCCGGTCAAAAAGCAACCCTGAAAAAGGTACCCTCTGAAACTGAGGAAGCAGGGCAACAGTGCCTAGCTCAGGTGACAATCTTCAAGCAAAAGAAACACACAAGGGCGTGGGGAGCTGGGGAAAAGGCAACACTGAGAAATCCACCCTCTGAAACGGACGAAGATGGGCAACAGAGGCTAGCTCAGGTGGCAATCTTTAAGCAAAAGAAACACACAAGGGCGTGGAGACCTGGGGAAAAAGCAACACGGAGAAATCCACCCTCTGAAACTGAGGAAGATGGGCAAGAGAGGCTACCTCAGGTGGCAATCCTTAAGCAAAAACAAAGCACAAAGGCGTGGAGCCCTGGGGACAAAGCAACCCTGAAATATCTACCCTCTGAAACTGAGGAACATGGGCAAGAGAGGCTAGCTCAGGTGGCAATCGTTAAGCAAAAACAAAACACAAAGGCGTGGAGACCTGGGGAAAAAGCAACCCTGAAATATCTACCCTCTGAAACTGAGGAAGATGGGCAAGAGAGGCTGGCTTCAGGTGGCAAACGTTAAGCAAAAGAAACACACAAGGGCGTGGAGACCTGGGGAAACAGCAACACGGAGATATCGACCCTCTGAAACTCAGGAAGATGGGCAAGAGAGGCTAGCTCAAGTGGCAATCGTTAAGCAAAAACAAAACCCAAAGGCGTGGAGACCTGGGGAAAAAGCAACCCTGAAATATCTACCCTCTGAAACTGAGGAAGATGGGCAAGAGAGTCTGGCTTCAGGTGGCAATCTTTAAGCAAAAGAAACACACAAGGGCGTGGGGAGCTGGGGAAAAGGCAACACTGAGAAATCCACCCTCTGAAACGGACAGAGATGGGCAACAGAGGCTAGCTCAGGTGGCAATCGTTAAGCAAAAGAAACACACAAGGGCGTGGAGGCCTGGGGAAAAAGCAACACGGAGAAATCCACCCTCTGAAACTGAGGAACATGGGCAAAAGAAGCTAGCTCAGGTTGCAACCTTTAAGCAGAAAAAAAACACAAGGGCGTGCAGACCTGGCAAAAAAGCAACAGTGAGAAATCTACCCTCTGAAACCGACGAAGATGGACAACAGAGGCTAGCTCAGGTGGCAATTTTTAAGGAAAAATAAAAGGAAGTGCGTGGAGACCTGGGGAAAAAGCAACACGGAGAAATCTACCCTCTAGAACTGAGAAAGAAGCGCAACAGAGGCTAGCTCAGGTGGCAATCGTTAAGCAAAAACAAAACCCAAAGGCGTGGAGACCTGGGGAAAAAGCAACCCTGAAATATCTACCCTCTGAAACTGAGGAAGATGGGCAAGAGAGGCTGGCTTCAGGTGGCAATCTTTAAGCAAAAGAAACACACAAGGGCGTGGGGAGCTGGGAAAAAGGCAACACTGAGAAATCCACCCTCTGAAACGGACGAAGATGGGCAACAGAGGCTAGCTCAGGTGGCAATCTTTAAGCAAAAAAAATAAGATAAAAAAATACAATGGCGAGGAGACCTGGTCAAAAAGCAACCCTGAAAAAGGTACCCTCTGAAACTGAGGAAGCAGGGCAACAGTGCCTAGCTCAGGTGACAATCTTTAAGCAAAAGAAACACACAAGGGCGTGGGGAGCTGGCGAAAAGGCAACACTGAGAAATCCACCCTCTGAAACGGACGAAGATGGGCAACAGAGGCTAGCTCAGGTGGCAATCTTTAAGCAAAAGAAACACACAAGGGCGTGGAGACCTGGGGAAAAAGCAACACGGAGAAATCCACCCTCTGAAACTGAGGAAGATGGGCAAGAGAGGCTACCTCAGGTGGCAATCCTTAAGCAAAAACAAAGCACAAAGGCGTGGAGCCCTGGGGACAAAGCAACCCTGAAATATCTACCCTCTGAAACTGAGGAACATGGGCAAGAGATGCTAGCTCAGGTGGCAATCGTTAAGCAAAAACAAAACACAAAGGCGTGGAGACCTGGGGAAAAAGCAACCCTGAAATATCTACCCTCTGAAACTGAGGAAGATGGGCAAGAGAGGCTGGCTTCAGGTGGCAAACGTTAAGCAAAAGAAACACACAAGGGCGTGGAGACCTGGGGAAACAGCAACACGGAGATATCGACCCTCTGAAACTCAGGAAGATGGGCAAGAGAGGCTAGCTCAGGTGGCAATCGTTAAGCAAAAACAAAACCCAAAGGCGTGGAGACCTGGGGAAAAAGCAACCCTGAAATATCTACCCTCTGAAACTGAGGAAGATGGGCAAGAGAGTCTGGCTTCAGGTGGCAATCTTTAAGCAAAAGAAACACACAAGGGCGTGGGGAGCTGGGGAAAAGGCAACACTGAGAAATCCACCCTCTGAAACGGACAGAGATGGGCAACAGAGGCTAGCTCAGGTGGCAATCGTTAAGCAAAAGAAACACACAAGGGCGTGGAGGCCTGGGGAAAAAGCAACACGGAGAAATCCACCCTCTGAAACTGAGGAACATGGGCAAAAGAAGCTAGCTCAGGTTGCAACCTTTAAGCAGAAAAAAAACACAAGGGCGTGCAGACCTGGCAAAAAAGCAACAGTGAGAAATCTACCCTCTGAAACCGACGAAGATGGACAACAGAGGCTAGCTCAGGTGGCAATTTTTAAGGAAAAATAAAAGGAAGTGCGTGGAGACCTGGGGAAAAAGCAACACGGAGAAATCTACCCTCTAGAACTGAGAAAGAAGCGCAACAGAGGCTAGCTCAGGTGGCAATCGTTAAGCAAAAACAAAACCCAAAGGCGTGGAGACCTGGGGAAAAAGCAACCCTGAAATATCTACCCTCTGAAACTGAGGAAGATGGGCAAGAGAGGCTGGCTTCAGGTGGCAATCTTTAAGCAAAAGAAACACACAAGGGCGTGGGGAGCTGGGAAAAAGGCAACACTGAGAAATCCACCCTCTGAAACGGACGAAGATGGGCAACAGAGGCTAGCTCAGGTGGCAATCTTTAAGCAAAAAAAATAAGATAAAAAAATACAATGGCGAGGAGACCTGGTCAAAAAGCAACCCTGAAAAAGGTACCCTCTGAAACTGAGGAAGCAGGGCAACAGTGCCTAGCTCAGGTGACAATCTTTAAGCAAAAGAAACACACAAGGGCGTGGGGAGCTGGCGAAAAGGCAACACTGAGAAATCCACCCTCTGAAACGGACGAAGATGGGCAACAGAGGCTAGCTCAGGTGGCAATCTTTAAGCAAAAGAAACACACAAGGGCGTGGAGACCTGGGGAAAAAGCAACACGGAGAAATCCACCCTCTGAAACTGAGGAAGATGGGCAAGAGAGGCTACCTCAGGTGGCAATCCTTAAGCAAAAACAAAGCACAAAGGCGTGGAGCCCTGGGGACAAAGCAACCCTGAAATATCTACCCTCTGAAACTGAGGAACATGGGCAAGAGATGCTAGCTCAGGTGGCAATCGTTAAGCAAAAACAAAACACAAAGGCGTGGAGACCTGGGGAAAAAGCAACCCTGAAATATCTACCCTCTGAAACTGAGGAAGATGGGCAAGAGAGGCTGGCTTCAGGTGGCAAACGTTAAGCAAAAGAAACACACAAGGGCGTGGAGACCTGGGGAAACAGCAACACGGAGATATCGACCCTCTGAAACTCAGGAAGATGGGCAAGAGAGGCTAGCTCAGGTGGCAATCGTTAAGCAAAAACAAAACCCAAAGGCGTGGAGACCTGGGGAAAAAGCAACCCTGAAATATCTACCCTCTGAAACTGAGGAAGATGGGCAAGAGAGTCTGGCTTCAGGTGGCAATCTTTAAGCAAAAGAAACACACAAGGGCGTGGGGAGCTGGGGAAAAGGCAACACTGAGAAATCCACCCTCTGAAATGGACAGAGATGGGCAACAGAGGCTAGCTCAGGTGGCAATCGTTAAGCAAAAGAAACACACAAGGGCGTGGAGGCCTGGGGAAAAAGCAACACGGAGAAATCCACCCTCTGAAACTGAGGAACATGGGCAAAAGAAGCTAGCTCAGGTTGCAACCTTTAAGCAGAAAAAAAACACAAGGGCGTGCAGACCTGGCAAAAAAGCAACAGTGAGAAATCTACCCTCTGAAACCGACGAAGATGGACAACAGAGGCTAGCTCAGGTGGCAATTTTTAAGGAAAAATAAAAGGAAGTGCGTGGAGACCTGGGGAAAAAGCAACACGGAGAAATCTACCCTCTAGAACTGAGAAAGAAGCGCAACAGAGGCTAGCTCAGGTGGCAATCTTTAAGCAAAAAAAATAAAATAAAAAAATACAATGGCGAGGAGACCCGGTCAAAAAGCAACCCTGAAAAAGGTACCCTCTGAAACTGAGGAAGCAGGGCAACAGTGCCTAGCTCAGGTGACAATCTTTAAGCAAAAGAAACACACAAGGGCGTGGGGAGCTGGCGAAAAGGCAACACTGAGAAATCCACCCTCTGAAACGGACGAAGATGGGCAACAGAGGCTAGCTCAGGTGGCAATCTTTAAGCAAAAAAAATAAGATAAAAAAATACAATGGCGAGGAGACCCGGTCAAAAAGCAACCCTGAAAAAGGTACCCTCTGAAACTGAGGAAGCAGGGCAACAGTGCCTAGCTCAGGTGACAATCTTCAAGCAAAAGAAACACACAAGGGCGTGGGGAGCTGGGGAAAAGGCAACACTGAGAAATCCACCCTCTGAAACGGACGAAGATGGGCAACAGAGGCTAGCTCAGGTGGCAATCTTTAAGCAAAAGAAACACACAAGGGCGTGGAGACCTGGGGAAAAAGCAACACGGAGAAATCCACCCTCTGAAACTGAGGAAGATGGGCAAGAGAGGCTACCTCAGGTGGCAATCCTTAAGCAAAAACAAAGCACAAAGGCGTGGAGCCCTGGGGACAAAGCAACCCTGAAATATCTACCCTCTGAAACTGAGGAACATGGGCAAGAGAGGCTAGCTCAGGTGGCAATCGTTAAGCAAAAACAAAACACAAAGGCGTGGAGACCTGGGGAAAAAGCAACCCTGAAATATCTACCCTCTGAAACTGAGGAAGATGGGCAAGAGAGGCTGGCTTCAGGTGGCAAACGTTAAGCAAAAGAAACACACAAGGGCGTGGAGACCTGGGGAAACAGCAACACGGAGATATCGACCCTCTGAAACTCAGGAAGATGGGCAAGAGAGGCTAGCTCAGGTGGCAATCGTTAAGCAAAAACAAAACCCAAAGGCGTGGAGACCTGGGGAAAAAGCAACCCTGAAATATCTACCCTCTGAAACTGAGGAAGATGGGCAAGAGAGTCTGGCTTCAGGTGGCAATCTTTAAGCAAAAGAAACACACAAGGGCGTGGGGAGCTGGGGAAAAGGCAACACTGAGAAATCCACCCTCTGAAACGGACAGAGATGGGCAACAGAGGCTAGCTCAGGTGGCAATCGTTAAGCAAAAGAAACACACAAGGGCGTGGAGGCCTGGGGAAAAAGCAACACGGAGAAATCCACCCTCTGAAACTGAGGAACATGGGCAAAAGAAGCTAGCTCAGGTTGCAACCTTTAAGCAGAAAAAAAACACAAGGGCGTGCAGACCTGGCAAAAAAGCAACAGTGAGAAATCTACCCTCTGAAACCGACGAAGATGGACAACAGAGGCTAGCTCAGGTGGCAATTTTTAAGGAAAAATAAAAGGAAGTGCGTGGAGACCTGGGGAAAAAGCAACACGGAGAAATCTACCCTCTAGAACTGAGAAAGAAGCGCAACAGAGGCTAGCTCAGGTGGCAATCGTTAAGCAAAAACAAAACCCAAAGGCGTGGAGACCTGGGGAAAAAGCAACCCTGAAATATCTACCCTCTGAAACTGAGGAAGATGGGCAAGAGAGGCTGGCTTCAGGTGGCAATCTTTAAGCAAAAGAAACACACAAGGGCGTGGGGAGCTGGGGAAAAGGCAACACTGAGAAATCCACCCTCTGAAACGGACGAAGATGGGCAACAGAGGCTAGCTCAGGTGGCAATCTTTAAGCAAAAAAAATAAGATAAAAAAATACAATGGCGAGGAGACCCGGTCAAAAAGCAACCCTGAAAAAGGTACCCTCTGAAACTGAGGAAGCAGGGCAACAGTGCCTAGCTCAGGTGACAATCTTTAAGCAAAAGAAACACACAAGGGCGTGGGGAGCTGGCGAAAAGGCAACACTGAGAAATCCACCCTCTGAAACGGACGAAGATGGGCAACAGAGGCTAGCTCAGGTGGCAATCTTTAAGCAAAAGAAACACACAAGGGCGTGGAGACCTGGGGAAAAAGCAACACGGAGAAATCCACCCTCTGAAACTGAGGAAGATGGGCAAGAGAGGCTACCTCAGGTGGCAATCCTTAAGCAAAAACAAAGCACAAAGGCGTGGAGCCCTGGGGACAAAGCAACCCTGAAATATCTACCCTCTGAAACTGAGGAACATGGGCAAGAGATGCTAGCTCAGGTGGCAATCGTTAAGCAAAAACAAAACACAAAGGCGTGGAGACCTGGGGAAAAAGCAACCCTGAAATATCTACCCTCTGAAACTGAGGAAGATGGGCAAGAGAGGCTGGCTTCAGGTGGCAAACGTTAAGCAAAAGAAACACACAAGGGCGTGGAGACCTGGGGAAACAGCAACACGGAGATATCGACCCTCTGAAACTCAGGAAGATGGGCAAGAGAGGCTAGCTCAGGTGGCAATCGTTAAGCAAAAACAAAACCCAAAGGCGTGGAGACCTGGGGAAAAAGCAACCCTGAAATATCTACCCTCTGAAACTGAGGAAGATGGGCAAGAGAGTCTGGCTTCAGGTGGCAATCTTTAAGCAAAAGAAACACACAAGGGCGTGGGGAGCTGGGGAAAAGGCAACACTGAGAAATCCACCCTCTGAAATGGACAGAGATGGGCAACAGAGGCTAGCTCAGGTGGCAATCGTTAAGCAAAAGAAACACACAAGGGCGTGGAGGCCTGGGGAAAAAGCAACACGGAGAAATCCACCCTCTGAAACTGAGGAACATGGGCAAAAGAAGCTAGCTCAGGTTGCAACCTTTAAGCAGAAAAAAAACACAAGGGCGTGCAGACCTGGCAAAAAAGCAACAGTGAGAAATCTACCCTCTGAAACCGACGAAGATGGACAACAGAGGCTAGCTCAGGTGGCAATTTTTAAGGAAAAATAAAAGGAAGTGCGTGGAGACCTGGGGAAAAAGCAACACGGAGAAATCTACCCTCTAGAACTGAGAAAGAAGCGCAACAGAGGCTAGCTCAGGTGGCAATCTTTAAGCAAAAAAAATAAGATAAAAAAATACAATGGCGAGGAGACCCGGTCAAAAAGCAACCCTGAAAAAGGTACCCTCTGAAACTGAGGAAGCAGGGCAACAGTGCCTAGCTCAGGTGACAATCTTCAAGCAAAAGAAACACACAAGGGCGTGGGGAGCTGGGGAAAAGGCAACACTGAGAAATCCACCCTCTGAAACGGACGAAGATGGGCAACAGAGGCTAGCTCAGGTGGCAATCTTTAAGCAAAAGAAACACACAAGGGCGTGGAGACCTGGGGAAAAAGCAACACGGAGAAATCCACCCTCTGAAACTGAGGAAGATGGGCAAGAGAGGCTACCTCAGGTGGCAATCCTTAAGCAAAAACAAAGCACAAAGGCGTGGAGCCCTGGGGACAAAGCAACCCTGAAATATCTACCCTCTGAAACTGAGGAACATGGGCAAGAGAGGCTAGCTCAGGTGGCAATCGTTAAGCAAAAACAAAACACAAAGGCGTGGAGACCTGGGGAAAAAGCAACCCTGAAATATCTACCCTCTGAAACTGAGGAAGATGGGCAAGAGAGGCTGGCTTCAGGTGGCAAACGTTAAGCAAAAGAAACACACAAGGGCGTGGAGACCTGGGGAAACAGCAACACGGAGATATCGACCCTCTGAAACTCAGGAAGATGGGCAAGAGAGGCTAGCTCAGGTGGCAATCGTTAAGCAAAAACAAAACCCAAAGGCGTGGAGACCTGGGGAAAAAGCAACCCTGAAATATCTACCCTCTGAAACTGAGGAAGATGGGCAAGAGAGGCTGGCTTCAGGTGGCAATCTTTAAGCAAAAGAAACACACAAGGGCGTGGGGAGCTGGGGAAAAGGCAACACTGAGAAATCCACCCTCTGAAACGGACAGAGATGGGCAACAGAGGCTAGCTCAGGTGGCAATCGTTAAGCAAAAGAAACACACAAGGGCGTGGAGGCCTGGGGAAAAAGCAACACGGAGAAATCCACCCTCTGAAACTGAGGAACATGGGCAAAAGAAGCTAGCTCAGGTTGCAACCTTTAAGCAGAAAAAAAACACAAGGGCGTGCAGACCTGGCAAAAAAGCAACAGTGAGAAATCTACCCTCTGAAACCGACGAAGATGGACAACAGAGGCTAGCTCAGGTGGCAATTTTTAAGGAAAAATAAAAGGAAGTGCGTGGAGACCTGGGGAAAAAGCAACACGGAGAAATCTACCCTCTAGAACTGAGAAAGAAGCGCAACAGAGGCTAGCTCAGGTGGCAATCTTTAAGCAAAAAAAATAAAATAAAAAAATACAATGGCGAGGAGACCCGGTCAAAAAGCAACCCTGAAAAAGGTACCCTCTGAAACTGAGGAAGCAGGGCAACAGTGCCTAGCTCAGGTGACAATCTTTAAGCAAAAGAAACACACAAGGGCGTGGGGAGCTGGCGAAAAGGCAACACTGAGAAATCCACCCTCTGAAACGGACGAAGATGGGCAACAGAGGCTAGCTCAGGTGGCAATCTTTAAGCAAAAAAAATAAGATAAAAAAATACAATGGCGAGGAGACCCGGTCAAAAAGCAACCCTGAAAAAGGTACCCTCTGAAACTGAGGAAGCAGGGCAACAGTGCCTAGCTCAGGTGACAATCTTTAAGCAAAAGAAACACACAAGGGCGTGGGGAGCTGGCGAAAAGGCAACACTGAGAAATCCACCCTCTGAAACGGACGAAGATGGGCAACAGAGGCTAGCTCAGGTGGCAATCTTTAAGCAAAAAAAATAAGATAAAAAAATACAATGGCGAGGAGACCCGGTCAAAAAGCAACCCTGAAAAAGGTACCCTCTGAAACTGAGGAAGCAGGGCAACAGTGCCTAGCTCAGGTGACAATCTTCAAGCAAAAGAAACACACAAGGGCGTGGGGAGCTGGGGAAAAGGCAACACTGAGAAATCCACCCTCTGAAACGGACGAAGATGGGCAACAGAGGCTAGCTCAGGTGGCAATCTTTAAGCAAAAGAAACACACAAGGGCGTGGAGACCTGGGGAAAAAGCAACACGGAGAAATCCACCCTCTGAAACTGAGGAAGATGGGCAAGAGAGGCTACCTCAGGTGGCAATCCTTAAGCAAAAACAAAGCACAAAGGCGTGGAGCCCTGGGGACAAAGCAACCCTGAAATATCTACCCTCTGAAACTGAGGAACATGGGCAAGAGAGGCTAGCTCAGGTGGCAATCGTTAAGCAAAAACAAAACACAAAGGCGTGGAGACCTGGGGAAAAAGCAACCCTGAAATATCTACCCTCTGAAACTGAGGAAGATGGGCAAGAGAGGCTGGCTTCAGGTGGCAAACGTTAAGCAAAAGAAACACACAAGGGCGTGGAGACCTGGGGAAACAGCAACACGGAGATATCGACCCTCTGAAACTCAGGAAGATGGGCAAGAGAGGCTAGCTCAGGTGGCAATCGTTAAGCAAAAACAAAACCCAAAGGCGTGGAGACCTGGGGAAAAAGCAACCCTGAAATATCTACCCTCTGAAACTGAGGAAGATGGGCAAGAGAGGCTGGCTTCAGGTGGCAATCTTTAAGCAAAAGAAACACACAAGGGCGTGGGGAGCTGGGGAAAAGGCAACACTGAGAAATCCACCCTCTGAAATGGACAGAGATGGGCAACAGAGGCTAGCTCAGGTGGCAATCGTTAAGCAAAAGAAACACACAAGGGCGTGGAGGCCTGGGGAAAAAGCAACACGGAGAAATCCACCCTCTGAAACTGAGGAACATGGGCAAAAGAAGCTAGCTCAGGTTGCAACCTTTAAGCAGAAAAAAAACACAAGGGCGTGCAGACCTGGCAAAAAAGCAACAGTGAGAAATCTACCCTCTGAAACCGACGAAGATGGACAACAGAGGCTAGCTCAGGTGGCAATTTTTAAGGAAAAATAAAAGGAAGTGCGTGGCGACCTGGGGAAAAAGCAACACGGAGAAATCTACCCTCTAGAACTGAGAAAGAAGCGCAACAGAGGCTAGCTCAGGTGGCAATCTTTAAGCAAAAAAAATAAGATAAAAAAATACAATGGCGAGGAGACCCGGTCAAAAAGCAACCCTGAAAAAGGTACCCTCTGAAACTGAGGAAGCAGGGCAACAGTGCCTAGCTCAGGTGACAATCTTCAAGCAAAAGAAACACACAAGGGCGTGGGGAGCTGGGGAAAAGGCAACACTGAGAAATCCACCCTCTGAAACGGACGAAGATGGGCAACAGAGGCTAGCTCAGGTGGCAATCTTTAAGCAAAAGAAACACACAAGGGCGTGGAGACCTGGGGAAAAAGCAACACGGAGAAATCCACCCTCTGAAACTGAGGAAGATGGGCAAGAGAGGCTACCTCAGGTGGCAATCCTTAAGCAAAAACAAAGCACAAAGGCGTGGAGCCCTGGGGACAAAGCAACCCTGAAATATCTACCCTCTGAAACTGAGGAACATGGGCAAGAGAGGCTAGCTCAGGTGGCAATCGTTAAGCAAAAACAAAACACAAAGGCGTGGAGACCTGGGGAAAAAGCAACCCTGAAATATCTACCCTCTGAAACTGAGGAAGATGAGCAAGAGAGGCTGGCTTCAGGTGGCAAACGTTAAGCAAAAGAAACACACAAGGGCGTGGAGACCTGGGGAAACAGCAACACGGAGATATCGACCCTCTGAAACTCAGGAAGATGGGCAAGAGAGGCTAGCTCAGGTGGCAATCGTTAAGCAAAAACAAAACCCAAAGGCGTGGAGACCTGGGGAAAAAGCAACCCTGAAATATCTACCCTCTGAAACTGAGGAAGATGGGCAAGAGAGTCTGGCTTCAGGTGGCAATCTTTAAGCAAAAGAAACACACAAGGGCGTGGGGAGCTGGGGAAAAGGCAACACTGAGAAATCCACCCTCTGAAACGGACAGAGATGGGCAACAGAGGCTAGCTCAGGTGGCAAACGTTAAGCAAAAGAAACACACAAGGGCGTGGAGGCCTGGGGAAAAAGCAACACGGAGAAATCCACCCTCTGAAACTGAGGAACATGGGCAAAAGAAGCTAGCTCAGGTTGCAACCTTTAAGCAGAAAAAAAACACAAGGGCGTGCAGACCTGGCAAAAAAGCAACAGTGAGAAATCTACCCTCTGAAACCGACGAAGATGGACAACAGAGGCTAGCTCAGGTGGCAAATTTTAAGGAAAAATAAAAGGAAGTGCCTGGAGACCTGGGGAAAAAGCAACACGGAGAAATCTACCCTCTAGAACTGAGAAAGAAGCGCAACAGAGGCTAGCTCAGGTGGCAATCGTTAAGCAAAAACAAAACCCAAAGGCGTGGAGACCTGGGGAAAAAGCAACCCTGAAATATCTACCCTCTGAAACTGAGGAAGATGGGCAAGAGAGGCTGGCTTCAGGTGGCAATCTTTAAGCAAAAGAAACACACAAGGGCGTGGGGAGCTGGGGAAAAGGCAACACTGAGAAATCCACCCTCTGAAACGGACGAAGATGGGCAACAGAGGCTAGCTCAGGTGGCAATCTTTAAGCAAAAAAAATAAGATAAAAAATTACAATGGCGAGGAGACCCGGTCAAAAAGCAACCCTGAAAAAGGTACCCTCTGAAACTGAGGAAGCAGGGCAACAGTGCCTAGCTCAGGTGACAATCTTTAAGCAAAAGAAACTCACAAGGGCGTGGGGAGCTGGGGAAAAGGCAACACTGAGAAATCCACCCTCTGAAACGGACGAAGATGGGCAACAGAGGCTAGCTCAGGTGGCAATCGTTAAGCAAAAGAAACACACAAGGGCGTGGAGGCCTGGGGAAAAAGCAACACGGAGAAATCCACCCTCTGAAACTGAGGAACATGGGCAAAAGAAGCTAGCTCAGGTTGCAACCTTTAAGCAGAAAAAAAACACAAGGGCGTGCAGACCTGGCAAAAAAGCAACAGTGAGAAATCTACCCTCTGAAACCGACGAAGATGGACAACAGAGGCTAGCTCAGGTGGCAATTTTTAAGGAAAAATAAAAGGAAGTGCGTGGAGACCTGGGGAAAAAGCAACACGGAGAAATCTACCCTCTAGAACTGAGAAAGAAGCGCAACAGAGGCTAGCTCAGGTGGCAATCTTTAAGCAAAAAAAATAAAATAAAAAAATACAATGGCGAGGAGACCCGGTCAAAAAGCAACCCTGAAAAAGGTACCCTCTGAAACTGAGGAAGCAGGGCAACAGTGCCTAGCTCAGGTGACAATCTTTAAGCAAAAGAAACACACAAGGGCGTGGGGAGCTGGCGAAAAGGCAACACTGAGAAATCCACCCTCTGAAACGGACGAAGATGGGCAACAGAGGCTAGCTCAGGTGGCAATCTTTAAGCAAAAAAAATAAGATAAAAAAATACAATGGCGAGGAGACCCGGTCAAAAAGCAACCCTGAAAAAGGTACCCTCTGAAACTGAGGAAGCAGGGCAACAGTGCCTAGCTCAGGTGACAATCTTTAAGCAAAAGAAACACACAAGGGCGTGGGGAGCTGGCGAAAAGGCAACACTGAGAAATCCACCCTCTGAAACGGACGAAGATGGGCAACAGAGGCTAGCTCAGGTGGCAATCTTTAAGCAAAAAAAATAAGATAAAAAAATACAATGGCGAGGAGACCCGGTCAAAAAGCAACCCTGAAAAAGGTACCCTCTGAAACTGAGGAAGCAGGGCAACAGTGCCTAGCTCAGGTGACAATCTTCAAGCAAAAGAAACACACAAGGGCGTGGGGAGCTGGGGAAAAGGCAACACTGAGAAATCCACCCTCTGAAACGGACGAAGATGGGCAACAGAGGCTAGCTCAGGTGGCAATCTTTAAGCAAAAGAAACACACAAGGGCGTGGAGACCTGGGGAAAAAGCAACACGGAGAAATCCACCCTCTGAAACTGAGGAAGATGGGCAAGAGAGGCTACCTCAGGTGGCAATCCTTAAGCAAAAACAAAGCACAAAGGCGTGGAGCCCTGGGGACAAAGCAACCCTGAAATATCTACCCTCTGAAACTGAGGAACATGGGCAAGAGAGGCTAGCTCAGGTGGCAATCGTTAAGCAAAAACAAAACCCAAAGGCGTGGAGACCTGGGGAAAAAGCAACCCTGAAATATCTACCCTCTGAAACTGAGGAAGATGGGCAAGAGAGGCTGGCTTCAGGTGGCAAACGTTAAGCAAAAGAAACACACAAGGGCGTGGAGACCTGGGGAAACAGCAACACGGAGATATCGACCCTCTGAAACTCAGGAAGATGGGCAAGAGAGGCTAGCTCAGGTGGCAATCGTTAAGCAAAAACAAAACCCAAAGGCGTGGAGACCTGGGGAAAAAGCAACCCTGAAATATCTACCCTCTGAAACTGAGGAAGATGGGCAAGAGAGTCTGGCTTCAGGTGGCAATCTTTAAGCAAAAGAAACACACAAGGGCGTGGGGAGCTGGGGAAAAGGCAACACTGAGAAATCCACCCTCTGAAACGGACAGAGATGGGCAACAGAGGCTAGCTCAGGTGGCAATCGTTAAGCAAAAGAAACACACAAGGGCGTGGAGGCCTGGGGAAAAAGCAACACGGAGAAATCCACCCTCTGAAACTGAGGAACATGGGCAAAAGAAGCTAGCTCAGGTTGCAACCTTTAAGCAGAAAAAAAACACAAGGGCGTGCAGACCTGGCAAAAAAGCAACAGTGAGAAATCTACCCTCTGAAACCGACGAAGATGGACAACAGAGGCTAGCTCAGGTGGCAATTTTTAAGGAAAAATAAAAGGAAGTGCGTGGAGACCTGGGGAAAAAGCAACACGGAGAAATCTACCCTCTAGAACTGAGAAAGAAGCGCAACAGAGGCTAGCTCAGGTGGCAATCGTTAAGCAAAAAAAATAAAATAAAAAAATACAATGGCGAGGAGACCCGGTCAAAAAGCAACCCTGAAAAAGGTACCCTCTGAAACTGAGGAAGCAGGGCAACAGTGCCTAGCTCAGGTGACAATCTTTAAGCAAAGGAAACACACAAGGGCGTGGGGAGCTGGCGAAAAGGCAACACTGAGAAATCCACCCTCTGAAACGGACGAAGATGGGCAACAGAGGCTAGCTCAGGTGGCAATCTTTAAGCAAAAGAAACACACAAGGGCGTGGAGACCTGGGGAAAAAGCAACACGGAGAAATCCACCCTCTGAAACTGAGGAAGATGGGCAAGAGAGGCTACCTCAGGTGGCAATCCTTAAGCAAAAACAAAGCACAAAGGCGTGGAGCCCTGGGGACAAAGCAACCCTGAAATATCTACCCTCTGAAACTGAGGAACATGGGCAAGAGAGGCTAGCTCAGGTGGCAATCGTTAAGCAAAAACAAAACACAAAGGCGTGGAGACCTGGGGAAAAAGCAACCCTGAAATATCTACCCTCTGAAACTGAGGAAGATGGGCAAGAGAGTCTGGCTTCAGGTGGCAATCTTTAAGCAAAAGAAACACACAAGGGCGTGGGGAGCTGGGGAAAAGGCAACACTGAGAAATCCACCCTCTGAAACGGACAGAGATGGGCAACAGAGGCTAGCTCAGGTGGCAATCGTTAAGCAAAAGAAACACACAAGGGCGTGGAGGCCTGGGGAAAAAGCAACACGGAGAAATCCACCCTCTGAAACTGAGGAACATGGGCAAAAGAAGCTAGCTCAGGTTGCAACCTTTAAGCAGAAAAAAAACACAAGGGCGTGCAGACCTGGCAAAAAAGCAACAGTGAGAAATCTACCCTCTGAAACCGACGAAGATGGACAACAGAGGCTAGCTCAGGTGGCAAATTTTAAGGAAAAATAAAAGGAAGTGCGTGGAGACCTGGGGAAAAAGCAACACGGAGAAATCTACCCTCTAGAACTGAGAAAGAAGCGCAACAGAGGCTAGCTCAGGTGGCAATCGTTAAGCAAAAACAAAACCCAAAGGCGTGGAGACCTGGGGAAAAAGCAACCCTGAAATATCTACCCTCTGAAACTGAGGAAGATGGGCAAGAGAGGCTGGCTTCAGGTGGCAATCTTTAAGCAAAAGAAACACACAAGGGCGTGGGGAGCTGGGGAAAAGGCAACACTGAGAAATCCACCCTCTGAAACGGACGAAGATGGGCAACAGAGGCTAGCTCAGGTGGCAATCTTTAAGCAAAAAAAATAAGATAAAAAAATACAATGGCGAGGAGACCCGGTCAAAAAGCAACCCTGAAAAAGGTACCCTCTGAAACTGAGGAAGCAGGGCAACAGTGCCTAGCTCAGGTGACAATCTTCAAGCAAAAGAAACACACAAGGGCGTGGGGAGCTGGGGAAAAGGCAACACTGAGAAATCCACCCTCTGAAACGGACGAAGATGGGCAACAGAGGCTAGCTCAGGTGGCAATCTTTAAGCAAAAGAAACACACAAGGGCGTGGAGACCTGGGGAAAAAGCAACACGGAGAAATCCACCCTCTGAAACTGAGGAAGATGGGCAAGAGAGGCTACCTCAGGTGGCAATCCTTAAGCAAAAACAAAGCACAAAGGCGTGGAGCCCTGGGGACAAAGCAACCCTGAAATATCTACCCTCTGAAACTGAGGAACATGGGCAAGAGAGGCTAGCTCAGGTGGCAATCGTTAAGCAAAAACAAAACACAAAGGCGTGGAGACCTGGGGAAAAAGCAACCCTGAAATATCTACCCTCTGAAACTGAGGAAGATGGGCAAGAGAGGCTGGCTTCAGGTGGCAAACGTTAAGCAAAAGAAACACACAAGGGCGTGGAGACCTGGGGAAACAGCAACACGGAGATATCGACCCTCTGAAACTCAGGAAGATGGGCAAGAGAGGCTAGCTCAGGTGGCAATCGTTAAGCAAAAACAAAACCCAAAGGCGTGGAGACCTGGGGAAAAAGCAACCCTGAAATATCTACCCTCTGAAACTGAGGAAGATGGGCAAGAGAGTCTGGCTTCAGGTGGCAATCTTTAAGCAAAAGAAACACACAAGGGCGTGGGGAGCTGGGGAAAAGGCAACACTGAGAAATCCACCCTCTGAAACGGACAGAGATGGGCAACAGAGGCTAGCTCAGGTGGCAATCGTTAAGCAAAAGAAACACACAAGGGCGTGGAGGCCTGGGGAAAAAGCAACACGGAGAAATCCACCCTCTGAAACTGAGGAACATGGGCAAAAGAAGCTAGCTCAGGTTGCAACCTTTAAGCAGAAAAAAAACACAAGGGCGTGCAGACCTGGCAAAAAAGCAACAGTGAGAAATCTACCCTCTGAAACCGACGAAGATGGACAACAGAGGCTAGCTCAGGTGGCAATTTTTAAGGAAAAATAAAAGGAAGTGCGTGGAGACCTGGGGAAAAAGCAACACGGAGAAATCTACCCTCTAGAACTGAGAAAGAAGCGCAACAGAGGCTAGCTCAGGTGGCAATCGTTAAGCAAAAAAAATAAAATAAAAAAATACAATGGCGAGGAGACCCGGTCAAAAAGCAACCCTGAAAAAGGTACCCTCTGAAACTGAGGAAGCAGGGCAACAGTGCCTAGCTCAGGTGACAATCTTTAAGCAAAAGAAACACACAAGGGCGTGGGGAGCTGGCGAAAAGGCAACACTGAGAAATCCACCCTCTGAAACGGACGAAGATGGGCAACAGAGGCTAGCTCAGGTGGCAATCTTTAAGCAAAAGAAACACACAAGGGCGTGGAGACCTGGGGAAAAAGCAACACGGAGAAATCCACCCTCTGAAACTGAGGAAGATGGGCAAGAGAGGCTACCTCAGGTGGCAATCCTTAAGCAAAAACAAAGCACAAAGGCGTGGAGCCCTGGGGACAAAGCAACCCTGAAATATCTACCCTCTGAAACTGAGGAACATGGGCAAGAGAGGCTAGCTCAGGTGGCAATCATTAAGCAAAAACAAAACACAAAGGCGTGGAGACCTGGGGAAAAAGCAACCCTGAAATATCTACCCTCTGAAACTGAGGAAGATGGGCAAGAGAGGCTGGCTTCAGGTGGCAAACGTTAAGCAAAAGAAACACACAAGGGCGTGGAGACCTGGGGAAACAGCAGCACGGAGATATCGACCCTCTGAAACTCAGGAAGATGGGCAAGAGAGGCTAGCTCAGGTGGCAATCGTTAAGCAAAAACAAAACCCAAAGGCGTGGAGACCTGGGGAAAAAGCAACCCTGAAATATCTACCCTCTGAAACTGAGGAAGATGGGCAAGAGAGTCTGGCTTCAGGTGGCAATCTTTAAGCAAAAGAAACACACAAGGGCGTGGGGAGCTGGGGAAAAGGCAACACTGAGAAATCCACCCTCTGAAACTGAGGAACATGGGCAAAAGAAGCTAGCTCAGGTTGCAACCTTTAAGCAGAAAAAAAACACAAGGGCGTGCAGACCTGGCAAAAAAGCAACAGTGAGAAATCTACCCTCTGAAACCGACGAAGATGGACAACAGAGGCTAGCTCAGGTGGCAATTTTTAAGGAAAAATAAAAGGAAGTGCGTGGAGACCTGGGGAAAAAGCAACACGGAGAAATCTACCCTCTAGAACTGAGAAAGAAGCGCAACAGAGGCTAGCTCAGGTGGCAATCGTTAAGCAAAAAAAATAAAATAAAAAAATACAATGGCGAGGAGACCCGGTCAAAAAGCAACCCTGAAAAAGGCACCCTCTGAAACTGAGGAAGCAGGGCAACAGTGCCTAGCTCAGGTGACAATCTTTAAGCAAAAGAAACACACAAGGGCGTGGGGAGCTGGCGAAAAGGCAACACTGAGAAATCCACCCTCTGAAACGGACGAAGATGGGCAACAGAGGCTAGCTCAGGTGGCAATCTTTAAGCAAAAGAAACACACAAGGGCGTGGAGACCTGGGGAAAAAGCAACACGGAGAAATCCACCCTCTGAAACTGAGGAACATGGGCAAAAGAAGCTAGCTCAGGTTGCAACCTTTAAGCAGAAAAAAAACACAAGGGCGTGCAGACCTGGCAAAAAAGCAACAGTGAGAAATCTACCCTCTGAAACCGACGAAGATGGACAACAGAGGCTAGCTCAGGTGGCAATTTTTAAGGAAAAATAAAAGGAAGTGCGTGGAGACCTGGGGAAAAAGCAACACGGAGAAATCTACCCTCTAGAACTGAGAAAGAAGCGCAACAGAGGCTAGCTCAGGTGGCAATCGTTAAGCAAAAAAAATAAAATAAAAAAATACAATGGCGAGGAGACCCGGTCAAAAAGCAGCCCTGAAAAAGGTACCCTCTGAAACTGAGGAAGCAGGGCAACAGTGCCTAGCTCAGGTGACAATCTTTAAGCAAAAGAAACACACAAGGGCGTGGGGAGCTGGCGAAAAGGCAACACTGAGAAATCCACCCTCTGAAACGGACGAAGATGGGCAACAGAGGCTAGCTCAGGTGGCAATCTTTAAGCAAAAGAAACACACAAGGGCGTGGAGACCTGGGGAAAAAGCAACACGGAGAAATCCACCCTCTGAAACTGAGGAAGATGGGCAAGAGAGGCTACCTCAGGTGGCAATCCTTAAGCAAAAACAAAGCACAAAGGCGTGGAGCCCTGGGGACAAAGCAACCCTGAAATATCTACCCTCTGAAACTGAGGAACATGGGCAAGAGAGGCTAGCTCAGGTGGCAATCGTTAAGCAAAAACAAAACACAAAGGCGTGGAGACCTGGGGAAAAAGCAACCCTGAAATATCTACCCTCTGAAACTGAGGAAGATGGGCAAGAGAGGCTGGCTTCAGGTGGCAAACGTTAAGCAAAAGAAACACACAAGGGCGTGGAGACCTGGGGAAACAGCAACACGGAGATATCGACCCTCTGAAACTCAGGAAGATGGGCAAGAGAGGCTAGCTCAGGTGGCAATCGTTAAGCAAAAACAAAACCCAAAGGCGTGGAGACCTGGGGAAAAAGCAACCCTGAAATATCTACCCTCTGAAACTGAGGAAGATGGGCAAGAGAGGCTGGCTTCAGGTGGCAATCTTTAAGCAAAAGAAACACACAAGGGCGTGGGGAGCTGGGGAAAAGGCAACACTGAGAAATCCACCCTCTGAAACGGACAGAGATGGGCAACAGAGGCTAGCTCAGGTGGCAATCGTTAAGCAAAAGAAACACACAAGGGCGTGGAGGCCTGGGGAAAAAGCAACACGGAGAAATCCACCCTCTGAAACTGAGGAACATGGGCAAAAGAAGCTAGCTCAGGTTGCAACCTTTAAGCAGAAAAAAAACACAAGGGCGTGCAGACCTGGCAAAAAAGCAACAGTGAGAAATCTACCCTCTGAAACCGACGAAGATGGACAACAGAGGCTAGCTCAGGTGGCAATTTTTAAGGAAAAATAAAAGGAAGTGCGTGGAGACCTGGGGAAAAAGCAACACGGAGAAATCTACCCTCTAGAACTGAGAAAGAAGCGCAACAGAGGCTAGCTCAGGTGGCAATCGTTAAGCAAAAAAAATAAAATAAAAAAATACAATGGCGAGGAGACCCGGTCAAAAAGCAGCCCTGAAAAAGGTACCCTCTGAAACTGAGGAAGCAGGGCAACAGTGCCTAGCTCAGGTGACAATCTTTAAGCAAAAGAAACACACAAGGGCGTGGGGAGCTGGCGAAAAGGCAACACTGAGAAATCCACCCTCTGAAACGGACGAAGATGGGCAACAGAGGCTAGCTCAGGTGGCAATCTTTAAGCAAAAAAAATAAGATAAAAAAATACAATGGCGAGGAGACCCGGTCAAAAAGCAACCCTGAAAAAGGTACCCTCTGAAACTGAGGAAGCAGGGCAACAGTGCCTAGCTCAGGTGACAATCTTCAAGCAAAAGAAACACACAAGGGCGTGGGGAGCTGGGGAAAAGGCAACACTGAGAAATGCACCCTCTGAAACGGACGAAGATGGGCAACAGAGGCTAGCTCAGGTGGCAATCTTTAAGCAAAAGAAACACACAAGGGCGTGGAGACCTGGGGAAAAAGCAACACGGAGAAATCCACCCTCTGAAACTGAGGAAGATGGGCAAGAGAGGCTACCTCAGGTGGCAATCCTTAAGCAAAAACAAAGCACAAAGGCGTGGAGCCCTGGGGACAAAGCAACCCTGAAATATCTACCCTCTGAAACTGAGGAACATGGGCAAGAGAGGCTAGCTCAGGTGGCAATCGTTAAGCAAAAACAAAACACAAAGGCGTGGAGACCTGGGGAAAAAGCAACCCTGAAATATCTACCCTCTGAAACTGAGGAAGATGGGCAAGAGAGGCTGGCTTCAGGTGGCAAACGTTAAGCAAAAGAAACACACAAGGGCGTGGAGACCTGGGGAAACAGCAACACGGAGATATCGACCCTCTGAAACTCAGGAAGATGGGCAAGAGAGGCTAGCTCAGGTGGCAATCGTTAAGCAAAAACAAAACCCAAAGGCGTGGAGACCTGGGGAAAAAGCAACCCTGAAATATCTACCCTCTGAAACTGAGGAAGATGGGCAAGAGAGGCTGGCTTCAGGTGGCAATCTTTAAGCAAAAGAAACACACAAGGGCGTGGGGAGCTGGGGAAAAGGCAACACTGAGAAATCCACCCTCTGAAACGGACAGAGATGGGCAACAGAGGCTAGCTCAGGTGGCAATCGTTAAGCAAAAGAAACACACAAGGGCGTGGAGGCCTGGGGAAAAAGCAACACGGAGAAATCCACCCTCTGAAACTGAGGAACATGGGCAAAAGAAGCTAGCTCAGGTTGCAACCTTTAAGCAGAAAAAAAACACAAGGGCGTGCAGAACTGGCAAAAAAGCAACAGTGAGAAATCTACCCTCTGAAACCGACGAAGATGGACAACAGAGGCTAGCTCAGGTGGCAATTTTTAAGGAAAAATAAAAGGAAGTGCGTGGAGACCTGGGGAAAAAGCAACACGGAGAAATCTACCCTCTAGAACTGAGAAAGAAGCGCAACAGAGGCTAGCTCAGGTGGCAATCTTTAAGCAAAAAAAATAAAATAAAAAAATACAATGGCGAGGAGACCCGGTCAAAAAGCAGCCCTGAAAAAGGTACCCTCTGAAACTGAGGAAGCAGGGCAACAGTGCCTAGCTCAGGTGACAATCTTTAAGCAAAAGAAACACACAAGGGCGTGGGGAGCTGGCGAAAAGGCAACACTGAGAAATCCACCCTCTGAAACGGACGAAGATGGGCAACAGAGGCTAGCTCAGGTGGCAATCTTTAAGCAAAAAAAATAAGATAAAAAAATACAATGGCGAGGAGACCCGGTCAAAAAGCAACCCTGAAAAAGGTACCCTCTGAAACTGAGGAAGCAGGGCAACAGTGCCTAGCTCAGGTGACAATCTTTAAGCAAAAGAAACACACAAGGGCGTGGGGAGCTGGCGAAAAGGCAACACTGAGAAATCCACCCTCTGAAACGGACGAAGATGGGCAACAGAGGCTAGCTCAGGTGGCAATCTTTAAGCAAAAGAAACACACAAGGGCGTGGAGACCTGGGGAAAAAGCAACACGGAGAAATCCACCCTCTGAAACTGAGGAAGATGGGCAAGAGAGGCTACCTCAGGTGGCAATCCTTAAGCAAAAACAAAGCACAAAGGCGTGGAGCCCTGGGGACAAAGCAACCCTGAAATATCTACCCTCTGAAACTGAGGAACATGGGCAAGAGAGGCTAGCTCAGGCGGCAATCGTTAAGCAA
This sequence comes from Equus asinus, assembly GCF_041296235.1. Lineage (NCBI taxonomy): Eukaryota > Metazoa > Chordata > Mammalia > Perissodactyla > Equidae > Equus > Equus asinus. The sequence goes on along the minus strand of NC_091793.1, from coordinate 1,627,615 downwards.
AAACAAAACACAAAGGCGTGGAGACCTGGGGAAAAAGCAACCCTGAAATATCTACCCTCTGAAACTGAGGAAGATGGGCAAGAGAGGCTGGCTTCAGGTGGCAAACGTTAAGCAAAAGAAACACACAAGGGCGTGGAGACCTGGGGAAACAGCAACACGGAGATATCGACCCTCTGAAACTCAGGAAGATGGGCAAGAGAGGCTAGCTCAGGTGGCAATCGTTAAGCAAAAACAAAACCCAAAGGCGTGGAGACCTGGGGAAAAAGCAACCCTGAAATATCTACCCTCTGAAACTGAGGAAGATGGGCAAGAGAGGCTGGCTTCAGGTGGCAATCTTTAAGCAAAAGAAACACACAAGGGCGTGGGGAGCTGGGGAAAAGGCAACACTGAGAAATCCACCCTCTGAAACGGACAGAGATGGGCAACAGAGGCTAGCTCAGGTGGCAATCGTTAAGCAAAAGAAACACACAAGGGCGTGGAGGCCTGGGGAAAAAGCAACACGGAGAAATCCACCCTCTGAAACTGAGGAACATGGGCAAAAGAAGCTAGCTCAGGTTGCAACCTTTAAGCAGAAAAAAAACACAAGGGCGTGCAGACCTGGCAAAAAAGCAACAGTGAGAAATCTACCCTCTGAAACCGACGAAGATGGACAACAGAGGCTAGCTCAGGTGGCAATTTTTAAGGAAAAATAAAAGGAAGTGCGTGGAGACCTGGGGAAAAAGCAACACGGAGAAATCTACCCTCTAGAACTGAGAAAGAAGCGCAACAGAGGCTAGCTCAGGTGGCAATCGTTAAGCAAAAAAAATAAAATAAAAAAATACAATGGCGAGGAGACCCGGTCAAAAAGCAACCCTGAAAAAGGTACCCTCTGAAACTGAGGAAGCAGGGCAACAGTGCCTAGCTCAGGTGACAATCTTTAAGCAAAAGAAACACACAAGGGCGTGGGGAGCTGGCGAAAAGGCAACACTGAGAAATCCACCCTCTGAAACGGACGAAGATGGGCAACAGAGGCTAGCTCAGGTGGCAATCTTTAAGCAAAAAAAATAAGATAAAAAAATACAATGGCGAGGAGACCCGGTCAAAAAGCAACCCTGAAAAAGGTACCCTCTGAAACTGAGGAAGCAGGGCAACAGTGCCTAGCTCAGGTGACAATCTTCAAGCAAAAGAAACACACAAGGGCGTGGGGAGCTGGCGAAAAGGCAACACTGAGAAATCCACCCTCTGAAACGGACGAAGATGGGCAACAGAGGCTAGCTCAGGTGGCAATCTTTAAGCAAAAGAAACACACAAGGGCGTGGAGACCTGGGGAAAAAGCAACACGGAGAAATCCACCCTCTGAAACTGAGGAAGATGGGCAAGAGAGGCTACCTCAGGTGGCAATCCTTAAGCAAAAACAAAGCACAAAGGCGTGGAGCCCTGGGGACAAAGCAACCCTGAAATATCTACCCTCTGAAACTGAGGAACATGGGCAAGAGAGGCTAGCTCAGGTGGCAATCGTTAAGCAAAAACAAAACCCAAAGGCGTGGAGACCTGGGGAAAAAGCAACCCTGAAATA